>NC_132864.1:676254-1014382 GCF_048164855.1 Canis lupus baileyi | reverse complement strand
CATCTTACTTCTGAGAGTTGAGCTCACCCTCAGTCCCTCACAGTTCCACACTGCCTGCAGAGTGAGTTTCGCACGTCTTCACCAGAGACGTTTGCCACAGGCTTCTGAGACGCAAGTTAACAATGCAGACCTGGAGGGTATCTCCAGGTGCAGTAGAGTGGTAATCTCGGAACCGCCTTACTCAGAATACTGCTACCTTCACACTGTCATAAGAATGCAGCTAGTTGAGAGCTGGCTTCTAGGCATGCTTCCCTGTGAGAGCTGAGGACAGGGCAGAACCCTCCCGCATCCTGCCTGACTGTAGACGTACCTGCTAACCTCCTTCTGTTAGTGGCTGGGATAGGTTGTGGGAAAAGCATGTGTAAGCATTGGGCCTGAACTTCCGAGTATCTGAGTTGAATACAGCGATTTCCAACATCCTTCTTCAATAGGAGTGTAGCTAGGTTCCAACTCCCATGTCCGAGTGGGTAGCAGACATCTGCCTCCCATGCATACACACTTCTGAGAGTTGAGCTTATGGCCTGTAACCCTACATCGTGCCTGCCGCTACCTTTCGCTTCCAAAAGGCCTAGGCTCGCTGCTTGACGCAAGTGTTGAGAGAGGTAATTGGAATCTCCCGGCACACAAGACGAGTGCCTCCAAGCTCAATCAAGCGATTTCCCAGTAATTCCTGGGGTAGACTGGTGCTACATACTAAGTTCCATACGTGAGTAGGTATTTGAACGCCTTGTCCAAAAACATCTTACTGCTGAGAGTTGAGCTGACCCTCAGTCCCTCACAGTTCCACACTGCCTGCAGAGTGAGTTTCGGACGTCTTCACCAGAGACGTTTGCCACCGGCTTCTGAGACGCAAGTTAACAATGCAGACCTGGAGGGTATCTCCAGGTGCAGTAGAGTGGTAATCTTGGAACCTCCTGACTCAGAATACTGCTACCTTCACACTGCCATAAGAATGCAGCTAGTTGAGAGCTGGCTTCTAGGCATGCTTCCCTGGGAGTGCTGAGGACAGGGCAGAACCCACCCGCATCCTGCCTGACTGTAGGCGCAGCTGCTAACATCCTAATGTTAGTGGCTGAGAGAGGTTGCGGGAAAAGCATGTGTAAGCATTGGGCCTGAACTCCTGTGTATCTGAGTTGAATACAGCGATTTCCAATGGCCTTCTTCAATCAGAGTGTAGCTAGTTTCCAACTCCCATGTCAGAGTGGGTAGCAGACATCTGTCTCCCCTGCATACACACTTCTGAGAGTTGAGCTTAAGGCCTGTACCTCCCCATCCAGCCTGCTGGTTCCTTTCACTTCTAAAAGGCCTAGGCTCGCTGTTTGACGGAAGTGTTGGGAGAGGTAATTGGAATCTCCCGGCACACAAGACTAGTGCCTCCAAGCTCATTCCAGCGATTGCCTAGTAATTCCTGGGGTAGACAGGTGCTACATACTAAGTTCCATACGTGAGAATGTAGCTGAACGCCTTGTCCAAAAGCATCTTACTTCTGAGAGTTGAGCTCACCCTCAGTCCCTCACAGTTCCACACTGCCTGCAGAGTGAGTTTCGCACGTCTTCACCAGAGACGTTTGCCACAGGCTTCTGAGACGCAAGTTAACAATGCAGACCTGGAGGGTATCTCCAGGTGCAGTAGAGTGGTAATCTCGGAACCGCCTTACTCAGAATACTGCTACCTTCACACTGTCATAAGAATGCAGCTAGTTGAGAGCTGGCTTCTAGGCATGCTTCCCTGTGAGAGCTGAGGACAGGGCAGAACCCTCCCGCATCCTGCCTGACTGTAGACGTACCTGCTAACCTCCTTCTGTTAGTGGCTGGGATAGGTTGTGGGAAAAGCATGTGTAAGCATTGGGCCTGAACTTCCGAGTATCTGAGTTGAATACAGCGATTTCCAACATCCTTCTTCAATAGGAGTGTAGCTAGGTTCCAACTCCCATGTCCGAGTGGGTAGCAGACATCTGCCTCCCATGCATACACACTTCTGAGAGTTGAGCTTATGGCCTGTAACCCTACATCGTGCCTGCCGCTACCTTTCGCTTCCAAAAGGCCTAGGCTCGCTGCTTGACGCAAGTGTTGAGAGAGGTAATTGGAATCTCCCGGCACACAAGACGAGTGCCTCCAAGCTCAATCAAGCGATTTCCCAGTAATTCCTGGGGTAGACTGGTGCTACATACTAAGTTCCATACGTGAGTAGGTATTTGAACGCCTTGTCCAAAAACATCTTACTGCTGAGAGTTGAGCTGACCCTCAGTCCCTCACAGTTCCACACTGCCTGCAGAGTGAGTTTCGGACGTCTTCACCAGAGACGTTTGCCACCGGCTTCTGAGACGCAAGTTAACAATGCAGACCTGGAGGGTATCTCCAGGTGCAGTAGAGTGGTAATCTTGGAACCTCCTGACTCAGAATACTGCTACCTTCACACTGCCATAAGAATGCAGCTAGTTGAGAGCTGGCTTCTAGGCATGCTTCCCTGGGAGTGCTGAGGACAGGGCAGAACCCACCCGCATCCTGCCTGACTGTAGGCGCAGCTGCTAACATCCTAATGTTAGTGGCTGAGAGAGGTTGCGGGAAAAGCATGTGTAAGCATTGGGCCTGAACTCCTGTGTATCTGAGTTGAATACAGCGATTTCCAATGGCCTTCTTCAATCAGAGTGTAGGTAGTTTCCAACTCCCATGTCAGAGTGGGTAGCAGACATCTGTCTCCCCTGCATACACACTTCTGAGAGTTGAGCTTAAGGCCTGTACCTCCCCATCCAGCCTGCTGGTTCCTTTCACTTCTAAAAGGCCTAGGCTCGCTGTTTGACGGAAGTGTTGGGAGAGGTAATTGGAATCTCCCGGCACACAAGACTAGTGCCTCCAAGCTCATTCCAGCGATTGCCTAGTAATTCCTGGGGTAGACAGGTGCTACATACTAAGTTCCATACGTGAGAATGTAGCTGAACGCCTTGTCCAAAAGCATCTTACTTCTGAGAGTTGAGCTCACCCTCAGTCCCTCACAGTTCCACACTGCCTGCAGAGTGAGTTTCGCACGTCTTCACCAGAGACGTTTGCCACAGGCTTCTGAGACGCAAGTTAACAATGCAGACCTGGAGGGTATCTCCAGGTGCAGTAGAGTGGTAATCTCGGAACCGCCTTACTCAGAATACTGCTACCTTCACACTGTCATAAGAATGCAGCTAGTTGAGAGCTGGCTTCTAGGCATGCTTCCCTGTGAGAGCTGAGGACAGGGCAGAACCCTCCCGCATCCTGCCTGACTGTAGACGTACCTGCTAACCTCCTTCTGTTAGTGGCTGGGATAGGTTGTGGGAAAAGCATGTGTAAGCATTGGGCCTGAACTTCCGAGTATCTGAGTTGAATACAGCGATTTCCAACATCCTTCTTCAATAGGAGTGTAGCTAGGTTCCAACTCCCATGTCCGAGTGGGTAGCAGACATCTGCCTCCCATGCATACACACTTCTGAGAGTTGAGCTTATGGCCTGTAACCCTACATCGTGCCTGCCGCTACCTTTCGCTTCCAAAAGGCCTAGGCTCGCTGCTTGACGCAAGTGTTGAGAGAGGTAATTGGAATCTCCCGGCACACAAGACGAGTGCCTCCAAGCTCAATCAAGCGATTTCCCAGTAATTCCTGGGGTAGACTGGTGCTACATACTAAGTTCCATACGTGAGTAGGTATTTGAACGCCTTGTCCAAAAACATCTTACTGCTGAGAGTTGAGCTGACCCTCAGTCCCTCACAGTTCCACACTGCCTGCAGAGTGAGTTTCGGACGTCTTCACCAGAGACGTTTGCCACCGGCTTCTGAGACGCAAGTTAACAATGCAGACCTGGAGGGTATCTCCAGGTGCAGTAGAGTGGTAATCTTGGAACCTCCTGACTCAGAATACTGCTACCTTCACACTGCCATAAGAATGCAGCTAGTTGAGAGCTGGCTTCTAGGCATGCTTCCCTGGGAGTGCTGAGGACAGGGCAGAACCCACCCGCATCCTGCCTGACTGTAGGCGCAGCTGCTAACATCCTAATGTTAGTGGCTGAGAGAGGTTGCGGGAAAAGCATGTGTAAGCATTGGGCCTGAACTCCTGTGTATCTGAGTTGAATACAGCGATTTCCAATGGCCTTCTTCAATCAGAGTGTAGGTAGTTTCCAACTCCCATGTCAGAGTGGGTAGCAGACATCTGTCTCCCCTGCATACACACTTCTGAGAGTTGAGCTTAAGGCCTGTACCTCCCCATCCAGCCTGCTGGTTCCTTTCACTTCTAAAAGGCCTAGGCTCGCTGTTTGACGGAAGTGTTGGGAGAGGTAATTGGAATCTCCCGGCACACAAGACTAGTGCCTCCAAGCTCATTCCAGCGATTGCCTAGTAATTCCTGGGGTAGACAGGTGCTACATACTAAGTTCCATACGTGAGAATGTAGCTGAACGCCTTGTCCAAAAGCATCTTACTTCTGAGAGTTGAGCTCACCCTCAGTCCCTCACAGTTCCACACTGCCTGCAGAGTGAGTTTCGCACGTCTTCACCAGAGACGTTTGCCACAGGCTTCTGAGACGCAAGTTAACAATGCAGACCTGGAGGGTATCTCCAGGTGCAGTAGAGTGGTAATCTTGGAACCTCCTGACTCAGAATACTGCTACCTTCACCCTGCCATAAGAATGCAGCTAGTTGAGAGCTGGCTTCTAGGCATGCTTCCCTGGGAGTGCTGAGGACATGGCAGAACCCACCCGCATCCTGCCTGACTGTAGGCGCAGCTGCTAACATCCTAATGTTAGTGGCTGAGAGAGGTTGCGGGAAAAGCATGTGTAAGCATTGGGCCTGAACTCCTGTGTATCTGAGTTAAATACAGCGATTTCCAATGGCCTTCTTCAATCAGAGTGTAGGTAGTTTCCAACTCCCATGTCAGAGTGGGTAGCAGACATCTGTCTCCCCTGCATACACACTTCTGAGAGTTGAGCTTAAGGCCTGTACCTCCCCATCCAGCCTGCTGGTTCCTTTCACTTCTAAAAGGCCTAGGCTCGCTGTTTGACGGAAGTGTTGGGAGAGGTAATTGGAATCTCCCGGCACACAAGACTAGTGCCTCCAAGCTCATTCCAGCGATTGCCTAGTAATTCGTGTGGTAGACTGGTGCTACATACTAAGTTCCATACGTGAGAAGGTAGCTGAACGCCTTGTCCAAAAGCATCTTACTTCTGAGAGTTGAGCTCACCCTCAGTCCCTCACAGTTCCACACTGCCTGCAGAGTGAGTTTCGCAGGTCTTCACCGGAGACGTTTGCCACAGGCTTCTGAGACGCAAGTTAACAATGCAGACCTGGAGGGTATCTCCAGGTGCAGTAGAGTGGTAATCTTGGAACCTCCTGACTCAGAATACTGCTACCTTCACACTGCCATAAGAATGCAGCTAGTTGAGAGCTGGCTTCTAGGCATGCTTCCCTGGGAGTGCTGAGGACATGGCAGAACCCACCCGCATCCTGCCTGACTGTAGGCGCAGCTGCTAACATCCTAATGTTAGTGGCTGAGAGAGGTTGCGGGAAAAGCATGTGTAAGCATTGGGCCTGAACTCCTGTGTATCTGAGTTGAATACAGCGATTTCCAATGGCCTTCTTCAATCAGAGTGTAGGTAGTTTCCAACTCCCATGTCAGAGTGGGTAGCAGACATCTGTCTCCCCTGCATACACACTTCTGAGAGTTGAGCTTAAGGCCTGTACCTCCCCATCCAGCCTGCTGGTTCCTTTCACTTCTAAAAGGCCTAGGCTCGCTGTTTGACGGAAGTGTTGGGAGAGGTAATTGGAATCTCCCGGCACACAAGACTAGTGCCTCCAAGCTCATTCCAGCGATTGCCTAGTAATTCCTGGGGTAGACAGGTGCTACATACTAAGTTCCATACGTGAGAATGTAGCTGAACGCCTTGTCCAAAAGCATCTTACTTCTGAGAGTTGAGCTCACCCTCAGTCCCTCACAGTTCCACACTGCCTGCAGAGTGAGTTTCGCACGTCTTCACCAGAGACGTTTGCCACAGGCTTCTGAGACGCAAGTTAACAATGCAGACCTGGAGGGTATCTCCAGGTGCAGTAGAGTGGTAATCTCGGAACCGCCTTACTCAGAATACTGCTACCTTCACACTGTCATAAGAATGCAGCTAGTTGAGAGCTGGCTTCTAGGCATGCTTCCCTGTGAGAGCTGAGGACAGGGCAGAACCGTCCCGCATCCTGCCTGACTGTAGGCGCAGCTGCTAACATCCTAATGTTAGTGGCTGGGATAGGTTGTGGGAAAAGCATGTGTAAGCATTGGGCCTGAACTCCCGAGTATCTGAGTTGAATACAGCGATTTCCAACATCCTTCTTCAATAGGAGTGTAGCTAGGTTCCAACTCCCATGTCCGAGTGGGTAGCAGACATCTGCCTCCCATGCATACACACTTCTGAGAGTTGAGCTTATGGCCTGTAACCCTACATCGTGCCGGCCACTCCCTTTCGCTTCCAAAAGGCCTAGGCTCGCTGCTTGACGCAAGTGTTGGGAGAGGTAATTGGAATCTCCCGGCACACAAGACGAGTGCCTCCAAGCTCAATCAAGCGATTTCTTAGTAATTCCTGGGGTAGACTGGTGCTACATACTAAGTTCCATACGTGAGTAGGTATTTGAACGCCTTGTCCAAAAACATCTTACTGCTGAGAGTTGAGCTGACCCTCAGTCCCTCACAGTTCCACACTGCCTGCAGAGTGAGTTTCGCACGTCTTCACCAGAGACGTTTGCCACAGGCTTCTGAGACGCAAGTTAACAATGCAGACCTGGAGGGTATCTCCAGGTGCAGTAGAGTGGTAATCTCGGAACCGCCTTACTCAGAATACTGCTACCTTGACCTTGCCATAAGAATGCAGCTAGTTGACCGCTGGCTTCAAGACATGCTTCCCTGTGAGAGCTAAGGACAGGGCACAACCCTCCCGCATCCTGCTTGACTGTAGAAGGAGCTCCTAACGTCCTCATGTTAGTGGCAGGGAAAGGATGTGAGGAAAGCATGTGGAATCGTTGTGCCTGAACCCACGTGTATCTGAGTTGAATACAGCGATTTCCAATGGCCTTTTTCATCAGAGTGTAGTAGGTTCCCACTCGCATGTACGAGTGGGTAGCAGACATCTGCCTCCCATGCATACACACTTCTGAGAGTTGAATTTATGGCCTGTATCCCTACCTCCTGCCTGCAGCTAGCTTTCGCTTCCAAAAGGCCTAGGCTCGCTGCTTCACCGAAGTGTTGGGAGAGGTAACTGGAATCTCCCGGCAACAAGACTAGTGCCTCCAAGCTCAATCCAGCGATTTCCCAGTAATTCCTGGGGTAGACTGGTGCTACATACTAAGTTCCATACGTGAGTAGGTATTTGAACGCCTTGTCCAAAAACATCTTACTGCTGAGAGTTGAGCTGACCCTCAGTCCCTCACAGTTCCACACTGCCTGCAGAGTGAGTTTCGCACGTCTTCACCAGAGACGTTTGCCAGAGGCCTCTGAGACGCAAGTTAACAATGCAGACCTGGAGGGTATCTCCAGGTGCAGTAGAGTGGTAATCTGGGAACCTCCTTACTCAGAATACTGCTACCTTCACACTGTCATAAGAATGCAGCTAGTTGAGAGCTGGCTTCAAGGCATGCTTCCCTGTGAGAGCTGAGGACAGGGCAGGACCCTCCCGCATCCTGCCTGACTGTAGGCTTACCTGCTAACCTCCTTCCGTTAGTGGCTGGGATAGTTTGTGGGAAAAGCATGTGTAAGCATTGGGCCTGAACTCCCGTGTATCTGAGTTGAATACAGCGATTTCCAAAGTCCTTCTTCAATAGGAGTGTAGCTAGGTTCCAACTCCCATGTCCGAGTGGGTAGCAGACATCTGCCTCCCAGGCATAAACACTTCTGAGAGTTGAGCTTATGGCCTGTAACCCAACATCCTGCCTGCCGCTACCTTTCGCTTCCAAAATGCCTAGGCTCGCTGCTTGACGCAAGTGTTGGGAGAGGTAACTGGAATCTCCCGGCACACAAGACGAGTGCCTCCAAGCTCAATCAAGCGATTTCCTAGTAATTCCTGGGGTAGACTGGTGCTACATACTAAGTTCCATACGTGAGTAGGTAGTTGAACGCCTTGTCCAAAAACATCTTACTTCTGAGAGTTGAGCTCACCCTCAGTCCCTCACAGTTCCACACTGCCTGCAGAGTGAGTTTCGGACGTCTTCACCAGAGACGTTTGCCACCGGCTTCTGAGACGCAAGTTAACAATGCAGACCTGGAGGGTATCTCCAGGTGCAGTAGAGTGGTAATCTGGGAACCTCCTTACTCAGAATACTGCTACCTTCACACTGCCATAAGAATGCAGCTAGATGAGAGCTGGCTTCTAGGCATGCTTCCCTGGGAGTGCTGAGGACAGGGCAGAACCCACCCGCATCCTGCCTGACTGTAGGCGCAGCTGCTAACATCCTAATGTTAGTGGCTGAGAGAGGTTGCGGGAAAAGCATGTGTAAGCATTGGGCCTGAACTCCTGTGTATCTGAGTTGAATACAGCGATTTCCAATGGCCTTCTTCAATCAGAGTGTAGCTAGTTTCCAACTCCCATGTCAGAGTGGGTAGCAGACATCTGTCTCCCCTGCATACACACTTCTGAGAGTTGAGCTTAAGGCCTGTACCTCCCCATCCAGCCTGCTGGTTCCTTTCACTTCTAAAAGGCCTAGGCTCGCTGTTTGACGGAAGTGTTGGGAGAGGTAATTGGAATCTCCCGGCACACAAGACTAGGGCCTCCAAGCTCATTCCAGCGATTGCCTAGTAATTCGTGTGGTAGACTGGTGCTACATACTAAGTTCCATACGTGAGAAGGTAGCTGAACGCCTTGTCCAAAAGCATCTTACTTCTGAGAGTTGAGCTCACCCTCAGTCCCTCACATTTCCACACTGCCTGCAGAGTGAGTTTTGCAGGTCTTCACCGGAGACGTTTGCCACAGGCTTCTGAGACGCAAGTTAACAATGCAGACCTGGAGGGTATCTCCAGGTGCAGTAGAGTGGTAATCTGGGAACCTCCTGACTCAGAATACTGCTACCTTCACACTGCCATAAGAATGCAGCTAGTTGAGAGCTGGCTTCTAGGCATGATTCCCTGGGAGTGCTGAGGACATGGCAGAACCCACCCGCATCCTGCCTGACTGTAGGCGCAGCTGCTAACATCCTAATGTTAGTGGCTGAGAGAGGTTGCGGGAAAAGCATGTGTAAGCATTGGGCCTGAACTCCTGTGTATCTGAGTTAAATACAGCGATTTCCAATGGCCTTCTTCAATCAGAGTGTAGGTAGTTTCCAACTCCCATGTCAGAGTGGGTAGCAGACATCTGTCTCCCCTGCATACACACTTCTGAGAGTTGAGCTTAAGGCCTGTACCTCCCCATCCAGCCTGCTGGTTCCTTTCACTTCTAAAAGGCCTAGGCTCGCTGTTTGACGGAAGTGTTGGGAGAGGTAATTGGAATCTCCCGGCACACAAGACTAGTGCCTCCAAGCTCATTCCAGCGATTGCCTAGTAATTCCTGGGGTAGACAGGTGCTACATACTAAGTTCCATACGTGAGAATGTAGCTGAACGCCTTGTCCAAAAGCATCTTACTTCTGAGAGTTGAGCTCACCCTCAGTCCCTCACAGTTCCACACTGCCTGCAGAGTGAGTTTCGCACGTCTTCACCAGAGACGTTTGCCACAGGCTTCTGAGACGCAAGTTAACAATGCAGACCTGGAGGGTATCTCCAGGTGCAGTAGAGTGGTAATCTCGGAACCGCCTTACTCAGAATACTGCTACCTTCACACTGTCATAAGAATGCAGCTAGTTGAGAGCTGGCTTCTAGGCATGCTTCCCTGTGAGAGCTGAGGACAGGGCAGAACCCTCCCGCATCCTGCCTGACTGTAGACGTACCTGCTAACCTCCTTCTGTTAGTGGCTGGGATAGGTTGTGGGAAAAGCATGTGTAAGCATTGGGCCTGAACTTCCGAGTATCTGAGTTGAATACAGCGATTTCCAACATCCTTCTTCAATAGGAGTGTAGCTAGGTTCCAACTCCCATGTCCGAGTGGGTAGCAGACATCTGCCTCCCATGCATACACACTTCTGAGAGTTGAGCTTATGGCCTGTAACCCTACATCGTGCCTGCCGCTACCTTTCGCTTCCAAAAGGCCTAGGCTCGCTGCTTGACGCAAGTGTTGAGAGAGGTAATTGGAATCTCCCGGCACACAAGACGAGTGCCTCCAAGCTCAATCAAGCGATTTCCCAGTAATTCCTGGGGTAGACTTGTGCTACATACTAAGTTCCATACGTGAGTAGGTATTTGAACGCCTTGTCCAAAAACATCTTACTGCTGAGAGTTGAGCTGACCCTCAGTCCCTCACAGTTCCACACTGCCTGCAGAGTGAGTTTCGGACGTCTTCACCAGAGACGTTTGCCACCGGCTTCTGAGACGCAAGTTAACAATGCAGACCTGGAGGGTATCTCCAGGTGCAGTAGAGTGGTAATCTGGGAACCTCCTGACTCAGAATACTGCTACCTTCACACTGCCATAAGAATGCAGCTAGTTGAGAGCTGGCTTCTAGGCATGCTTCCCTGGGAGTGCTGAGGACAGGGCAGAACCCACCCGCATCCTGCCTGACTGTAGGCGCAGCTGCTAACATCCTAATGTTAGTGGCTGAGAGAGGTTGCGGGAAAAGCATGTGTAAGCATTGGGCCTGAACTCCTGTGTATCTGAGTTGAATACAGCGATTTCCAATGGCCTTCTTCAATCAGAGTGTAGCTAGTTTCCAACTCCCATGTCAGAGTGGGTAGCAGACATCTGTCTCCCCTGCATACACACTTCTGAGAGTTGAGCTTAAGGCCTGTACCTCCCCATCCAGCCTGCTGGTTCCTTTCACTTCTAAAAGGCCTAGGCTCGCTGTTTGACGGAAGTGTTGGGAGAGGTAATTGGAATCTCCCGGCACACAAGACTAGGGCCTCCAAGCTCATTCCAGCGATTGCCTAGTAATTCGTGTGGTAGACTGGTGCTACATACTAAGTTCCATACGTGAGAAGGTAGCTGAACGCCTTGTCCAAAAGCATCTTACTTCTGAGAGTTGAGCTCACCCTCAGTCCCTCACAGTTCCACACTGCCTGCAGAGTGAGTTTTGCAGGTCTTCACCGGAGACGTTTGCCACAGGCTTCTGAGACGCAAGTTAACAATGCAGACCTGGAGGGTATCTCCAGGTGCAGTAGAGTGGTAATCTTGGAACCTCCTGACTCAGAATACTGCTACCTTCACACTGCCATAAGAATGCAGCTAGTTGAGAGCTGGCTTCTAGGCATGCTTCCCTGGGAGTGCTGAGGACATGGCAGAACCCACCCGCATCCTGCCTGACTGTAGGCGCAGCTGCTAACATCCTAATGTTAGTGGCTGAGAGAGGTTGCGGGAAAAGCATGTGTAAGCATTGGGCCTGAACTCCTGTGTATCTGAGTTAAATACAGCGATTTCCAATGGCCTTCTTCAATCAGAGTGTAGCTAGTTTCCAACTCCCATGTCAGAGTGGGTAGCAGACATCTGTCTCCCCTGCATACACACTTCTGAGAGTTGAGCTTAAGGCCTGTACCTCCCCATCCAGCCTGCTGGTTCCTTTCACTTCTAAAAGGCCTAGGCTCGCTGTTTGACGTAAGTGTTGGGAGAGGTAATTGGAATCTCCCGGCACACAAGACTAGTGCCTCCAAGCTCATTCCAGCGATTGCCTAGTAATTCCTGGGGTAGACAGGTGCTACATACTAAGTTCCATACGTGAGAATGTAGCTGAACGCCTTGTCCAAAAGCATCTTACTTCTGAGAGTTGAGCTCACCCTCAGTCCCTCACAGTTCCACACTGCCTGCAGAGTGAGTTTCGCACGTCTTCACCAGAGACGTTTGCCACAGGCTTCTGAGACGCAAGTTAACAATGCAGACCTGGAGGGTATCTCCAGGTGCAGTAGAGTGGTAATCTCGGAACCGCCTTACTCAGAATACTGCTACCTTCACACTGTCATAAGAATGCAGCTAGTTGAGAGCTGGCTTCTAGGCATGCTTCCCTGTGAGAGCTGAGGACAGGGCAGAACCCTCCCGCATCCTGCCTGACTGTAGACGTACCTGCTAACCTCCTTCTGTTAGTGGCTGGGATAGGTTGTGGGAAAAGCATGTGTAAGCATTGGGCCTGAACTTCCGAGTATCTGAGTTGAATACAGCGATTTCCAACATCCTTCTTCAATAGGAGTGTAGCTAGGTTCCAACTCCCATGTCCGAGTGGGTAGCAGACATCTGCCTCCCATGCATACACACTTCTGAGAGTTGAGCTTATGGCCTGTAACCCTACATCGTACCTGCCGCTACCTTTCGCTTCCAAAAGGCCTAGGCTCGCTGCTTGACGCAAGTGTTGAGAGAGGTAATTGGAATCTCCCGGCACACAAGACGAGTGCCTCCAAGCTCAATCAAGCGATTTCCCAGTAATTCCTGGGGTAGACTTGTGCTACATACTAAGTTCCATACGTGAGTAGGTATTTGAACGCCTTGTCCAAAAACATCTTACTGCTGAGAGTTGAGCTGACCCTCAGTCCCTCACAGTTCCACACTGCCTGCAGAGTGAGTTTCGGACGTCTTCACCAGAGACGTTTGCCACCGGCTTCTGAGACGCAAGTTAACAATGCAGACCTGGAGGGTATCTCCAGGTGCAGTAGAGTGGTAATCTTGGAACCTCCTGACTCAGAATACTGCTACCTTCACACTGCCATAAGAATGCAGCTAGTTGAGAGCTGGCTTCTAGGCATGCTTCCCTGGGAGTGCTGAGGACAGGGCAGAACCCACCCGCATCCTGCCTGACTGTAGGCGCAGCTGCTAACATCCTAATGTTAGTGGCTGAGAGAGGTTGCGGGAAAAGCATGTGTAAGCATTGGGCCTGAACTCCTGTGTATCTGAGTTGAATACAATGATTTCCAATGGCCTTCTTCAATCAGAGTGTAGCTAGTTTCCAACTCCCATGTCAGAGTGGGTAGCAGACATCTGTCTCCCCTGCATACACACTTCTGAGAGTTGAGCTTAAGGCCTGTACCTCCCCATCCAGCCTGCTGGTTCCTTTCACTTCTAAAAGGCCTAGGCTCGCTGTTTGACGGAAGTGTTGGGAGAGGTAATTGGAATCTCCCGGCACACAAGACTAGGGCCTCCAAGCTCATTCCAGCGATTGCCTAGTAATTCGTGTGGTAGACTGGTGCTACATACTAAGTTCCATACGTGAGAAGGTAGCTGAACGCCTTGTCCAAAAGCATCTTACTTCTGAGAGTTGAGCTCACCCTCAGTCCCTCACAGTTCCACACTGCCTGCAGAGTGAGTTTTGCAGGTCTTCACCGGAGACTTTTGCCACAGGCTTCTGAGACGCAAGTTAACAATGCAGACCTGGAGGGTATCTCCAGGTGCAGTAGAGTGGTAATCTTGGAACCTCCTGACTCAGAATACTGCTACCTTCACACTGCCATAAGAATGCAGCTAGTTGAGAGCTGGCTTCTAGGCATGCTTCCCTGGGAGTGCTGAGGACATGGCAGAACCCACCCGCATCCTGCCTGACTGTAGGCGCAGCTGCTAACATCCTAATGTTAGTGGCTGAGAGAGGTTGCGGGAAAAGCATGTGTAAGCATTGGGCCTGAACTCCTGTGTATCTGAGTTAAATACAGCGATTTCCAATGGCCTTCTTCAATCAGAGTGTAGGTAGTTTCCAACTCCCATGTCAGAGTGGGTAGCAGACATCTGTCTCCCCTGCATACACACTTCTGAGAGTTGAGCTTAAGGCCTGTACCTCCCCATCCAGCCTGCTGGTTCCTTTCACTTCTAAAAGGCCTAGGCTCGCTGTTTGACGGAAGTGTTGGGAGAGGTAATTGGAATCTCCCGGCACACAAGACTAGTGCCTCCAAGCTCATTCCAGCGATTGCCTAGTAATTCCTGGGGTAGACAGGTGCTACATACTAAGTTCCATACGTGAGAATGTAGCTGAACGCCTTGTCCAAAAGCATCTTACTTCTGAGAGTTGAGCTCACCCTCAGTCCCTCACAGTTCCACACTGCCTGCAGAGTGAGTTTCGCACGACTTCACCAGAGACGTTTGCCACAGGCTTCTGAGACGCAAGTTAACAATGCAGACCTGGAGGGTATCTCCAGGTGCAGTAGAGTGGTAATCTCGGAACCGCCTTACTCAGAATACTGCTACCTTCACACTGTCATAAGAATGCAGCTAGTTGAGAGCTGGCTTCTAGGCATGCTTCCCTGTGAGAGCTGAGGACAGGGCAGAACCCTCCCGCATCCTGCCTGACTGTAGACGTACCTGCTAACCTCCTTCTGTTAGTGGCTGGGATAGGTTGTGGGAAAAGCATGTGTAAGCATTGGGCCTGAACTTCCGAGTATCTGAGTTGAATACAGCGATTTCCAACATCCTTCTTCAATAGGAGTGTAGCTAGGTTCCAACTCCCATGTCCGAGTGGGTAGCAGACATCTGCCTCCCATGCATACACACTTCTGAGAGTTGAGCTTATGGCCTGTAACCCTACATCGTACCTGCCGCTACCTTTCGCTTCCAAAAGGCCTAGGCTCGCTGCTTGACGCAAGTGTTGAGAGAGGTAATTGGAATCTCCCGGCACACAAGACGAGTGCCTCCAAGCTCAATCAAGCGATTTCCCAGTAATTCCTGGGGTAGACTTGTGCTACATACTAAGTTCCATACGTGAGTAGGTATTTGAACGCCTTGTCCAAAAACATCTTACTGCTGAGAGTTGAGCTGACCCTCAGTCCCTCACAGTTCCACACTGCCTGCAGAGTGAGTTTCGGACGTCTTCACCAGAGACGTTTGCCACCGGCTTCTGAGACGCAAGTTAACAATGCAGACCTGGAGGGTATCTCCAGGTGCAGTAGAGTGGTAATCTTGGAACCTCCTGACTCAGAATACTGCTACCTTCACACTGCCATAAGAATGCAGCTAGTTGAGAGCTGGCTTCTAGGCATGCTTCCCTGGGAGTGCTGAGGACAGGGCAGAACCCACCCGCATCCTGCCTGACTGTAGGCGCAGCTGCTAACATCCTAATGTTAGTGGCTGAGAGAGGTTGCGGGAAAAGCATGTGTAAGCATTGGGCCTGAACTCCTGTGTATCTGAGTTGAATACAGCGATTTCCAATGGCCTTCTTCAATCAGAGTGTAGCTAGTTTCCAACTCCCATGTCAGAGTGGGTAGCAGACATCTGTCTCCCCTGCATACACACTTCTGAGAGTTGAGCTTAAGGCCTGTACCTCCCCATCCAGCCTGCTGGTTCCTTTCACTTCTAAAAGGCCTAGGCTCGCTGTTTGACGGAAGTGTTGGGAGAGGTAATTGGAATCTCCCGGCACACAAGACTAGGGCCTCCAAGCTCATTCCAGCGATTGCCTAGTAATTCGTGTGGTAGACTGGTGCTACATACTAAGTTCCATACGTGAGAAGGTAGCTGAACGCCTTGTCCAAAAGCATCTTACTTCTGAGAGTTGAGCTCACCCTCAGTCCCTCACAGTTCCACACTGCCTGCAGAGTGAGTTTTGCAGGTCTTCACCGGAGACGTTTGCCACAGGCTTCTGAGACGCAAGTTAACAATGCAGACCTGGAGGGTATCTCCAGGTGCAGTAGAGTGGTAATCTTGGAACCTCCTGACTCAGAATACTGCTACCTTCACACTGCCATAAGAATGCAGCTAGTTGAGAGCTGGCTTCTAGGCATGCTTCCCTGGGAGTGCTGAGGACATGGCAGAACCCACCCGCATCCTGCCTGACTGTAGGCGCAGCTGCTAACATCCTAATGTTAGTGGCTGAGAGAGGTTGCGGGAAAAGCATGTGTAAGCATTGGGCCTGAACTCCTGTGTATCTGAGTTAAATACAGCGATTTCCAATGGCCTTCTTCAATCAGAGTGTAGGTAGTTTCCAACTCCCATGTCAGAGTGGGTAGCAGACATCTGTCTCCCCTGCATACACACTTCTGAGAGTTGAGCTTAAGGCCTGTACCTCCCCATCCAGCCTGCTGGTTCCTTTCACTTCTAAAAGGCCTAGGCTCGCTGTTTGACGGAAGTGTTGGGAGAGGTAATTGGAATCTCCCGGCACACAAGACTAGTGCCTCCAAGCTCATTCCAGCGATTGCCTAGTAATTCCTGGGTAGACAGGTGCTACATACTAAGTTCCATACGTGAGAATGTAGCTGAACGCCTTGTCCAAAAGCATCTTACTTCTGAGAGTTGAGCTCACCCTCAGTCCCTCACAGTTCCACACTGCCTGCAGAGTGAGTTTCGCACGTCTTCACCAGAGACGTTTGCCACAGGCTTCTGAGACGCAAGTTAACAATGCAGACCTGGAGGGTATCTCCAGGTGCAGTAGAGTGGTAATCTCGGAACCGCCTTACTCAGAATACTGCTACCTTCACACTGTCATAAGAATGCAGCTAGTTGAGAGCTGGCTTCTAGGCATGCTTCCCTGTGAGAGCTGAGGACAGGGCAGAACCCTCCCGCATCCTGCCTGACTGTAGACGTACCTGCTAACCTCCTTCTGTTAGTGGCTGGGATAGGTTGTGGGAAAAGCATGTGTAAGCATTGGGCCTGAACTTCCGAGTATCTGAGTTGAATACAGCGATTTCCAACATCCTTCTTCAATAGGAGTGTAGCTAGGTTCCAACTCCCATGTCCGAGTGGGTAGCAGACATCTGCCTCCCATGCATACACACTTCTGAGAGTTGAGCTTATGGCCTGTAACCCTACATCGTGCCTGCCGCTACCTTTCGCTTCCAAAAGGCCTAGGCTCGCTGCTTGACGCAAGTGTTGAGAGAGGTAATTGGAATCTCCCGGCACACAAGACGAGTGCCTCCAAGCTCAATCAAGCGATTTCCCAGTAATTCCTGGGGTAGACTTGTGCTACATACTAAGTTCCATACGTGAGAATGTAGCTGAACGCCTTGTCCAAAAACATCTTACTGCTGAGAGTTGAGCTGACCCTCAGTCCCTCACAGTTCCACACTGCCTGCAGAGTGAGTTTCGGACGTCTTCACCAGAGACGTTTGCCACCGGCTTCTGAGACGCAAGTTAACAATGCAGACCTGGAGGGTATCTCCAGGTGCAGTAGAGTGGTAATCTTGGAACCTCCTGACTCAGAATACTGCTACCTTCACACTGCCATAAGAATGCAGCTAGTTGAGAGCTGGCTTCTAGGCATGCTTCCCTGGGAGTGCTGAGGACAGGGCAGAACCCACCCGCATCCTGCCTGACTGTAGGCGCAGCTGCTAACATCCTAATGTTAGTGGCTGAGAGAGGTTGCGGGAAAAGCATGTGTAAGCATTGGGCCTGAACTCCTGTGTATCTGAGTTGAATACAGCGATTTCCAATGGCCTTCTTCAATCAGAGTGTAGCTAGTTTCCAACTCCCATGTCAGAGTGGGTAGCAGACATCTGTCTCCCCTGCATACACACTTCTGAGAGTTGAGCTTAAGGCCTGTACCTCCCCATCCAGCCTGCTGGTTCCTTTCACTTCTAAAAGGCCTAGGCTCGCTGTTTGACGGAAGTGTTGGGAGAGGTAATTGGAATCTCCCGGCACACAAGACTAGGGCCTCCAAGCTCATTCCAGCGATTGCCTAGTAATTCGTGTGGTAGACTGGTGCTACATAATAAGTTCCATACGTGAGAAGGTAGCTGAACGCCTTGTCCAAAAGCATCTTACTTCTGAGAGTTGAGCTCACCCTCAGTCCCTCACAGTTCCACACTGCCTGCAGAGTGAGTTTTGCAGGTCTTCACCGGAGACGTTTGCCACAGGCTTCTGAGACGCAAGTTAACAATGCAGACCTGGAGGGTATCTCCAGGTGCAGTAGAGTGGTAATCTTGGAACCTCCTGACTCAGAATACTGCTACCTTCACCCTGCCATAAGAATGCAGCTAGTTGAGAGCTGGCTTCTAGGCATGCTTCCCTGGGAGTGCTGAGGACATGGCAGAACCCACCCGCATCCTGCCTGACTGTAGGCGCAGCTGCTAACATCCTAATGTTAGTGGCTGAGAGAGGTTGCGGGAAAAGCATGTGTAAGCATTGGGCCTGAACTCCTGTGTATCTGAGTTAAATACAGCGATTTCCAATGGCCTTCTTCAATCAGAGTGTAGGTAGTTTCCAACTCCCATGTCAGAGTGGGTAGCAGACATCTGTCTCCCCTGCATACACACTTCTGAGAGTTGAGCTTAAGGCCTGTACCTCCCCATCCAGCCTGCTGGTTCCTTTCACTTCTAAAAGGCCTAGGCTCGCTGTTTGACGGAAGTGTTGGGAGAGGTAATTGGAATCTCCCGGCACACAAGACTAGTGCCTCCAAGCTCATTCCAGCGATTGCCTAGTAATTCCTGGGGTAGACAGGTGCTACATACTAAGTTCCATACGTGAGAATGTAGCTGAACGCCTTGTCCAAAAGCATCTTACTTCTGAGAGTTGAGCTCACCCTCAGTCCCTCACAGTTCCACACTGCCTGCAGAGTGAGTTTCGCACGTCTTCACCAGAGACGTTTGCCACAGGCTTCTGAGACGCAAGTTAACAATGCAGACCTGGAGGGTATCTCCAGGTGCAGTAGAGTGGTAATCTCGGAACCGCCTTACTCAGAATTCTGCTACCTTCACACTGTCATAAGAATGCAGCTAGTTGAGAGCTGGCTTCTAGGCATGCTTCCCTGTGAGAGCTGAGGACAGGGCAGAACCCTCCCGCATCCTGCCTGACTGTAGACGTACCTGCTAACCTCCTTCTGTTAGTGGCTGGGATAGGTTGTGGGTAAAGCATGTGTAAGCATTGGGCCTGAACTTCCGAGTATCTGAGTTGAATACAGCGATTTCCAACATCCTTCTTCAATAGGAGTGTAGCTAGGTTCCAACTCCCATGTCCGAGTGGGTAGCAGACATCTGCCTCCCATGCATACACACTTCTGAGAGTTGAGCTTATGGCCTGTAACCCTACATCGTGCCTGCCGCTACCTTTCGCTTCCAAAAGGCCTAGGCTCGCTGCTTGACGCAAGTGTTGAGAGAGGTAATTGGAATCTCCCGGCACACAAGACGAGTGCCTCCAAGCTCAATCAAGCGATTTCCCAGTAATTCCTGGGGTAGACTTGTGCTACATACTAAGTTCCATACGTGAGTAGGTATTTGAACGCCTTGTCCAAAAACATCTTACTGCTGAGAGTTGAGCTGACCCTCAGTCCCTCACAGTTCCACACTGCCTGCAGAGTGAGTTTCGGACGTCTTCACCAGAGACGTTTGCCACCGGCTTCTGAGACGCAAGTTAACAATGCAGACCTGGAGGGTATCTCCAGGTGCAGTAGAGTGGTAATCTTGGAACCTCCTGACTCAGAATACTGCTACCTTCACACTGCCATAAGAATGCAGCTAGTTGAGAGCTGGCTTCTAGGCATGCTTCCCTGGGAGTGCTGAGGACAGGGCAGAACCCACCCGCATCCTGCCTGACTGTAGGCGCAGCTGCTAACATCCTAATGTTAGTGGCTGAGAGAGGTTGCGGGAAAAGCATGTGTAAGCATTGGGCCTGAACTCCTGTGTATCTGAGTTGAATACAGCGATTTCCAATGGCCTTCTTCAATCAGAGTGTAGCTAGTTTCCAACTCCCATGTCAGAGTGGGTAGCAGACATCTGTCTCCCCTGCATACACACTTCTGAGAGTTGAGCTTAAGGCCTGTACCTCCCCATCCAGCCTGCTGGTTCCTTTCACTTCTAAAAGGCCTAGGCTCGCTGTTTGACGGAAGTGTTGGGAGAGGTAATTGGAATCTCCCGGCACACAAGACTAGGGCCTCCAAGCTCATTCCAGCGATTGCCTAGTAATTCGTGTGGTAGACTGGTGCTACATACTAAGTTCCATACGTGAGAAGGTAGCTGAACGCCTTGTCCAAAAGCATCTTACTTCTGAGAGTTGAGCTCACCCTCAGTCCCTCACAGTTCCACACTGCCTGCAGAGTGAGTTTTGCAGGTCTTCACCGGAGACGTTTGCCACAGGCTTCTGAGACGCAAGTTAACAATGCAGACCTGGAGGGTATCTCCAGGTGCAGTAGAGTGGTAATCTTGGAACCTCCTGACTCAGAATACTGCTACCTTCACCCTGCCATAAGAATGCAGCTAGTTGAGAGCTGGCTTCTAGGCATGCTTCCCTGGGAGTGCTGAGGACATGGCAGAACCCACCCGCATCCTGCCTGACTGTAGGCGCAGCTGCTAACATCCTAATGTTAGTGGCTGAGAGAGGTTGCGGGAAAAGCATGTGTAAGCATTGGGCCTGAACTCCTGTGTATCTGAGTTAAATACAGCGATTTCCAATGGCCTTCTTCAATCAGAGTGTAGGTAGTTTCCAACTCCCATGTCAGAGTGGGTAGCAGACATCTGTCTCCCCTGCATACACACTTCTGAGAGTTGAGCTTAAGGCCTGTACCTCCCCATCCAGCCTGCTGGTTCCTTTCACTTCTAAAAGGCCTAGGCTCACTGTTTGACGGAAGTGTTGGGAGAGGTAATTGGAATCTCCCGGCACACAAGACTAGTGCCTCCAAGCTCATTCCAGCGATTGCCTAGTAATTCCTGGGGTAGACAGGTGCTACATACTAAGTTCCATACGTGAGAATGTAGCTGAACGCCTTGTCCAAAAGCATCTTACTTCTGAGAGTTGAGCTCACCCTCAGTCCCTCACAGTTCCACACTGCCTGCAGAGTGAGTTTCGCACGTCTTCACCAGAGACGTTTGCCACAGGCTTCTGAGACGCAAGTTAACAATGCAGACCTGGAGGGTATCTCCAGGTGCAGTAGAGTGGTAATCTCGGAACCGCCTTACTCAGAATACTGCTACCTTCACACTGTCATAAGAATGCAGCTAGTTGAGAGCTGGCTTCTAGGCATGCTTCCCTGTGAGAGCTGAGGACAGGGCAGAACCCTCCCGCATCCTGCCTGACTGTAGACGTACCTGCTAACCTCCTTCTGTTAGTGGCTGGGATAGGTTGTGGGAAAAGCATGTGTAAGCATTGGGCCTGAACTTCCGAGTATCTGAGTTGAATACAGCGATTTCCAACATCCTTCTTCAATAGGAGTGTAGCTAGGTTCCAACTCCCATGTCCGAGTGGGTAGCAGACATCTGCCTCCCATGCATACACACTTCTGAGAGTTGAGCTTATGGCCTGTAACCCTACATCGTGCCTGCCGCTACCTTTCGCTTCCAAAAGGCCTAGGCTCGCTGCTTGACGCAAGTGTTGAGAGAGGTAATTGGAATCTCCCGGCACACAAGACGAGTGCCTCCAAGCTCAATCAAGCGATTTCCCAGTAATTCCTGGGGTAGACTTGTGCTACATACTAAGTTCCATACGTGAGTAGGTATTTGAACGCCTTGTCCAAAAACATCTTACTGCTGAGAGTTGAGCTGACCCTCAGTCCCTCACAGTTCCACACTGCCTGCAGAGTGAGTTTCGGACGTCTTCACCAGAGACGTTTGCCACCGGCTTCTGAGACGCAAGTTAACAATGCAGACCTGGAGGGTATCTCCAGGTGCAGTAGAGTGGTAATCTTGGAACCTCCTGACTCAGAATACTGCTACCTTCACACTGCCATAAGAATGCAGCTAGTTGAGAGCTGGCTTCTAGGCATGCTTCCCTGGGAGTGCTGAGGACAGGGCAGAACCCACCCGCATCCTGCCTGACTGTAGGCGCAGCTGCTAACATCCTAATGTTAGTGGCTGAGAGAGGTTGCGGGAAAAGCATGTGTAAGCATTGGGCCTGAACTCCTGTGTATCTGAGTTGAATACAGCGATTTCCAATGGCCTTCTTCAATCAGAGTGTAGCTAGTTTCCAACTCCCATGTCAGAGTGGGTAGCAGACATCTGTCTCCCCTGCATACACACTTCTGAGAGTTGAGCTTAAGGCCTGTACCTCCCCATCCAGCCTGCTGGTTCCTTTCACTTCTAAAAGGCCTAGGCTCGCTGTTTGACGGAAGTGTTGGGAGAGGTAATTGGAATCTCCCGGCACACAAGACTAGGGCCTCCAAGCTCATTCCAGCGATTGCCTAGTAATTCGTGTGGTAGACTGGTGCTACATACTAAGTTCCATACGTGAGAAGGTAGCTGAACGCCTTGTCCAAAAGCATCTTACTTCTGAGAGTTGAGCTCACCCTCAGTCCCTCACAGTTCCACACTGCCTGCAGAGTGAGTTTTGCAGGTCTTCACCGGAGACGTTTGCCACAGGCTTCTGAGACGCAAGTTAACAATGCAGACCTGGAGGGTATCTCCAGGTGCAGTAGAGTGGTAATCTTGGAACCTCCTGACTCAGAATACTGCTACCTTCACCCTGCCATAAGAATGCAGCTAGTTGAGAGCTGGCTTCTAGGCATGCTTCCCTGGGAGTGCTGAGGACATGGCAGAACCCACCCGCATCCTGCCTGACTGTAGGCGCAGCTGCTAACATCCTAATGTTAGTGGCTGAGAGAGGTTGCGGGAAAAGCATGTGTAAGCATTGGGCCTGAACTCCTGTGTATCTGAGTTAAATACAGCGATTTCCAATGGCCTTCTTCAATCAGAGTGTAGGTAGTTTCCAACTCCCATGTCAGAGTGGGTAGCAGACATCTGTCTCCCCTGCATACACACTTCTGAGAGTTGAGCTTAAGGCCTGTACCTCCCCATCCAGCCTGCTGGTTCCTTTCACTTCTAAAAGGCCTAGGCTCACTGTTTGACGGAAGTGTTGGGAGAGGTAATTGGAATCTCCCGGCACACAAGACTAGTGCCTCCAAGCTCATTCCAGCGATTGCCTAGTAATTCCTGGGGTAGACAGGTGCTACATACTAAGTTCCATACGTGAGAATGTAGCTGAACGCCTTGTCCAAAAGCATCTTACTTCTGAGAGTTGAGCTCACCCTCAGTCCCTCACAGTTCCACACTGCCTGCAGAGTGAGTTTCGCACGTCTTCACCAGAGACGTTTGCCACAGGCTTCTGAGACGCAAGTTAACAATGCAGACCTGGAGGGTATCTCCAGGTGCAGTAGAGTGGTAATCTCGGAACCGCCTTACTCAGAATACTGCTACCTTCACACTGTCATAAGAATGCAGCTAGTTGAGAGCTGGCTTCTAGGCATGCTTCCCTGTGAGAGCTGAGGACAGGGCAGAACCCTCCCGCATCCTGCCTGACTGTAGACGTACCTGCTAACCTCCTTCTGTTAGTGGCTGGGATAGGTTGTGGGAAAAGCATGTGTAAGCATTGGGCCTGAACTTCCGAGTATCTGAGTTGAATACAGCGATTTCCAACATCCTTCTTCAATAGGAGTGTAGCTAGGTTCCAACTCCCATGTCCGAGTGGGTAGCAGACATCTGCCTCCCATGCATACACACTTCTGAGAGTTGAGCTTATGGCCTGTAACCCTACATCGTGCCTGCCGCTACCTTTCGCTTCCAAAAGGCCTAGGCTCGCTGCTTGACGCAAGTGTTGAGAGAGGTAATTGGAATCTCCCGGCACACAAGACGAGTGCCTCCAAGCTCAATCAAGCGATTTCCCAGTAATTCCTGGGGTAGACTTGTGCTACATACTAAGTTCCATACGTGAGTAGGTATTTGAACGCCTTGTCCAAAAACATCTTACTGCTGAGAGTTGAGCTGACCCTCAGTCCCTCACAGTTCCACACTGCCTGCAGAGTGAGTTTCGGACGTCTTCACCAGAGACGTTTGCCACCGGCTTCTGAGACGCAAGTTAACAATGCAGACCTGGAGGGTATCTCCAGGTGCAGTAGAGTGGTAATCTTGGAACCTCCTGACTCAGAATACTGCTACCTTCACACTGCCATAAGAATGCAGCTAGTTGAGAGCTGGCTTCTAGGCATGCTTCCCTGGGAGTGCTGAGGACAGGGCAGAACCCACCCGCATCCTGCCTGACTGTAGGCGCAGCTGCTAACATCCTAATGTTAGTGGCTGAGAGAGGTTGCGGGAAAAGCATGTGTAAGCATTGGGCCTGAACTCCTGTGTATCTGAGTTGAATACAGCGATTTCCAATGGCCTTCTTCAATCAGAGTGTAGCTAGTTTCCAACTCCCATGTCAGAGTGGGTAGCAGACATCTGTCTCCCCTGCATACACACTTCTGAGAGTTGAGCTTAAGGCCTGTACCTCCCCATCCAGCCTGCTGGTTCCTTTCACTTCTAAAAGGCCTAGGCTCGCTGTTTGACGGAAGTGTTGGGAGAGGTAATTGGAATCTCCCGGCACACAAGACTAGGGCCTCCAAGCTCATTCCAGCGATTGCCTAGTAATTCGTGTGGTAGACTGGTGCTACATACTAAGTTCCATACGTGAGAAGGTAGCTGAACGCCTTGTCCAAAAGCATCTTACTTCTGAGAGTTGAGCTCACCCTCAGTCCCTCACAGTTCCACACTGCCTGCAGAGTGAGTTTTGCAGGTCTTCACCGGAGACGTTTGCCACAGGCTTCTGAGACGCAAGTTAACAATGCAGACCTGGAGGGTATCTCCAGGTGCAGTAGAGTGGTAATCTTGGAACCTCCTGACTCAGAATACTGCTACCTTCACACTGCCATAAGAATGCAGCTAGTTGAGAGCTGGCTTCTAGGCATGCTTCCCTGGGAGTGCTGAGGACATGGCAGAACCCACCCGCATCCTGCCTGACTGTAGGCGCAGCTGCTAACATCCTAATGTTAGTGGCTGAGAGAGGTTGCGGGAAAAGCATGTGTAAGCATTGGGCCTGAACTCCTGTGTATCTGAGTTAAATACAGCGATTTCCAATGGCCTTCTTCAATCAGAGTGTAGGTAGTTTCCAACTCCCATGTCAGAGTGGGTAGCAGACATCTGTCTCCCCTGCATACACACTTCTGAGAGTTGAGCTTAAGGCCTGTACCTCCCCATCCAGCCTGCTGGTTCCTTTCACTTCTAAAAGGCCTAGGCTCGCTGTTTGACGGAAGTGTTGGGAGAGGTAATTGGAATCTCCCGGCACACAAGACTAGTGCCTCCAAGCTCATTCCAGCGATTGCCTAGTAATTCCTGGGGTAGACAGGTGCTACATACTAAGTTCCATACGTGAGAATGTAGCTGAACGCCTTGTCCAAAAGCATCTTACTTCTGAGAGTTGAGCTCACCCTCAGTCCCTCACAGTTCCACACTGCCTGCAGAGTGAGTTTCGCACGTCTTCACCAGAGACGTTTGCCACAGGCTTCTGAGACGCAAGTTAACAATGCAGACCTGGAGGGTATCTCCAGGTGCAGTAGAGTGGTAATCTCGGAACCGCCTTACTCAGAATACTGCTACCTTCACACTGTCATAAGAATGCAGCTAGTTGAGAGCTGGCTTCTAGGCATGCTTCCCTGTGAGAGCTGAGGACAGGGCAGAACCCTCCCGCATCCTGCCTGACTGTAGACGTACCTGCTAACCTCCTTCTGTTAGTGGCTGGGATAGGTTGTGGGAAAAGCATGTGTAAGCATTGGGCCTGAACTTCCGAGTATCTGAGTTGAATACAGCGATTTCCAACATCCTTCTTCAATAGGAGTGTAGCTAGGTTCCAACTCCCATGTCCGAGTGGGTAGCAGACATCTGCCTCCCATGCATACACACTTCTGAGAGTTGAGCTTATGGCCTGTAACCCTACATCGTGCCTGCCGCTACCTTTCGCTTCCAAAAGGCCTAGGCTCGCTGCTTGACGCAAGTGTTGAGAGAGGTAATTGGAATCTCCCGGCACACAAGACGAGTGCCTCCAAGCTCAATCAAGCGATTTCCCAGTAATTCCTGGGGTAGACTTGTGCTACATACTAAGTTCCATACGTGAGTAGGTATTTGAACGCCTTGTCCAAAAACATCTTACTGCTGAGAGTTGAGCTGACCCTCAGTCCCTCACAGTTCCACACTGCCTGCAGAGTGAGTTTCGGACGTCTTCACCAGAGACGTTTGCCACCGGCTTCTGAGACGCAAGTTAACAATGCAGACCTGGAGGGTATCTCCAGGTGCAGTAGAGTGGTAATCTTGGAACCTCCTGACTCAGAATACTGCTACCTTCACACTGCCATAAGAATGCAGCTAGTTGAGAGCTGGCTTCTAGGCATGCTTCCCTGGGAGTGCTGAGGACAGGGCAGAACCCACCCGCATCCTGCCTAACTGTAGGCGCAGCTGCTAACATCCTAATGTTAGTGGCTGAGAGAGGTTGCGGGAAAAGCATGTGTAAGCATTGGGCCTGAACTCCTGTGTATCTGAGTTGAATACAGCGATTTCCAATGGCCTTCTTCAATCAGAGTGTAGCTAGTTTCCAACTCCCATGTCAGAGTGGGTAGCAGACATCTGTCTCCCCTGCATACACACTTCTGAGAGTTGAGCTTAAGGCCTGTACCTCCCCATCCAGCCTGCTGGTTCCTTTCACTTCTAAAAGGCCTAGGCTCGCTGTTTGACGGAAGTGTTGGGAGAGGTAATTGGAATCTCCCGGCACACAAGACTAGGGCCTCCAAGCTCATTCCAGCGATTGCCTAGTAATTCGTGTGGTAGACTGGTGCTACATACTAAGTTCCATACGTGAGAAGGTAGCTGAACGCCTTGTCCAAAAGCATCTTACTTCTGAGAGTTGAGCTCACCCTCAGTCCCTCACAGTTCCACACTGCCTGCAGAGTGAGTTTTGCAGGTCTTCACCGGAGACGTTTGCCACAGGCTTCTGAGACGCAAGTTAACAATGCAGACCTGGAGGGTATCTCCAGGTGCAGTAGAGTGGTAATCTTGGAACCTCCTGACTCAGAATACTGCTACCTTCACACTGCCATAAGAATGCAGCTAGTTGAGAGCTGGCTTCTAGGCATGCTTCCCTGGGAGTGCTGAGGACATGGCAGAACCCACCCGCATCCTGCCTGACTGTAGGCGCAGCTGCTAACATCCTAATGTTAGTGGCTGAGAGAGGTTGCGGGAAAAGCATGTGTAAGCATTGGGCCTGAACTCCTGTGTATCTGAGTTAAATACAGCGATTTCCAATGGCCTTCTTCAATCAGAGTGTAGGTAGTTTCCAACTCCCATGTCAGAGTGGGTAGCAGACATCTGTCTCCCCTGCATACACACTTCTGAGAGTTGAGCTTAAGGCCTGTACCTCCCCATCCAGCCTGCTGGTTCCTTTCACTTCTAAAAGGCCTAGGCTCGCTGTTTGACGGAAGTGTTGGGAGAGGTAATTGGAATCTCCCGGCACACAAGACTAGTGCCTCCAAGCTCATTCCAGCGATTGCCTAGTAATTCCTGGGGTAGACAGGTGCTACATACTAAGTTCCATACGTGAGAATGTAGCTGAACGCCTTGTCCAAAAGCATCTTACTTCTGAGAGTTGAGCTCACCCTCAGTCCCTCACAGTTCCACACTGCCTGCAGAGTGAGTTTCGCACGTCTTCACCAGAGACGTTTGCCACAGGCTTCTGAGACGCAAGTTAACAATGCAGACCTGGAGGGTATCTCCAGGTGCAGTAGAGTGGTAATCTCGGAACCGCCTTACTCAGAATACTGCTACCTTCACACTGTCATAAGAATGCAGCTAGTTGAGAGCTGGCTTCTAGGCATGCTTCCCTGTGAGAGCTGAGGACAGGGCAGAACCCTCCCGCATCCTGCCTGACTGTAGACGTACCTGCTAACCTCCTTCTGTTAGTGGCTGGGATAGGTTGTGGGAAAAGCATGTGTAAGCATTGGGCCTGAACTTCCGAGTATCTGAGTTGAATACAGCGATTTCCAACATCCTTCTTCAATAGGAGTGTAGCTAGGTTCCAACTCCCATGTCCGAGTGGGTAGCAGACATCTGCCTCCCATGCATACACACTTCTGAGAGTTGAGCTTATGGCCTGTAACCCTACATCGTGCCTGCCGCTACCTTTCGCTTCCAAAAGGCCTAGGCTCGCTGCTTGACGCAAGTGTTGAGAGAGGTAATTGGAATCTCCCGGCACACAAGACGAGTGCCTCCAAGCTCAATCAAGCGATTTCCCAGTAATTCCTGGGGTAGACTTGTGCTACATACTAAGTTCCATACGTGAGTAGGTATTTGAACGCCTTGTCCAAAAACATCTTACTGCTGAGAGTTGAGCTGACCCTCAGTCCCTCACAGTTCCACACTGCCTGCAGAGTGAGTTTCGGACGTCTTCACCAGAGACGTTTGCCACCGGCTTCTGAGACGCAAGTTAACAATGCAGACCTGGAGGGTATCTCCAGGTGCAGTAGAGTGGTAATCTTGGAACCTCCTGACTCAGAATACTGCTACCTTCACACTGCCATAAGAATGCAGCTAGTTGAGAGCTGGCTTCTAGGCATGCTTCCCTGGGAGTGCTGAGGACAGGGCAGAACCCACCCGCATCCTGCCTAACTGTAGGCGCAGCTGCTAACATCCTAATGTTAGTGGCTGAGAGAGGTTGCGGGAAAAGCATGTGTAAGCATTGGGCCTGAACTCCTGTGTATCTGAGTTGAATACAGCGATTTCCAATGGCCTTCTTCAATCAGAGTGTAGCTAGTTTCCAACTCCCATGTCAGAGTGGGTAGCAGACATCTGTCTCCCCTGCATACACACTTCTGAGAGTTGAGCTTAAGGCCTGTACCTCCCCATCCAGCCTGCTGGTTCCTTTCACTTCTAAAAGGCCTAGGCTCGCTGTTTGACGGAAGTGTTGGGAGAGGTAATTGGAATCTCCCGGCACACAAGACTAGGGCCTCCAAGCTCATTCCAGCGATTGCCTAGTAATTCGTGTGGTAGACTGGTGCTACATACTAAGTTCCATACGTGAGAAGGTAGCTGAACGCCTTGTCCAAAAGCATCTTACTTCTGAGAGTTGAGCTCACCCTCAGTCCCTCACAGTTCCACACTGCCTGCAGAGTGAGTTTTGCAGGTCTTCACCGGAGACGTTTGCCACAGGCTTCTGAGACGCAAGTTAACAATGCAGACCTGGAGGGTATCTCCAGGTGCAGTAGAGTGGTAATCTTGGAACCTCCTGACTCAGAATACTGCTACCTTCACACTGCCATAAGAATGCAGCTAGTTGAGAGCTGGCTTCTAGGCATGCTTCCCTGGGAGTGCTGAGGACATGGCAGAACCCACCCGCATCCTGCCTGACTGTAGGCGCAGCTGCTAACATCCTAATGTTAGTGGCTGAGAGAGGTTGCGGGAAAAGCATGTGTAAGCATTGGGCCTGAACTCCTGTGTATCTGAGTTAAATACAGCGATTTCCAATGGCCTTCTTCAATCAGAGTGTAGGTAGTTTCCAACTCCCATGTCAGAGTGGGTAGCAGACATCTGTCTCCCCTGCATACACACTTCTGAGAGTTGAGCTTAAGGCCTGTACCTCCCCATCCAGCCTGCTGGTTCCTTTCACTTCTAAAAGGCCTAGGCTCACTGTTTGACGGAAGTGTTGGGAGAGGTAATTGGAATCTCCCGGCACACAAGACTAGTGCCTCCAAGCTCATTCCAGCGATTGCCTAGTAATTCCTGGGGTAGACAGGTGCTACATACTAAGTTCCATACGTGAGAATGTAGCTGAACGCCTTGTCCAAAAGCATCTTACTTCTGAGAGTTGAGCTCACACTCAGTCCCTCACAGTTCCACACTGCCTGCAGAGTGAGTTTCGCACGTCTTCACCAGAGACGTTTGCCACAGGCTTCTGAGACGCAAGTTAACAATGCAGACCTGGAGGGTATCTCCAGGTGCAGTAGAGTGGTAATCTCGGAACCGCCTTACTCAGAATACTGCTACCTTCACACTGTCATAAGAATGCAGCTAGTTGAGAGCTGGCTTCTAGGCATGCTTCCCTGTGAGAGCTGAGGACAGGGCAGAACCCTCCCGCATCCTGCCTGACTGTAGACGTACCTGCTAACCTCCTTCTGTTAGTGGCTGGGATAGGTTGTGGGAAAAGCATGTGTAAGCATTGGGCCTGAACTTCCGAGTATCTGAGTTGAATACAGCGATTTCCAACATCCTTCTTCAATAGGAGTGTAGCTAGGTTCCAACTCCCATGTCCGAGTGGGTAGCAGACATCTGCCTCCCATGCATACACACTTCTGAGAGTTGAGCTTATGGCCTGTAACCCTACATCGTGCCTGCCGCTACCTTTCGCTTCCAAAAGGCCTAGTCTCGCTGCTTGACGCAAGTGTTGAGAGAGGTAATTGGAATCTCCCGGCACACAAGACGAGTGCCTCCAAGCTCAATCAAGCGATTTCCCAGTAATTCCTGGGGTAAACTTGTGCTACATACTAAGTTCCATACGTGAGTAGGTATTTGAACGCCTTGTCCAAAAACATCTTACTGCTGAGAGTTGAGCTGACCCTCAGTCCCTCACAGTTCCACACTGCCTGCAGAGTGAGTTTCTCAGGTCTTCACCAGAGACGTTTGCCACAGGCTTCTGAGACGCAAGTTAACAATGCAGACGTGGAGGGTATCTCCAGGTGCAGTAGAGTGGTAATCTTGGAACCTCCTGACTCAGAATACTGCTACTTTCACACTGCCATAAGAATGCAGCTAGTTGAGAGCTGGCTTCTAAGCATGCTTCCCTGGGAGAGCTGAGGAAAGGGCAGAACCCTCCCGCATCCTGCCTGACTGTAGGCGTGGTTGCTAACATCCTAAAGTGAGTGGCTGAGAGAGGTTGCGGGAAAAGCATGTGTAAGCATTGGGCCTGAACTCCTGTGTAACTGAGTTGAATACAGCGATTTCCAATGGCCTTCTTCAATCAGAGTGTAGCTAGGTTCCTACTCCCATGTACCAGTGGGGAGCAGACATCTGCCTCCCATGCATACGAACTTCTGAGAGTTGAGCTTAAGGCCTGTACCTCCCCATCCAGCCTGCTGGTTCCTTTCACTTCTAAAAGGCCTAGGCTCGCTGTTTGACGGAAGTGTTGGGAGAGGTAATTGGAATCTCCCGGCACACAAGACTAGTGCCTCCAAGCTCATTCCAGCGATTGCCTAGTAATTCCTGGGGTAGACAGGTGCTACATACTAAGTTCCATACGTGAGAATGTAGCTGAACGCCTTGTCCAAAAGCATCTTACTTCTGAGAGTTGAGCTCACCCTCAGTCCCTCACAGTTCCACACTGCCTGCAGAGTGAGTTTCGCACGTCTTCACCAGAGACGTTTGCCACAGGCTTCTGAGACGCAAGTTAACAATGCAGACCTGGAGGGTATCTCCAGGTGCAGTAGAGTGGTAATCTCGGAACCGCCTTACTCAGAATACTGCTACCTTCACACTGTCATAAGAATGCAGCTAGTTGAGAGCTGGCTTCTAGGCATGCTTCCCTGTGAGAGCTGAGGACAGGGCAGAACCCTCCCGCATCCTGCCTGACTGTAGACGTACCTGCTAACCTCCTTCTGTTAGTGGCTGGGATAGGTTGTGGGAAAAGCATGTGTAAGCATTGGGCCTGAACTTCCGAGTATCTGAGTTGAATACAGCGATTTCCAACATCCTTCTTCAATAGGAGTGTAGCTAGGTTCCAACTCCCATGTCCGAGTGGGTAGCAGACATCTGCCTCCCATGCATACACACTTCTGAGAGTTGAGCTTATGGCCTGTAACCCTACATCGTGCCTGCCGCTACCTTTCGCTTCCAAAAGGCCTAGGCTCGCTGCTTGACGCAAGTGTTGAGAGAGGTAATTGGAATCTCCCGGCACACAAGACGAGTGCCTCCAAGCTCAATCAAGCGATTTCCCAGTAATTCCTGGGGTAGACTTGTGCTACATACTAAGTTCCATACGTGAGTAGGTATTTGAACGCCTTGTCCAAAAACATCTTACTGCTGAGAGTTGAGCTGACCCTCAGTCCCTCACAGTTCCACACTGCCTGCAGAGTGAGTTTCGGACGTCTTCACCAGAGACGTTTGCCACCGGCTTCTGAGACGCAAGTTAACAATGCAGACCTGGAGGGTATCTCCAGGTGCAGTAGAGTGGTAATCTTGGAACCTCCTGACTCAGAATACTGCTACCTTCACACTGCCATAAGAATGCAGCTAGTTGAGAGCTGGCTTCTAGGCATGCTTCCCTGGGAGTGCTGAGGACAGGGCAGAACCCACCCGCATCCTGCCTAACTGTAGGCGCAGCTGCTAACATCCTAATGTTAGTGGCTGAGAGAGGTTGCGGGAAAAGCATGTGTAAGCATTGGGCCTGAACTCCTGTGTATCTGAGTTGAATACAGCGATTTCCAATGGCCTTCTTCAATAAGAGTGTAGCTAGTTTCCAACTCCCATGTCAGAGTGGGTAGCAGACATCTGTCTCCCCTGCATACACACTTCTGAGAGTTGAGCTTAAGGCCTGTACCTCCCCATCCAGCCTGCTGGTTCCTTTCACTTCTAAAAGGCCTAGGCTCGCTGTTTGACGGAAGTGTTGGGAGAGGTAATTGGAATCTCCCGGCACACAAGACTAGGGCCTCCAAGCTCATTCCAGCGATTGCCTAGTAATTCGTGTGGTAGACTGGTGCTACATACTAAGTTCCATACGTGAGAAGGTAGCTGAACGCCTTGTCCAAAAGCATCTTACTTCTGAGAGTTGAGCTCACCCTCAGTCCCTCACAGTTCCACACTGCCTGCAGAGTGAGTTTTGCAGGTCTTCACCGGAGACGTTTGCCACAGGCTTCTGAGACGCAAGTTAACAATGCAGACCTGGAGGGTATCTCCAGGTGCAGTAGAGTGGTAATCTTGGAACCTCCTGACTCAGAATACTGCTACCTTCACACTGCCATAAGAATGCAGCTAGTTGAGAGCTGGCTTCTAGGCATGCTTCCCTGGGAGTGCTGAGGACATGGCAGAACCCACCCGCATCCTGCCTGACTGTAGGCGCAGCTGCTAACATCCTAATGTTAGTGGCTGAGAGAGGTTGCGGGAAAAGCATGTGTAAGCATTGGGCCTGAACTCCTGTGTATCTGAGTTAAATACAGCGATTTCCAATGGCCTTCTTCAATCAGAGTGTAGGTAGTTTCCAACTCCCATGTCAGAGTGGGTAGCAGACATCTGTCTCCCCTGCATACACACTTCTGAGAGTTGAGCTTAAGGCCTGTACCTCCCCATCCAGCCTGCTGGTTCCTTTCACTTCTAAAAGGCCTAGGCTCACTGTTTGACGGAAGTGTTGGGAGAGGTAATTGGAATCTCCCGGCACACAAGACTAGTGCCTCCAAGCTCATTCCAGCGATTGCCTAGTAATTCCTGGGGTAGACAGGTGCTACATACTTAGTTCCATACGTGAGAATGTAGCTGAACGCCTTGTCCAAAAGCATCTTACTTCTGAGAGTTGAGCTCACCCTCAGTCCCTCACAGTTCCACACTGCCTGCAGAGTGAGTTTCGCACGTCTTCACCAGAGACGTTTGCCACAGGCTTCTGAGACGCAAGTTAACAATGCAGACCTGGAGGGTATCTCCAGGTGCAGTAGAGTGGTAATCTCGGAACCGCCTTACTCAGAATACTGCTACCTTCACACTGTCATAAGAATGCAGCTAGTTGAGAGCTGGCTTCTAGGCATGCTTCCCTGTGAGAGCTGAGGACAGGGCAGAACCCTCCCGCATCCTGCCTGACTGTAGACGTACCTGCTAACCTCCTTCTGTTAGTGGCTGGGATAGGTTGTGGGAAAAGCATGTGTAAGCATTGGGCCTGAACTTCCGAGTATCTGAGTTGAATACAGCGATTTCCAACATCCTTCTTCAATAGGAGTGTAGCTAGGTTCCAACTCCCATGTCCGAGTGGGTAGCAGACATCTGCCTCCCATGCATACACACTTCTGAGAGTTGAGCTTATGGCCTGTAACCCTACATCGTGCCTGCCGCTACCTTTCGCTTCCAAAAGGCCTAGGCTCGCTGCTTGACGCAAGTGTTGAGAGAGGTAATTGGAATCTCCCGGCACACAAGACGAGTGCCTCCAAGCTCAATCAAGCGATTTCCCAGTAATTCCTGGGGTAAACTTGTGCTACATACTAAGTTCCATACGTGAGTAGGTATTTGAACGCCTTGTCCAAAAACATCTTACTGCTGAGAGTTGAGCTGACCCTCAGTCCCTCACAGTTCCACACTGCCTGCAGAGTGAGTTTCTCAGGTCTTCACCAGAGACGTTTGCCACAGGCTTCTGAGACGCAAGTTAACAATGCAGACGTGGAGGGTATCTCCAGGTGCAGTAGAGTGGTAATCTTGGAACCTCCTGACTCAGAATACTGCTACTTTCACACTGCCATAAGAATGCAGCTAGTTGAGAGCTGGCTTCTAAGCATGCTTCCCTGGGAGAGCTGAGGAAAGGGCAGAACCCTCCCGCATCCTGCCTGACTGTAGGCGTGGTTGCTAACATCCTAAAGTGAGTGGCTGAGAGAGGTTGCGGGAAAAGCATGTGTAAGCATTGGGCCTGAACTCCTGTGTAACTGAGTTGAATACAGCGATTTCCAATGGCCTTCTTCAATCAGAGTGTAGCTAGGTTCCTACTCCCATGTACCAGTGGGGAGCAGACATCTGCCTCCCATGCATACGAACTTCTGAGAGTTGAGCTTAAGGCCTGTACCTCCCCATCCAGCCTGCTGGTTCCTTTCACTTCTAAAAGGCCTAGGCTCGCTGTTTGACGGAAGTGTTGGGAGAGGTAATTGGAATCTCCCGGCACACAAGACTAGTGCCTCCAAGCTCATTCCAGCGATTGCCTAGTAATTCCTGGGGTAGACAGGTGCTACATACTAAGTTCCATACGTGAGAATGTAGCTGAACGCCTTGTCCAAAAGCATCTTACTTCTGAGAGTTGAGCTCACCCTCAGTCCCTCACAGTTCCACACTGCCTGCAGAGTGAGTTTCGCAGGTCTTCACCAGAGACGTTTGCCACAGGCTTCTGAGACGCAAGTTAACAATGCAGACCTGGAGGGTATCTCCAGGTGCAGTAGAGTGGTAATCTCGGAACCGCCTTACTCAGAATACTGCTACCTTCACACTGTCATAAGAATGCAGCTAGTTGAGAGCTGGCTTCTAGGCATGCTTCCCTGTGAGAGCTGAGGACAGGGCAGAACCCTCCCGCATCCTGCCTGACTGTAGGCGCAGCTGCTAACATCCTAATGTTAGTGGCTGGGATAGGTTGTGGGAAAAGCATGTGTAAGCATTGGGCCTGAACTCCCGAGTATCTGAGTTGAATACAGCGATTTCCAACATCCTTCTTCAATAGGAGTGCAGCTAGGTTCCAACTCCCATGTCCGAGTGGGTAGCAGACATCTGCCTCCCATGCATACACACTTCTGAGAGTTGAGCTTATGGCCTGTAACCCTACATCGTGCCTGCCGCTCCCTTTCGCTTCCAAAAGGCCTAGGCTCGCTGCTTGACGCAAGTGTTGGGAGAGGTAATTGGAATCTCCCGGCACACAAGACGAGTGCCTCCAAGCTCAATCAAGCGATTTCTTAGTAATTCCTGGGGTAGACTGGTGCTACATACTAAGTTCCATACGTGAGTAGGTATTTGAACGCCTTGTCCAAAAACATCTTACTGCTGAGAGTTGAGCTGACCCTCAGTCCCTCACAGTTCCACACTGCCTGCAGAGTGAGTTTCGCACGTCTTCACCAGAGACGTTTGCCAGAGGCCTCTGAGACGCAAGTTAACAATGCAGACCTGGAGGGTATCTCCAGGTGCAGTAGAGTGGTAATCTGGGAACCTCCTGTCTCAGAATACTGCTACCTTGACCCTGCCATAAGTATGCAGCTAGTTGACCGCTGGCTTCAAGACATGCTTCCCTGTGAGAGCTAAGGACAGGGCACAACCCTCCCGCATCCTGCTTGACTGTAGAAGGAGCTGCTAACGTCCTCATGTTAGTGGCAGGGAAAGGTTGTGAGAAAAGCATGTGGAATCGTTGTGCCTGAACCCACGTGTATCTGAGTTGAATACAGCGATTTCCAAAGTCCTTTTTCATCAGAGTGTAGTAGGTTCCCACTCGCATGTACGAGTGGGTAGCAGACATCTGCCTCCCATGCATACACACTTCTGAGAGTTGAATTTATGGCCTGTATCCCTACCTCCTGCCTGCAGCTAGCTTTCGCTTCCAAAAGGCCTAGGCTCGCTGCTTCACCGAAGTGTTGGGAGAGGTAACTGGAATCTCCCGGCAACAAGACTAGTGCCTCCAAGCTCAATCCAGCGATTTCCCAGTAATTCCTGGGGTAGACTGGTGCTACATACTAAGTTCCATACGTGAGTAGGTATTTGAACGCCTAGTCCAAAAACATCTTACTGCTGAGAGTGGAGCTGACCCTCAGTCCCTCACAGTTCCACACTGCCTGCAGAGTGAGTTTCGCACGTCTTCACCAGAGACGTTTGCCAGAGGCCTCTGAGACGCAAGTTAACAATGCAGACCTGGAGGGTATCTCCAGGTGCAGTAGAGTGGTAATCTGGGAACCTCCTTACTCAGAATACTGCTACCTTCACACTGTCATAAGAATGCAGCTAGTTGAGAGCTGGCTTCAAGGCATGCTTCCCTGTGAGAGCTGAGGACAGGGCAGGACCCTCCTGCATCCTGCCTGACTGTAGACTTACCTGCTAACCTCCTTCCGTTAGTGGCTGGGATAGTTTGTGGGAAAAGCATGTGTAAGCATTGGGCCTGAACTCCCGTGTATCTGAGTTGAATACAGCGATTTCCAAAGTCCTTCTTCAATAGGAGTGTAGCTAGGTTCCAACTCCCATGTCCGAGTGGGTAGCAGACATCTGACTCCCAGGCATAAACACTTCTGAGAGTTGAGCTTATGGCCTGTAACCCAACATCCTGCCTGCCGCTACCTTTCGCTTCCAAAATGCCTAGGCTCGCTGCTTGACGCAAGTGTTGGGAGAGGTAACTGGAATCTCCCGGCTCACAAGACGAGTGCCTCCAAGCTCAATCAAGCGATTTCCTAGTAATTCCTGGGGTAGACTGGTGCTACATACTAAGTTCCATACGTGAGTAGGTAGTTGAACGCCTTGTCCAAAAACATCTTACTTCTGAGAGTTGAGCTGACCCTCAGTCCCTCACAGTTCCACACTGCCTGCAGAGTGAGTTTCGGACGTCTTCACCAGAGACGTTTGCCACCGGCTTCTGAGACGCAAGTTAACAATGCAGACCTGGAGGGTATCTCCAGGTGCAGTAGAGTGGTAATCTGGGAACCTCCTTACTCAGAATACTGCTACCTTCACACTGCCATAAGAATGCAGCTAGTTGAGAGCTGGCTTCTAGGCATGCTTCCCTGGGAGTGCTGAGGACAGGGCAGAACCCACCCGCATCCTGCCTGACTGTAGGCGCAGCTGCTAACATCCTAATGTTAGTGGCTGAGAGAGGTTGCGGGAAAAGTATGTGTAAGCATTGGGCCTGAACTCCTGTGTATCTGAGTTGAATACAGCGATTTCCAATGGCCTTCTTCAATCAGAGTGTAGCTAGTTTCCAACTCCCATGTCAGAGTGGGTAGCAGACATCTGTCTCCCCTGCATACACACTTCTGAGAGTTTAGCTTATGGCCTGTAACCCAACATCCTGCTTGCTGGTTCCTTTCACTTCTAAAAGGCCTAGGCTCGCTGTTTGACGGAAGTGTTGGGAGAGGTAATTGGAATCTCCCGGCACACAAGACTAGGGCCTCCAAGCTCATTCCAGCGATTGCCTAGTAATTCGTGTGGTAGACTGGTGCTACATACTAAGTTCCATACGTGAGAAGGTAGCTGAACGCCTTGTCCAAAAGCATCTTACTTCTGAGAGTTGAGCTCACCCTCAGTCCCTCACAGTTCCACACTGCCTGCAGAGTGAGTTTTGCAGGTCTTCACCGGAGACGTTTGCCACAGGCTTCTGAGACGCAAGTTAACAATGCAGACCTGGAGGGTATCTCCAGGTGCAGTAGAGTGGTAATCTTGGAACCTCCTGACTCAGAATACTGCTACCTTCACACTGCCATAAGAATGCAGCTAGTTGAGAGCTGGCTTCTAGGCATGCTTCCCTGGGAGTGCTGAGGACATGGCAGAACCCACCCGCATCCTGCCTGACTGTAGGCGCAGCTGCTAACATCCTAATGTTAGTGGCTGAGAGAGGTTGCGGGAAAAGCATGTGTAAGCATTGGGCCTGAACTCCTGTGTATCTGAGTTAAATACAGCGATTTCCAATGGCCTTCTTCAATCAGAGTGTAGGTAGTTTCCAACTCCCATGTCAGAGTGGGTAGCAGACATCTGTCTCCCCTGCATACACACTTCTGAGAGTTGAGCTTAAGGCCTGTACCTCCCCATCCAGCCTGCTGGTTCCTTTCACTTCTAAAAGGCCTAGGCTCGCTGTTTGACGGAAGTGTTGGGAGAGGTAATTGGAATCTCCCGGCACACAAGACTAGTGCCTCCAAGCTCATTCCAGCGATTGCCTAGTAATTCCTGGGGTAGACAGGTGCTACATACTAAGTTCCATACGTGAGAATGTAGCTGAACGCCTTGTCCAAAAGCATCTTACTTCTGAGAGTTGAGCTCACCCTCAGTCCCTCACAGTTCCACACTGCCTGCAGAGTGAGTTTCGCACGTCTTCACCAGAGACGTTTGCCACAGGCTTCTGAGACGCAAGTTAACAATGCAGACCTGGAGGGTATCTCCAGGTGCAGTAGAGTGGTAATCTCGGAACCGCCTTACTCAGAATACTGCTACCTTCACACTGTCATAAGAATGCAGCTAGTTGAGAGCTGGCTTCTAGGCATGCTTCCCTGTGAGAGCTGAGGACAGGGCAGGACCCTCCCGCATCCTGCCTGACTGTAGACGTACCTGCTAACCTCCTTCTGTTAGTGGCTGGGATAGGTTGTGGGAAAAGCATGTGTAAGCATTGGGCCTGAACTCCCGAGTATCTGAGTTGAATACAGCGATTTCCAACATCCTTCTTCAATAGGAGTGTAGCTAGGTTCCAACTCCCATGTCCGAGTGGGTAGCAGACATCTGCCTCCCATGCATACACACTTCTGAGAGTTGAGCTTATGGCCTGTAACCCTACATCGTGCCTGCCGCTACCTTTCGCTTCCAAAAGGCCTAGGCTCGCTGCTTGACGCAAGTGTTGAGAGAGGTAATTGGAATCTCCCGGCACACAAGACGAGTGCCTCCAAGCTCAATCAAGCGATTTCCCAGTAATTCCTGGGGTAGACTTGTGCTACATACTAAGTTCCATACGTGAGTAGGTATTTGAACGCCTTGTCCAAAAACATCTTACTGCTGAGAGTTGAGCTGACCCTCAGTCCCTCACAGTTCCACACTGCCTGCAGAGTGAGTTTCGGACGTCTTCACCAGAGACGTTTGCCACCGGCTTCTGAGACGCAAGTTAACAATGCAGACCTGGAGGGTATCTCCAGGTGCAGTAGAGTGGTAATCTTGGAACCTCCTGACTCAGAATACTGCTACCTTCACACTGCCATAAGAATGCAGCTAGTTGAGAGCTGGCTTCTAGGCATGTTTCCCTGGGAGTGCTGAGGACAGGGCAGAACCCACCCGCATCCTGCCTGACTGTAGGCGCAGCTGCTAACATCCTAATGTTAGTGGCTGAGAGAGGTTGCGGGAAAAGCATGTGTAAGCATTGGGCCTGAACTCCTGTGTATCTGAGTTGAATACAGCGATTTCCAATGGCCTTCTTCAATCAGAGTGTAGCTAGTTTCCAACTCCCATGTCAGAGTGGGTAGCAGACATCTGTCTCCCCTGCATACACACTTCTGAGAGTTGAGCTTAAGGCCTGTACCTCCCCATCCAGCCTGCTGGTTCCTTTCACTTCTAAAAGGCCTAGGCTCGCTGTTTGACGGAAGTGTTGGGAGAGGTAATTGGAATCTCCCGGCACACAAGACTAGGGCCTCCAAGCTCATTCCAGCGATTGCCTAGTAATTCCTGGGGTAGACTGGTGCTACATACTAAGTTCCATATGTGAGAAGGTAGCTGAACGCCTTGTCCAAAATCAATTTACTGCTGAGAGTTGAGCTCACCCTCAGTCCCTCACAGTTCCACACTGCCTGCAGAGTGAGTTTCGCACGTCTTCACCAGAGACGTTTGCCACAGGCTTCTGAGACGCAAGTTAACAATGCAGACCTGGAGGGTATCTCCAGGTGCAGTAGAGTGGTAATCTCGGAACCGCCTTACTCAGAATACTGCTACCTTCACACTGTCATAAGAATGCAGCTAGTTGAGAGCTGGCTTCTAGGCATGCTTCCCTGTGAGAGCTGAGGACAGGGCAGAACCCTCCCGCATCCTGCCTGACTGTAGACGTACCTGCTAACCTCCTTCTGTTAGTGGCTGGGATAGGTTGTGGGAAAAGCATGTGTAAGCATTGGGCCTGAACTTCCGAGTATCTGAGTTGAATACAGCGATTTCCAACATCCTTCTTCAATAGGAGTGTAGCTAGGTTCCAACTCCCATGTCCGAGTGGGTAGCAGACATCTGCCTCCCATGCATACACACTTCTGAGAGTTGAGCTTATGGCCTGTAACCCTACATCGTGCCTGCCGCTACCTTTCGCTTCCAAAAGGCCTAGGCTCGCTGCTTGACGCAAGTGTTGAGAGAGGTAATTGGAATCTCCCGGCACACAAGACGAGTGCCTCCAAGCTCAATCAAGCGATTTCCCAGTAATTCCTGGGGTAGACTTGTGCTACATACTAAGTTCCATACGTGAGTAGGTATTTGAACGCCTTGTCCAAAAACATCTTACTGCTGAGAGTTGAGCTGACCCTCAGTCCCTCACAGTTCCACACTGCCTGCAGAGTGAGTTTCTCAGGTCTTCACCAGAGACGTTTGCCACAGGCTTCTGAGACGCAAGTTAACAATGCAGACGTGGAGGGTATCTCCAGGTGCAGTAGAGTGGTAATCTTGGAACCTCCTGACTCAGAATACTGCTACTTTCACACTGCCATAAGAATGCAGCTAGTTGAGAGCTGGCTTCTAAGCATGCTTCCCTGGGAGAGCTGAGGAAAGGGCAGAACCCTCCCGCATCCTGCCTGACTGTAGGCGTGGTTGCTAACATCCTAAAGTGAGTGGCTGAGAGAGGTTGCGGGAAAAGCATGTGTAAGCATTGGGCCTGAACTCCTGTGTAACTGAGTTGAATACAGCGATTTCCAATGGCCTTCTTCAATCAGAGTGTAGCTAGGTTCCTACTCCCATGTACCAGTGGGGAGCAGACATCTGCCTCCCATGCATACGAACTTCTGAGAGTTGAGCTTAAGGCCTGTACCTCCCCATCCAGCCTGCTGGTTCTTTTCACTTCTAAAAGGCCTAGGCTCGCTGTTTGACGGAAGTGTTGGGAGAGGTAATTGGAATCTCCCGGCACACAAGACTAGTGCCTCCAAGCTCATTCCAGCGATTGCCTAGTAATTCCTGGGGTAGACAGGTGCTACATACTAAGTTCCATACGTGAGAATGTAGCTGAACGCCTTGTCCAAAAGCATCTTACTTCTGAGAGTTGAGCTCACCCTCAGTCCCTCACAGTTCCACACTGCCTGCAGAGTGAGTTTCGCAGGTCTTCACCAGAGACGTTTGCCACAGGCTTCTGAGACGCAAGTTAACAATGCAGACCTGGAGGGTATCTCCAGGTGCAGTAGAGTGGTAATCTCGGAACCGCCTTACTCAGAATACTGCTACCTTCACACTGTCATAAGAATGCAGCTAGTTGAGAGCTGGCTTCTAGGCATGCTTCCCTGTGAGAGCTGAGGACAGGGCAGAACCCTCCCGCATCCTGCCTGACTGTAGGCGCAGCTGCTAACATCCTAATGTTAGTGGCTGGGATAGGTTGTGGGAAAAGCATGTGTAAGCATTGGGCCTGAACTCCCGAGTATCTGAGTTGAATACAGCGATTTCCAACATCCTTCTTCAATAGGAGTGTAGCTAGGTTCCAACTCCCATGTCCGAGTGGGTAGCAGACATCTGCCTCCCATGCATACACACTTCTGAGAGTTGAGCTTATGGCCTGTAACCCTACATCGTGCCTGCCGCTCCCTTTCGCTTCCAAAAGGCCTAGGCTCGCTGCTTGACGCAAGTGTTGGGAGAGGTAATTGGAATCTCCCGGCACACAAGACGAGTGCCTCCAAGCTCAATCAAGCGATTTCTTAGTAATTCCTGGGGTAGACTGGTGCCACATACTAAGTTCCATACGTGAGTAGGTATTTGAACGCCTTGTCCAAAAACATCTTACTGCTGAGAGTTGAGCTGACCCTCAGTCCCTCACAGTTCCACACTGCCTGCAGAGTGAGTTTCGCACGTCTTCACCAGAGACGTTTGCCAGAGGCCTCTGAGACGCAAGTTAACAATGCAGACCTGGAGGGTATCTCCAGGTGCAGTAGAGTGGTAATCTGGGAACCTCCTGTCTCAGAATACTGCTACCTTGACCCTGCCATAAGTATGCAGCTAGTTGACCGCTGGCTTCAAGACATGCTTCCCTGTGAGAGCTAAGGACAGGGCACAACCCTCCCGCATCCTGCTTGACTGTAGAAGGAGCTGCTAACGTCCTCATGTTAGTGGCAGGGAAAGGTTGTGAGAAAAGCATGTGGAATCGTTGTGCCTGAACCCACGTGTATCTGAGTTGAATACAGCGATTTCCAAAGTCCTTTTTCATCAGAGTGTAGTAGGTTCCCACTCGCATGTACGAGTGGGTAGCAGACATCTGCCTCCCATGCATACACACTTCTGAGAGTTGAATTTATGGCCTGTATCCCTACCTCCTGCCTGCAGCTAGCTTTCGCTTCCAAAAGGCCTAGGCTCGCTGCTTCACCGAAGTGTTGGGAGAGGTAACTGGAATCTCCCGGCAACAAGACTAGTGCCTCCAAGCTCAATCCAGCGATTTCCCAGTAATTCCTGGGGTAGACTGGTGCTACATACTAAGTTCCATACGTGAGTAGGTATTTGAACGCCTAGTCCAAAAACATCTTACTGCTGAGAGTGGAGCTGACCCTCAGTCCCTCACAGTTCCACACTGCCTGCAGAGTGAGTTTCGCACGTCTTCACCAGAGACGTTTGCCAGAGGCCTCTGAGACGCAAGTTAACAATGCAGACCTGGAGGGTATCTCCAGGTGCAGTAGAGTGGTAATCTGGGAACCTCCTTACTCAGAATACTGCTACCTTCACACTGTCATAAGAATGCAGCTAGTTAAGAGCTGGCTTCAAGGCATGCTTCCCTGTGAGAGCTGAGGACAGGGCAGGACCCTCCTGCATCCTGCCTGACTGTAGACTTACCTGCTAACCTCCTTCCGTTAGTGGCTGGGATAGTTTGTGGGAAAAGCATGTGTAAGCATTGGGCCTGAACTCCCGTGTATCTGAGTTGAATACAGCGATTTCCAAAGTCCTTCTTCAATAGGAGTGTAGCTAGGTTCCAACTCCCATGTCCGAGTGGGTAGCAGACATCTGCCTCCCAGGCATAAACACTTCTGAGAGTTGAGCTTATGGCCTGTAACCCAACATCCTGCCTGCCGCTACCTTTCGCTTCCAAAATGCCTAGGCTCGCTGCTTGACGCAAGTGTTGGGAGAGGTAACTGGAATCTCCCGGCACACAAGACGAGTGCCTCCAAGCTCAATCAAGCGATTTCCTAGTAATTCCTGGGGTAGACTGGTGCTACATACTAAGTTCCATACGTGAGTAGGTATTTGAACGCCTTGTCCAAAAACATCTTACTGCTGAGAGTTGAGCTCACCCTCAGTCCCTCACAGTTCCACACTGCCTGCAGAGTGAGTTTCGGACGTCTTCACCAGAGACGTTTGCCAGAGGCTTCTGAGACGCAAGTTAACAATGCAGACCTGGAGGGTATCTCCAGGTGCAGTAGAGTGGTAATCTGGGAACCTCCTTACTCAGAATACTGCTACCTTCACACTGCCATAAGAATGCAGCTAGTTGAGAGCTGGCTTCTAGGCATGCTTCCCTGGGAGTGCTGAGGACAGGGCAGAACCCACCCGCATCCTGCCTGACTGTAGGCGCAGCTGGTAACATCCTAATGTTAGTGGCTGAGAGAGGTTGCGGGAAAAGTATGTGTAAGCATTGGGCCTGAACTCCTGTGTATCTGAGTTGAATACAGCGATTTCCAATGGCCTTCTTCAATCAGAGTGTAGCTAGTTTCCAACTCCCATGTCAGAGTGGGTAGCAGACATCTGTCTCCCCTGCATACACACTTCTGAGAGTTTAGCTTATGGCCTGTAACCCAACATCCTGCTTGCTGGTTCCTTTCACTTCTAAAAGGCCTAGGCTCGCTGTTTGACGGAAGTGTTGGGAGAGGTAATTGGAATCTCCCGGCACACAAGACTAGGGCCTCCAAGCTCATTCCAGCGATTGCCTAGTAATTCGTGTGGTAGACTGGTGCTACATACTAAGTTCCATACGTGAGAAGATAGCTGAACGCCTTGTCCAAAAGCATCTTACTTCTGAGAGTTGAGCTCACCCTCAGTCCCTCACAGTTCCACACTGCCTGCAGAGTGAGTTTTGCAGGTCTTCACCGGAGACGTTTGCCACAGGCTTCTGAGACGCAAGTTAACAATGCAGACCTGGAGGGTATCTCCAGGTGCAGTAGAGTGGTAATCTTGGAACCTCCTGACTCAGAATACTGCTACCTTCACACTGCCATAAGAATGCAGCTAGTTGAGAGCTGGCTTCTAGGCATGCTTCCCTGGGAGTGCTGAGGACATGGCAGAACCCACCCGCATCCTGCCTGACTGTAGGCGCAGCTGCTAACATCCTAATGTTAGTGGCTGAGAGAGGTTGCGGGAAAAGCATGTGTAAGCATTGGGCCTGAACTCCTGTGTATCTGAGTTAAATACAGCGATTTCCAATGGCCTTCTTCAATCAGAGTGTAGGTAGTTTCCAACTCCCATGTCAGAGTGGGTAGCAGACATCTGTCTCCCCTGCATACACACTTCTGAGAGTTGAGCTTAAGGCCTGTACCTCCCCATCCAGCCTGCTGGTTCCTTTCACTTCTAAAAGGCCTAGGCTCGCTGTTTGACGGAAGTGTTGGGAGAGGTAATTGGAATCTCCCGGCACACAAGACTAGTGCCTCCAAGCTCATTCCAGCGATTGCCTAGTAATTCCTGGGGTAGACAGGTGCTACATACTAAGTTCCATACGTGAGAATGTAGCTGAACGCCTTGTCCAAAAGCATCTTACTTCTGAGAGTTGAGCTCACCCTCAGTCCCTCACAGTTCCACACTGCCTGCAGAGTGAGTTTCGCACGTCTTCACCAGAGACGTTTGCCACAGGCTTCTGAGACGCAAGTTAACAATGCAGACCTGGAGGGTATCTCCAGGTGCAGTAGAGTGGTAATCTCGGAACCGCCTTACTCAGAATACTGCTACCTTCACACTGTCATAAGAATGCAGCTAGTTGAGAGCTGGCTTCTAGGCATGCTTCCCTGTGAGAGCTGAGGACAGGGCAGAACCCTCCCGCATCCTGCCTGCCTGTAGACGTACCTGCTAACCTCCTTCTGTTAGTGGCTGGGATAGGTTGTGGGAAAAGCATGTGTAAGCATTGGGCCTGAACTCCCGAGTATCTGAGTTGATACAGCGATTTCCAACATCCTTCTTCAATAGGAGTGTAGCTAGGTTCCAACTCCCATGTCCGAGTGGGTAGCAGACATCTGCCTCCCATGCATACACACTTCTGAGAGTTGAGCTTATGGCCTGTAACCCTACATCGTGCCTGCCGCTACCTTTCGCTTCCAAAAGGCCTAGGCTCGCTGCTTGACGCAAGTGTTGAGAGAGGTAATTGGAATCTCCCGGCACACAAGACGAGTGCCTCCAAGCTCAATCAAGCGATTTCCCAGTAATTCCTGGGGTAGACTTGTGCTACATACTAAGTTCCATACGTGAGTAGGTATTTGAACGCCTTGTCCAAAAACATCTTACTGCTGAGAGTTGAGCTGACCCTCAGTCCCTCACAGTTCCACACTGCCTGCAGAGTGAGTTTCGGACGTCTTCACCAGAGACGTTTGCCACCGGCTTCTGAGACGCAAGTTAACAATGCAGACCTGGAGGGTATCTCCAGGTGCAGTAGAGTGGTAATCTTGGAACCTCCTGACTCAGAATACTGCTACCTTCACACTGCCATAAGAATGCAGCTAGTTGAGAGCTGGCTTCTAGGCATGCTTCCCTGGGAGTGCTGAGGACAGGGCAGAACCCACCCGCATCCTGCCTGACTGTAGGCGCAGCTGCTAACATCCTAATGATAGTGGCTGAGAGAGGTTGCGGGAAAAGCATGTGTAAGCATTGGGCCTGAACTCCTGTGTATCTGAGTTGAATACAGCGATTTCCAATGGCCTTCTTCAATCAGAGTGTAGCTAGCTTCCAACTCCCATGTCAGAGTGGGTAGCAGACATCTGTCTCCCCTGCATACACACTTCTGAGAGTTGAGCTTAAGGCCTGTACCTCCCCATCCAGCCTGCTGGTTCCTTTCACTTCTAAAAGGCCTAGGCTCGCTGTTTGACGGAAGTGTTGGGAGAGGTAATTGGAATCTCCCGGCACACAAGACTAGGGCCTCCAAGCTCATTCCAGCGATTGCCTAGTAATTCGTGTGGTAGACTGGTGCTACATACTAAGTTCCATACGTGAGAAGGTAGCTGAACGCCTTGTCCAAAAGCATCTTACTTCTGAGAGTTGAGCTCACCCTCAGTCCCTCACAGTTCCACACTGCCTGCAGAGTGAGTTTTGCAGGTCTTCACCGGAGACGTTTGCCACAGGCTTCTGAGACGCAAGTTAACAATGCAGACCTGGAGGGTATCTCCAGGTGCAGTAGAGTGGTAATCTTGGAACCTCCTGACTCAGAATACTGCTACCTTCACACTGCCATAAGAATGCAGCTAGTTGAGAGCTGGCTTCTAGGCATGCTTCCCTGGGAGTGCTGAGCACATGGCAGAACCCACCCGCATCCTGCCTGACTGTAGGCGCAGCTGCTAACATCCTAATGTTAGTGGCTGAGAGAGGTTGCGGGAAAAGCATGTGTAAGCATTGGGCCTGAACTCCTGTGTATCTGAGTTAAATACAGCGATTTCCAATGGCCTTCTTCAATCAGAGTGTAGGTAGTTTCCAACTCCCATGTCAGAGTGGGTAGCAGATATCTGTCTCCCCTGCATACACACTTCTGAGAGTTGAGCTTAAGGCCTGTACCTCCCCATCCAGACTGCTGGTTCCTTTCACTTCTAAAAGGCCTAGGCTCGCTGTTTGACGGAAGTGTTGGGAGAGGTAATTGGAATCTCCCGGCACACAAGACTAGTGCCTCCAAGCTCATTCCAGCGATTGCCTAGTAATTCCTGGGGTAGACAGGTGCTACATACTAAGTTCCATACGTGAGAATGTAGCTGAACGCCTTGTCCAAAAGCATCTTACTTCTGAGAGTTGAGCTTACCCTCAGTCCCTCACAGTTCCACACTGCCTGCAGAGTGAGTTTCGCAGGTCTTCACCAGAGACGTTTGCCACAGGCTTCTGAGACGCAAGTTAACAATGCAGACCTGGAGGGTATCTCCAGGTGCAGTAGAGTGGTAATCTCGGAACCGCCTTACTCAGAATACTGCTACCTTCACACTGTCATAAGAATGCAGCTAGTTGAGAGCTGGCTTCTAGGCATGCTTCCCTGTGAGAGCTGAGGACAGGGCAGGACCCTCCCGCATCCTGCCTGACTGTAGACGTACCTGCTAACCTCCTTCTGTTAGTGGCTGGGATAGGTTGTGGGAAAAGCATGTGTAAGCATTGGGCCTGAACTTCCGAGTATCTGAGTTGAATACAGCGATTTCCAACATCCTTCTTCAATAGGAGTGTAGCTAGGTTCCAACTCCCATGTCCGAGTGGGTAGCAGACATCTGCCTCCCATGCATACACACTTCTGAGAGTTGAGCTTATGGCCTGTAACCCTACATCGTGCCTGCCGCTACCTTTCGCTTCCAAAAGGCCTAGGCTCGCTGCTTGACGCAAGTGTTGAGAGAGGTAATTGGAATCTCCCGGCACACAAGACGAGTGCCTCCAAGCTCAATCAAGCGATTTCCCAGTAATTCCTGGGGTAGACTTGTGCTACATACTAAGTTCCATACGTGAGTAGGTATTTGAACGCCTTGTCCAAAAACATCTTACTGCTGAGAGTTGAGCTGACCCTCAGTCCCTCACAGTTCCACACTGCCTGCAGAGTGAGTTTCGGACGTCTTCACCAGAGACGTTTGCCACCGGCTTCTGAGACGCAAGTTAACAATGCAGACCTGGAGGGTATCTCCAGGTGCAGTAGAGTGGTAATCTGGGAACCTCCTGACTCAGAATACTGCTACCTTCACACTGCCATAAGAATGCAGCTAGTTGAGAGCTGGCTTCTAGGCATGCTTCCCTGGGAGTGCTGAGGACAGGGCAGAACCCACCCGCATCCTGCCTGACTGTAGGCGCAGCTGCTAACATCCTAATGTTAGTGGCTGAGAGAGGTTGCGGGAAAAGCATGTGTAAGCATTGGGCCTGAACTCCTGTGTATCTGAGTTGAATACAGCGATTTCCAATGGCCTTCTTCAATCAGAGTGTAGGTAGTTTCCAACTCCCATGTCAGAGTGGGTAGCAGACATCTGTCTCCCCTGCGTACACACTTCTGAGAGTTGAGCTTAAGGCCTGTACCTCCCCATCCAGCCTGCTGGTTCCTTTCACTTCTAAAAGGCCTAGGCTCGCTGTTTGACGGAAGTGTTGGGAGAGGTAATTGGAATCTCCCGGCACACAAGACTAGTGCCTCCAAGCTCATTCCAGCGATTGCCTAGTAATTCCTGGGGTAGACAGGTGCTACATACTAAGTTCCATACGTGAGAAGGTAGCTGAACGCCTTGTCCAAAAGCATCTTACTTCTGAGAGTTGAGCTCACCCTCAGTCCCTCACAGTTCCACACTGCCTGCAGAGTGAGTTTCGCACGTCTTCACCAGAGACGTTTGCCACAGGCTTCTGAGACGCAAGTTAACAATGCAGACCTGGAGGGTATCTCCAGGTGCAGTAGAGTGGTAATCTCGGAACCGCCTTACTCAGAATACTGCTACCTTCACACTGTCATAAGAATGCAGCTAGTTGAGAGCTGGCTTCTAGGCATGCTTCCCTGTGAGAGCTGAGGACAGGGCAGGACCCTCCCGCATCCTGCCTGACTGTAGACGTACCTGCTAACCTCCTTCTGTTAGTGGCTGGGATAGGTTGTGGGAAAAGCATGTGTAAGCATTGGGCCTGAACTCCCGAGTATCTGAGTTGAATACAGCGATTTCCAACATCCTTCTTCAATAGGAGTGTAGCTAGGTTCCAACTCCCATGTCCGAGTGGGTAGCAGACATCTGCCTCCCATGCATACACACTTCTGAGAGTTGAGCTTATGGCCTGTAACCCTACATCGTGCCTGCCGCTACCTTTCGCTTCCAAAAGGCCTAGGCTCGCTGCTTGACGCAAGTGTTGAGAGAGGTAATTGGAATCTCCCGGCACACAAGACGAGTGCCTCCAAGCTCAATCAAGCTATTTCCCAGTAATTCCTGGGGTAGACTTGTGCTACATACTAAGTTCCATACGTGAGTAGGTATTTGAACGCCTTGTCCAAAAACATCTTACTGCTGAGAGTTGAGCTGACCCTCAGTCCCTCACAGTTCCACACTGCCTGCAGAGTGAGTTTCGGACGTCTTCACCAGAGACGTTTGCCACCGGCTTCTGAGACGCAAGTTAACAATGCAGACCTGGAAGGTATCTCCAGGTGCAGTAGAGTGGTAATCTTGGAACCTCCTGACTCAGAATACTGCTACTTTCACACTGCCATAAGAATGCAGCTAGTTGAGAGCTGGCTTCTAAGCATGCTTCCCTGGGAGAGCTGAGGAAAGGGCAGAACCCTCCCGCATCCTGCCTGACTGTAGGCGTGGTTGCTAACATCCTAAAGTGAGTGGCTGAGAGAAGTTGCGGGAAAAGCATGTGTAAGCATTGGGCCTGAACTCCTGTGTAACTGAGTTGAATACAGCGATTTCCAATGGCCTTCTTCAATCAGAGTGTAGCTAGGTTCCTACTCCCATGTACCAGTGGGGAGCAGACATCTACCTCCCATGCATACACACTTCTGAGAGTTGAGCTTAAGGCCTGTACCTCCCCATCCAGCCTGCTGGTTCCTTTCACTTCTAAAAGGCCTAGGCTCGCTGTTTGACGGAAGTGTTGGGAGAGGTAATTGGAATCTCCCGGCACACAAGACTAGTGCCTCCAAGCTCATTCCAGCGATTGCCTAGTAATTCCTGGGGTAGACAGGTGCTACATACTAAGTTCCATACGTGAGAGTGTAGCTGAACGCCTTGTCCAAAAGCATCTTACTTCTGAGAGTTGAGCTCACCCTCAGTCCCTCACAGTTCCACACTGCCTGCAGAGTGAGTTTCGCACGTCTTCACCAGAGACGTTTGCCACAGGCTTCTGAGACGCAAGTTAACAATGCAGACCTGGAGGGTATCTCCAGGTGCAGTAGAGTGGTAATCTCGGAACCGCCTTACTCAGAATACTGCTACCTTCACACTGTCATAAGAATGCAGCTAGTTGAGAGCTGGCTTCTAGGCATGCTTCCCTGTGAGAGCTGAGGACAGGGCAGAACCCTCCCGCATCCTGCCTGACTGTAGGCGCAGCTGCTAACATCCTAATGTTAGTGGCTGGGATAGGTTGTGGGAAAAGCATGTGTAAGCATTGGGCCTGAACTCCCGAGTATCTGAGTTGAATACAGCGATTTCCAACATCCTTCTTCAATAGGAGTGTAGCTAGGTTCCAACTCCCATGTCCGAGTGGGTAGCAGACATCTGCCTCCCATGCATACACACTTCTGAGAGTTGAGCTTATGGCCTGTAACCCTACATCGTGCCTGCCGCTCCCTTTCGCTTCCAAAAGGCCTAGGCTCGCTGCTTGACGCAAGTGTTGGGAGAGGTAATTGGAATCTCCCTGCACACAAGACGAGTGCCTCCAAGCTCAATCAAGCGATTTCTTAGTAATTCCTTGGGTAGACTGGTGCTACATACTAAGTTCCATACGTGAGTAGGTATTTGAACGCCTTGTCCAAAAACATCTTACTGCTGAGAGTTGAGCTGACCCTCAGTCCCTCACAGTTCCACACTGCCTGCAGAGTGAGTTTCGCACGTCTTCACCAGAGACGTTTGCCAGAGGCCTCTGAGACGCAAGTTAACAATGCAGACCTGGAGGGTATCTCCAGGTGCAGTAGAGTGGTAATCTGGGAACCTCCTGTCTCAGAATACTGCTACCTCGACCCTGCCATAAGTATGCAGCTAGTTGACCGCTGGCTTCAAGACATGCTTCCCTGTGAGAGCTAAGGACAGGGCACAACCCTCCCGCATCCTGCTTGACTGTAGAAGGAGCTGCTAACGTCCTCATGTTAGTGGCAGGGAAAGGTTGTGAGAAAAGCATGTGGAATCGTTGTGTCTGAACCCACGTGTATCTGAGTTGAATACAGCGATTTCCAAAGTCCTTTTTCATCAGAGTGTAGTAGGTTCCCACTCGCATGTACGAGTGGGTAGCAGACATCTGCCTCCCATGCATACACACTTCTGAGAGTTGAATTTATGGCCTGTATCCCTACCTCCTGCCTGCAGCTAGCTTTCGCTTCCAAAAGGCCTAGGCTCGCTGCTTCACCGAAGTGTTGGGAGAGGTAACTGGAATCTCCCGGCAACAAGACTAGTGCCTCCAAGCTCAATCCAGCGATTTCCCAGTAATTCCTGGGGTAGACTGGTGCTACATACTAAGTTCCATACGTGAGTAGGTATTTGAACGCCTTGTCCAAAAACATCTTACTGCTGAGAGTTGAGCTGACCCTCAGTCCCTCACAGTTCCACACTGCCTGCAGAGTGAGTTTCGCACGTCTTCACCAGAGACGTTTGCCAGAGGCCTCTGAGACGCAAGTTAACAATGCAGAGCTGGAGGGTATCTCCAGGTGCAGTAGAGTGGTAATCTGGGAACCTCCTTACTCAGAATACTGCTACCTTCACACTGTCATAAGAATGCAGCTAGTTGAGAGCTGGCTTCAAGGCATGCTTCCCTGTGAGCGCTGAGGACAGGGCAGGACCCTCCCGCATCCTGCCTGACTGTAGACTTACCTGCTAACCTCCTTCCGTTAGTGGCTGGGATAGTTTGTGGGAAAAGCATGTGTAAGCATTGGGCCTGAACTCCCGTGTATCTGAGTTGAATACAGCGATTTCCAAAGTCCTTCTTCAATAGGAGTGTAGCTAGGTTCCAACTCCCATGTCCGAGTGGGTAGCAGACATCTGCCTCCCAGGCATAAACACTTCTGAGAGTTGAGCTTATGGCCTGTAACCCAACATCCTGCCTGCCGCTACCTTTCGCTTCCAAAATGCCTAGGCTCGCTGCTTGACGCAAGTGTTGGGAGAGGTAACTGGAATCTCCCGGCACACAAGACGAGTGCCTCCAAGCTCAATCAAGCGATTTCCTAGTAATTCATGGGGTAGACTGGTGCTACATACTAAGTTCCATACGTGAGTAGGTAGTTGAACGCCTTGTCCAAAAACATCTTACTTCTGAGAGTTGAGCTCACCCTCAGTCCCTCACAGTTCCACACTGCCTGCAGAGTGAGTTTCGGACGTCTTCACCAGAGACGTTTGCCAGAGGCTTCTGAGACGCAAGTTAACAATGCAGACCTGGAGGGTATCTCCAGGTGCAGTAGAGTGGTAATCTGGGAACCTCCTTACTCAGAATACTGCTACCTTCACACTGCCATAAGAATGCAGCTAGTTGAGAGCTGGCGTCTAGGCATGCTTCCCTGGGAGTGCTGAGGACAGGGCAGAACCCACCCGCATCCTGCCTGACTGTAGGCGCAGCTGCTAACATCCTAATGTCAGTGGCTGAGAGAGGTTGCGGGAAAAGCATGTGTAAGCATTGGGCCTGAACTCCTGTGTATCTGAGTTGAATACAGCGATTTCCAATGGCCTTCTTCAATCAGAGTGTAGGTAGTTTCCAACTCCCATGTCAGAGTGGGTAGCAGACATCTGTCTCCCCTGCATACACACTTCTGAGAGTTGAGCTTAAGGCCTGTACCTCCCCATCCAGCCTGCTGGTTCCTTTCACTTCTAAAAGGCCTAGGCTCGCTGTTTGACGGAAGTGTTGGGAGAGGTAATTGAAATCTCCCGGCACACAAGACTAGTGCCTCCAAGCCCATTCCAGCGATTGCCTAGTAATTCGTGTGGTAGACTGGTGCTACATACTAAGTTCCATACGTGAGAAGGTAGCTGAACGCCTTGTCCAAAAGCATCTTACTTCTGAGAGTTGAGCTCACCCTCAGTCCCTCACAGTTCCACACTGCCTGCAGAGTGAGTTTTGCAGGTCTTCACCGGAGACGTTTGCCACAGGCTTCTGAGACGCAAGTTAACAATGCAGACCTGGAGGGTATCTCCAGGTGCAGTAGAGTGGTAATCTTGGAACCTCCTGACTCAGAATACTGCTACCTTCACACTGCCATAAGAATGCAGCTAGTTGAGAGCTGGCTTCTAGGCATGCTTCCCTGGGAGTGCTGAGGACATGGCAGAACCCACCCGCATCCTGCCTGACTGTAGGCGCAGCTGCTAACATCCTAATGTTAGTGGCTGAGAGAGGTTGCGGGAAAAGCATGTGTAAGCATTGGGCCTGAACTCCTGTGTATCTGAGTTAAATACAGCGATTTCCAATGGCCTTCTTCAATCAGAGTGTAGGTAGTTTCCAACTCCCATGTCAGAGTGGGTAGCAGACATCTGTCTCCCCTGCATACACACTTCTGAGAGTTGAGCTTAAGGCCTGTACCTCCCCATCCAGCCTGCTGGTTCCTTTCACTTCTAAAAGGCCTAGGCTCGCTGTTTGACGGAAGTGTTGGGAGAGGTAATTGGAATCTCCCGGCACACAAGACTAGTGCCTCCAAGCTCATTCCAGCGATTGCCTAGTAATTCCTGGGGTAGACAGGTGCTACATACTAAGTTCCATACGTGAGAATGTAGCTGAACGCCTTGTCCAAAAGCATCTTACTTCTGAGAGTTGAGCTCACCCTCAGTCCCTCACAGTTCCACACTGCCTGCAGAGTGAGTTTCGCACGTCTTCACCAGAGACGTTTGCCACAGGCTTCTGAGACGCAAGTTAACAATGCAGACCTGGAGGGTATCTCCAGGTGCAGTAGAGTGGTAATCTCGGAACCGCCTTACTCAGAATACTGCTACCTTCACACTGTCATAAGAATGCAGCTAGTTGAGAGCTGGCTTCTAGGCATGCTTCCCTGTGAGAGCTGAGGACAGGGCAGAACCCTCCCGCATCCTGCCTGACTGTAGGCGCAGCTGCTAACATCCTAATGTTAGTGGCTGGGATAGGTTGTGGGAAAAGCATGTGTAAGCATTGGGCCTGAACTTCCGAGTATCTGAGTTGAATACAGCGATTTCCAACATCCTTCTTCAATAGGAGTGTAGCTAGGTTCCAACTCCCATGTCCGAGTGGGTAGCAGACATCTGCCTCCCATGCATACACACTTCTGAGAGTTGAGCTTATGGCCTGTAACCCTACATCGTGCCTGTCGCTCCCTTTCGCTTCCAAAAGGCCTAGGCTCGCTGCTTGACGCAAGTGTTGGGAGAGGTAATTGGAATCTCCCTGCACACAAGACGAGTGCCTCCAAGCTCAATCAAGCGATTTCTTAGTAATTCCTGGGGTAGACTGGTGCTGCATACTAAGTTCCATACGTGAGTAGGTATTTGAACGCCTTGTCCAAAAACATCTTACTGCTGAGAGTTGAGCTGACCCTCAGTCCCTCACAGTTCCACACTGCCTGCAGAGTGAGTTTCGCACGTCTTCACCAGAGACGTTTGCCAGAGGCCTCTGAGACGCAAGTTAACAATGCAGAGCTGGAGGGTATCTCCAGGTGCAGTAGAGTGGTAATCTGGGAACCTCCTGTCTCAGAATACTGCTACCTTGACCCTGCCATAAGTATGCAGCTAGTTGACCGCTGGCTTCAAGACATGCTTCCCTGTGAGAGCTAAGGACAGGGCACAACCCTCCCGCATCCTGCTTGACTGTAGAAGGAGCTGCTAACGTCCTCATGTTAGTGGCAGGGAAAGGTTGTGAGGAAAGCATGTGGAATCGTTGTGCCTGAACCCACGTGTATCTGAGTTGAATACAGCGATTTCCAATGGCCTTTTTCATCAGAGTGTAGTAGGTTCCCACTCGCATGTACGAGTGGGTAGCAGACATCTGCCTCCCATGCATACACACTTCTGAGAGTTGAATTTATGGCCTGTATCCCTACCTCCTGCCTGCAGCTAGCTTTCGCTTCCAAAAGGCCTAGGCTCGCTGCTTCACCGAAGTGTTGGGAGAGGTAACTGGAATCTCCCGGCAACAAGACTAGTGCCTCCAAGCTCAATCCAGCGATTTCCCAGTAATTCCTGGGGTAGACTGGTGCTACATACTAAGTTCCATACGTGAGTAGGTATTTGAACGCCTTGTCCAAAAACATCTTACTGCTGAGAGTTGAGCTGACCCTCAGTCCCTCACAGTTCCACACTGCCTGCAGAGTGAGTTTCGCACGTCTTCACCAGAGACGTTTGCCAGAGGCCTCTGAGACGCAAGTTAACAATGCAGACCTGGAGGGTATCTCCAGGTGCAGTAGAGTGGTAATCTGGGAACCTCCTTACTCAGAATACTGCTACCTTCACACTGTCATAAGAATGCAGCTAGTTGAGAGCTGGCTTCAAGGCATGCTTCCCTGTGAGAGCTGAGGACAGGGCAGGACCCTCCCGCATCCTGCCTGACTGTAGGCTTACCTGCTAACCTCCTTCCGTTAGTGGCTGGGATAGTTTGTGGGAAAAGCATGTGTAAGCATTGGGCCTGAACTCCCGTGTATCTGAGTTGAATACAGCGATTTCCAAAGTCCTTCTTCAATAGGAGTGTAGCTAGGTTCCAACTCCCATGTCCGAGTGGGTAGCAGACATCTGCCTCCCAGGCATAAACACTTCTGAGAGTTGAGCTTATGGCCTGTAACCCAACATCCTGCCTGCCGCTACCTTTCGCTTCCAAAATGCCTAGGCTCGCTGCTTGACGCAAGTGTTGGGAGAGGTAACTGGAATCTCCCGGCACACAAGACGAGTGCCTCCAAGCTCAATCAAGCGATTTCCTAGTAATTCCTGGGGTAGACTGGTGCTACATACTAAGTTCCATACGTGAGTAGGTAGTTGAACGCCTTGTCCAAAAACATCTTACTTCTGAGAGTTGAGCTCACCCTCAGTCCCTCACAGTTCCACACTGCCTGCAGAGTGAGTTTCGGACGTCTTCACCAGAGACGTTTGCCACCGGCTTCTGAGACGCAAGTTAACAATGCAGACCTGGAGGGTATCTCCAGGTGCAGTAGAGTGGTAATCTGGGAACCTCCTTACTCAGAATACTGCTACCTTCACACTGCCATAAGAATGCAGCTAGTTGAGAGCTGGCTTCTAGGCATGCTTCCCTGGGAGTGCTGAGGACAGGGCAGAACCCACCCGCATCCTGCCTGACTGTAGGCGCAGCTGCTAACATCCTAATGTTAGTGGCTGAGAGAGGTTGCGGGAAAAGCATGTGTAAGCATTGGGCCTGAACTCCTGTGTATCTGAGTTGAATACAGCGATTTCCAATGGCCTTCTTCAATCAGAGTGTAGCTAGTTTCCAACTCCCATGTCAGAGTGGGTAGCAGACATCTGTCTCCCCTGCATACACACTTCTGAGAGTTGAGCTTAAGGCCTGTACCTCCCCATCCAGCCTGCTGGTTCCTTTCACTTCTAAAAGGCCTAGGCTCGCTGTTTGACGGAAGTGTTGGGAGAGGTAATTGGAATCTCCCGGCACACAAGACTAGGGCCTCCAAGCTCATTCCAGCGATTGCCTAGTAATTCGTGTGGTAGACTGGTGCTACATACTAAGTTCCATACGTGAGAAGGTAGCTGAACGCCTTGTCCAAAAGCATCTTACTTCTGAGAGTTGAGCTCACCCTCAGTCCCTCACAGTTCCACACTGCCTGCAGAGTGAGTTTTGCAGGTCTTCACCGGAGACGTTTGCCACAGGCTTCTGAGACGCAAGTTAACAATGCAGACCTGGAGGGTATCTCCAGGTGCAGTAGAGTGGTAATCTTGGAACCTCCTGACTCAGAATACTGCTACCTTCACACTGCCATAAGAATGCAGCTAGTTGAGAGCTGGCTTCTAGGCATGCTTCCCTGGGAGTGCTGAGGACATGGCAGAACCCACCCGCATCCTGCCTGACTGTAGGCGCAGCTGCTAACATCCTAATGTTAGTGGCTGAGAGAGGTTGCGGGAAAAGCATGTGTAAGCATTGGGCCTGAACTCCTGTGTATCTGAGTTAAATACAGCGATTTCCAATGGCCTTCTTCAATCAGAGTGTAGGTAGTTTCCAACTCCCATGTCAGAGTGGGTAGCAGACATCTGTCTCCCCTGCATACACACTTCTGAGAGTTGAGCTTAAGGCCTGTACCTCCCCATCCAGCCTGCTGGTTCCTTTCACTTCTAAAAGGCCTAGGCTCGCTGTTTGACGGAAGTGTTGGGAGAGGTAATTGAAATCTCCCGGCACACAAGACTAGTGCCTCCAAGCCCATTCCAGCGATTGCCTAGTAATTCGTGTGGTAGACTGGTGCTACATACTAAGTTCCATACGTGAGAAGGTAGCTGAACGCCTTGTCCAAAAGCATCTTACTTCTGAGAGTTGAGCTCACCCTCAGTCCCTCACAGTTCCACACTGCCTGCAGAGTGAGTTTTGCAGGTCTTCACCGGAGACGTTTGCCACAGGCTTCTGAGACGCAAGTTAACAATGCAGACCTGGAGGGTATCTCCAGGTGCAGTAGAGTGGTAATCTTGGAACCTCCTGACTCAGAATACTGCTACCTTCACACTGCCATAAGAATGCAGCTAGTTGAGAGCTGGCTTCTAGGCATGCTTCCCTGGGAGTGCTGAGGACATGGCAGAACCCACCCGCATCCTGCCTGACTGTAGGCGCAGCTGCTAACATCCTAATGTTAGTGGCTGAGAGAGGTTGCGGGAAAAGCATGTGTAAGCATTGGGCCTGAACTCCTGTGTATCTGAGTTAAATACAGCGATTTCCAATGGCCTTCTTCAATCAGAGTGTAGGTAGTTTCCAACTCCCATGTCAGAGTGGGTAGCAGACATCTGTCTCCCCTGCATACACACTTCTGAGAGTTGAGCTTAAGGCCTGTACCTCCCCATCCAGCCTGCTGGTTCCTTTCACTTCTAAAAGGCCTAGGCTCGCTGTTTGACGGAAGTGTTGGGAGAGGTAATTGGAATCTCCCGGCACACAAGACTAGTGCCTCCAAGCTCATTCCAGCGATTGCCTAGTAATTCCTGGGGTAGACAGGTGCTACATACTAAGTTCCATACGTGAGAATGTAGCTGAACGCCTTGTCCAAAAGCATCTTACTTCTGAGAGTTGAGCTCACCCTCAGTCCCTCACAGTTCCACACTGCCTGCAGAGTGAGTTTCGCACGTCTTCACCAGAGACGTTTGCCACCGGCTTCTGAGACGCAAGTTAACAATGCAGACCTGGAGGGTATCTCCAGGTGCAGTAGAGTGGTAATCTGGGAACCTCCTTACTCAGAATACTGCTACCTTCACACTGCCATAAGAATGCAGCTAGTTGAGAGCTGGCTTCTAGGCATGCTTCCCTGGGAGTGCTGAGGACAGGGCAGAACCCACCCGCATCCTGCCTGACTGTAGGCGCAGCTGCTAACATCCTAATGTTAGTGGCTGAGAGAGGTTGCGGGAAAAGCATGTGTAAGCATTGGGCCTGAACTCCTGTGTATCTGAGTTGAATACAGCGATTTCCAATGGCCTTCTTCAATCAGAGTGTAGCTAGTTTCCAACTCCCATGTCAGAGTGGGTAGCAGACATCTGTCTCCCCTGCATACACACTTCTGAGAGTTGAGCTTAAGGCCTGTACCTCCCCATCCAGCCTGCTGGTTCCTTTCACTTCTAAAAGGCCTAGGCTCGCTGTTTGACGGAAGTGTTGGGAGAGGTAATTGGAATCTCCCGGCACACAAGACTAGGGCCTCCAAGCTCATTCCAGCGATTGCCTAGTAATTCGTGTGGTAGACTGGTGCTACATACTAAGTTCCATACGTGAGAAGGTAGCTGAACGCCTTGTCCAAAAGCATCTTACTTCTGAGAGTTGAGCTCACCCTCAGTCCCTCACAGTTCCACACTGCCTGCAGAGTGAGTTTTGCAGGTCTTCACCGGAGACGTTTGCCACAGGCTTCTGAGACGCAAGTTAACAATGCAGACCTGGAGGGTATCTCCAGGTGCAGTAGAGTGGTAATCTTGGAACCTCCTGACTCAGAATACTGCTACCTTCACACTGCCATAAGAATGCAGCTAGTTGAGAGCTGGCTTCTAGGCATGCTTCCCTGGGAGTGCTGAGGACATGGCAGAACCCACCCGCATCCTGCCTGACTGTAGGCGCAGCTGCTAACATCCTAATGTTAGTGGCTGAGAGAGGTTGCGGGAAAAGCATGTGTAAGCATTGGGCCTGAACTCCTGTGTATCTGAGTTAAATACAGCGATTTCCAATGGCCTTCTTCAATCAGAGTGTAGGTAGTTTCCAACTCCCATGTCAGAGTGGGTAGCAGACATCTGTCTCCCCTGCATACACACTTCTGAGAGTTGAGCTTAAGGCCTGTACCTCCCCATCCAGCCTGCTGGTTCCTTTCACTTCTAAAAGGCCTAGGCTCGCTGTTTGACGGAAGTGTTGGGAGAGGTAATTGGAATCTCCCGGCACACAAGACTAGTGCCTCCAAGCTCATTCCAGCGATTGCCTAGTAATTCCTGGGGTAGACAGGTGCTACATACTAAGTTCCATACGTGAGAATGTAGCTGAACGCCTTGTCCAAAAGCATCTTACTTCTGAGAGTTGAGCTCACCCTCAGTCCCTCACAGTTCCACACTGCCTGCAGAGTGAGTTTCGCACGTCTTCACCAGAGACGTTTGCCACAGGCTTCTGAGACGCAAGTTAACAATGCAGACCTGGAGGGTATCTCCAGGTGCAGTAGAGTGGTAATCTCGGAACCGCCTTACTCAGAATAGTGCTACCTTCACACTGTCATAAGAATGCAGCTAGTTGAGAGCTGGCTTCTAGGCATGCTTCCCTGTGAGAGCTGAGGACAGGGCAGAACCCTCCCGCATCCTGCCTGACTGTAGACGTACCTGCTAACCTCCTTCTGTTAGTGGCTGGGATAGGTTGTGGGAAAAGCATGTGTAAGCATTGGGCCTGAACTTCCGAGTAACTGAGTTGAATACAGCGATTTCCAACATCCTTCTTCAATAGGAGTGTAGCTAGGTTCCAACTCCCATGTCCGAGTGGGTAGCAGACATCTGCCTCCCATGCATACACACTTCTGAGAGTTGAGCTTATGGCCTGTAACCCTACATCGTGCCTGCCGCTACCTTTCGCTTCCAAAAGGCCTAGGCTCGCTGCTTGACGCAAGTGTTGAGAGAGGTAATTGGAATCTCCCGGCACACAAGACGAGTGCCTCCAAGCTCAATCAAGCGATTTCCCAGTAATTCCTGGGGTAGACTTGTGCTACATACTAAGTTCCATACGTGAGTAGGTATTTGAACGCCTTGTCCAAAAACATCTTACTGCTGAGAGTTGAGCTGACCCTCAGTCCCTCACAGTTCCACACTGCCTGCAGAGTGAGTTTCGCACGTCTTCACCAGAGACGTTTGCCACCGGCTTCTGAGACGCAAGTTAACAATGCAGACCTGGAGGGTATCTCCAGGTGCAGTAGAGTGGTAATCTTGGAACCTCCTGACTCAGAATACTGCTACCTTCACACTGCCATAAGAATGCAGCTAGTTGAGAGCTGGCTTCTAGGCATGCTTCCCTGGGAGTGCTGAGGACAGGGCAGAACCCACCCGCATCCTGCCTGACTGTAGGCGCAGCTGCTAACATCCTAATGTTAGTGGCTGAGAGAGGTTGCGGGAAAAGCATGTGTAAGCATTGGGCCTGAACTCCTGTGTATCTGAGTTGAATACAGCGATTTCCAATGGCCTTCTTCAATCAGAGTGTAGCTAGTTTCCAACTCCCATGTCAGAGTGGGTAGCAGACATCTGTCTCCCCTGCATACACACTTCTGAGAGTTGAGCTTAAGGCCTGTACCTCCCCATCCAGCCTGCTGGTTCCTTTCACTTCTAAAAGGCCTAGGCTCGCTGTTTGACGGAAGTGTTGGGAGAGGTAATTGGAATCTCCCGGCACACAAGACTAGTTCCTCCAAGCTCATTCCAGCGATTGCCTAGTAATTCCTGGGGTAGACAGGTGCTACATACTAAGTTCCATACGTGAGAATGTAGCTGAACGCCTTGTCCAAAAGCATCTTACTTCTGAGAGTTGAGCTCACCCTCAGTCCCTCACAGTTCCACACTGCCTGCAGAGTGAGTTTCGCACGTCTTCACCAGAGACGTTTGCCACAGGCTTCTGAGACGCAAGTTAACAATGCAGACCTGGAGGGTATCTCCAGGTGCAGTAGAGTGGTAATCTCGGAACCGCCTTACTCAGAATACTGCTACCTTCACACTGTCATAAGAATGCAGCTAGTTGAGAGCTGGCTTCTAGGCATGCTTCCCTGTGAGAGCTGAGGACAGGGCAGAACCCTCCCGCATCCTGCCTGACTCTAGACGTACCTGCTAACCTCCTTCTGTTAGTGGCTGGGATAGGTTGTGGGAAAAGCATGTGTAAGCATTGGGCCTGAACTTCCGAGTATCTGAGTTGAATACAGCGATTTCCAACATCCTTCTTCAATAGGAGTGTAGCTAGGTTCCAACTCCCATGTCCGAGTGGGTAGCAGACATCTGCCTCCCATGCATACACACTTCTGAGAGTTGAGCTTATGGCCTGTAACCCTACATCGTGCCTGCCGCTACCTTTCGCTTCCAAAAGGCCTAGGCTCGCTGCTTGACGCAAGTGTTGAGAGAGGTAATTGGAATCTCCCGGCACACAAGACGAGTGCCTGCAAGCTCAATCAAGCGATTTCCCAGTAATTCCTGGGGTAGACTTGTGCTACATACTAAGTTCCATACGTGAGTAGGTATTTGAACGCCTTGTCCAAAAACATCTTACTGCTGAGAGTTGAGCTGACCCTCAGTCCCTCACAGTTCCACACTGCCTGCAGAGTGAGTTTCGCACGTCTTCACCAGAGACGTTTGCCAGAGGCCTCTGAGACGCAAGTTAACAATGCAGAGCTGGAGGGTATCTCCAGGTGCAGTAGAGTGGTAATCTGGGAACCTCCTGTCTCAGAATACTGCTACCTTGACCCTGCCATAAGTATGCAGCTAGTTGACCGCTGGCTTCAAGACATGCTTCCCTGTGAGAGCTAAGGACAGGGCACAACCCTCCCGCATCCTGCTTGACTGTAGAAGGAGCTGCTAACATCCTCATGTTAGTGGCAGGGAAAGGTTGTGAGGAAAGCATGTGGAATCGTTGTGCCTGAACCCACGTGTATCTGAGTTGAATACAGCGATTTCCAATGGCCTTTTTCATCAGAGTGTAGTAGGTTCCCACTCGCATGTACGAGTGGGTAGCAGACATCTGCCTCCCATGCATACACACTTCTGAGAGTTGAATTTATGGCCTGTATCCCTACCTCCTGCCTGCAGCTAGCTTTCGCTTCCAAAAGGCCTAGGCTCGCTGCTTCACCGAAGTGTTGGGAGAGGTAACTGGAATCTCCCGGCAACAAGACTAGTGCCTCCAAGCTCAATCCAGCGATTTCCCAGTAATTCCTGGGGTAGACTGGTGCTACATACTAAGTTCCATACGTGAGTAGGTATTTGAACGCCTTGTCCAAAAACATCTTACTGCTGAGAGTTGAGCTGACCCTCAGTCCCTCACAGTTCCACACTGCCTGCAGAGTGAGTTTCGCACGTCTTCACCAGAGACCTTTGCCAGAGGCCTCTGAGACGCAAGTTAACAATGCAGACCTGGAGGGTATCTCCAGGTGCAGTAGAGTGGTAATCTGGGAACCTCCTTACTCAGAATACTGCTACCTTCACACTGTCATAAGAATGCAGCTAGTTGAGAGCTGGCTTCAAGGCATGCTTCCCTGTGAGAGCTGAGGACAGGGCAGGACCCTCCCGCATCCTGCCTGACTGTAGGCTTACCTGCTAACCTCCTTCCGTTAGTGGCTGGGATAGTTTGTGGGAAAAGCATGTGTAAGCATTGGGCCTGAACTCCCGTGTATCTGAGTTGAATACAGCGATTTCCAAAGTCCTTCTTCAATAGGAGTGTAGCTAGGTTCCAACTCCCATGTCCGAGTGTGTAGCAGACATCTGCCTCCCAGGCATAAACACTTCTGAGAGTTGAGCTTATGGCCTGTAACCCAACATCCTGCCTGCCGCTACCTTTCGCTTCCAAAATGCCTAGGCTCGCTGCTTGACGCAAGTGTTGGGAGAGGTAATTGGAATCTCCCGGCACACAAGACGAGTGCCTCCAAGCTCAATCAAGCGATTTCCTAGTAATTCCTGGGGTAGACGGGTGCTACATACTAAGTTCCATACGTGAGTAGGTAGTTGAACGCCTTGTCCAAAAACATCTTACTTCTGAGAGTTGAGCTCACCCTCAGTCCCTCACAGTTCCACACTGCCTGCAGAGTGAGTTTCGGACGTCTTCACCAGAGACGTTTGCCACCGGCTTCTGAGACGCAAGTTAACAATGCAGACCTGGAGGGTATCTCCAGGTGCAGTAGAGTGGTAATCTGGGAACCTCCTGACTCAGAATACTGCTACCTTCACACTGCCATAAGAATGCAGCTAGTTGAGAGCTGGCTTCTAGGCATGCTTCCCTGGGAGTGCTGAGGACAGGGCAGAACCCACCCGCATCCTGCCTGACTGTAGGCGCAGCTGCTAACATCCTAATGTTAGTGGCTGAGAGAGGTTGCGGGAAAAGCATGTGTAAGCATTGGGCCTAACTCCTGTGTATCTGAGTTGAATACAGCGATTTCCAATGGCCTTCTTCAATCAGAGTGTAGCTAGTTTCCAACTCCCATGTCAGAGTGGGTAGCAGACATCTGTCTCCCCTGCATACACACTTCTGAGAGTTGAGCTTAAGGCCTGTACCTCCCCATCCAGCCTGCTGGTTCCTTTCACTTCTAAAAGGCCTAGGCTCGCTGTTTGACGGAAGTGTTGGGAGAGGTAATTGGAATCTCCGGGCACACAAGACTAGGGCCTCCAAGCTCATTCCAGCGATTGCCTAGTAATTCGTGTGGTAGACTGGTGCTACATACTAAGTTCCATACGTGAGAAGGTAGCTGAACGCCTTGTCCAAAAGCATCTTACTTCTGAGAGTTGAGCTCACCCTCAGTCCCTCACAGTTCCACACTGCCTGCAGAGCGAGTTTTGCAGGTCTTCACCGGAGACGTTTGCCACAGGCTTCTGAGACGCAAGTTAACAATGCAGACCTGGAGGGTATCTCCAGGTGCAGTAGAGTGGTAATCTTGGAACCTCCTGTCTCAGAATACTGCTACCTTCACACTGCCATAAGAATGCAGCTAGTTGAGAGCTGGCTTCTAGGCATGCTTCCCTGGGAGTGCTGAGGACATGGCAGAGCCCACCCGCATCCTGCCTGACTGTAGGCGCAGCTGCTAACATCCTAATGTTAGTGGCTGAGAGAGGTTGCGGGAAAAGCATGTGTAAGCATTGGGCCTGAACTCCTGTGTATCTGAGTTAAATACAGCGATTTCCAATGGCCTTCTTCAATCAGAGTGTAGGTAGTTTCCAACTCCCATGTCAGAGTGGGTAGCAGACATCTGTCTCCCCTGCATACACACTTCTGAGAGTTGAGCTTAAGGCCTGTACCTCCCCATCCAGCCTGCTGGTTCCTTTCACTTCTAAAAGGCCTAGGCTCGCTGTTTGACGGAAGTGTTGGGAGAGGTAATTGGAATCTCCCGGCACACAAGACTAGTGCCTCCAAGCTCATTCCAGCGATTGCCTAGTAATTCCTGGGGTAGACAGGTGCTACATACTAAGTTCCATACGTGAGAATGTAGCTGAACGCCTTGTCCAAAAGCATCTTACTTCTGAGAGTTGAGCTCACCCTCAGTCCCTCACAGTTCCACACTGCCTGCAGAGTGAGTTTCGCACGTCTTCACCAGAGACGTTTGCCACAGGCTTCTGAGACGCAAGTTAACAATGCAGACCTGGAGGGTATCTCCAGGTGCAGTAGAGTGGTAATCTCGGAACCGCCTTACTCAGAATACTGCTACCTTCACACTGTCATAAGAATGCAGCTAGTTGAGAGCTGGCTTCTAGGCATGCTTCCCTGTGAGAGCTGAGGACAGGGCAGAACCCTCCCGCATCCTGCCTGACTGTAGACGTACCTGCTAACCTCCTTCTGTTAGTGGCTGGGATAGGTTGTGGGAAAAGCATGTGTAAGCATTGGGCCTGAACTTCCGAGTATCTGAGTTGAATACAGCGATTTCCAACATCCTTCTTCAATAGGAGTGTAGCTAGGTTCCAACTCCCATGTCCGAGTGGGTAGCAGACATCTGCCTCCCATGCATACACACTTCTGAGAGTTGAGCTTATGGCCTGTAACCCTACATCGTGCCTGCCGCTACCTTTCGCTTCCAAAAGGCCTAGGCTCGCTGCTTGACGCAAGTGTTGAGAGAGGTAATTGGAATCTCCCGGCACACAAGACGAGTGCCTCCAAGCTCAATCAAGCGATTTCCCAGTAATTCCTGGGGTAGACTTGTGCTACATACTAAGTTCCATACGTGAGTAGGTATTTGAACGCCTTGTCCAAAAACATCTTACTGCTGAGAGTTGAGCTGACCCTCAGTCCCTCACAGTTCCACACTGCCTGCAGAGTGAGTTTCGGACGTCTTCACCAGAGACGTTTGCCACCGGCTTCTGAGACGCAAGTTAACAATGCAGACCTGGAGGGTATCTCCAGGTGCAGTAGAGTGGTAATCTTGGAACCTCCTGACTCAGAATACTGCTACCTTCACACTGCCATAAGAATGCAGCTAGTTGAGAGCTGGCTTCTAGGCATGCTTCCCTGGGAGTGCTGAGGACAGGGCAGAACCCACCCGCATCCTGCCTGACTGTAGGCGCAGCTGCTAACATCCTAATGTTAGTGGCTGAGAGAGGTTGCGGGAAAAGCATGTGTAAGCATTGGGCCTGAACTCCTGTGTATCTGAGTTGAATACAGCGATTTCCAATGGCCTTCTTCAATCAGAGTGTAGCTAGTTTCCAACTCCCATGTCAGAGTGGGTAGCAGACATCTGTCTCCCCTGCATACACACTTCTGAGAGTTGAGCTTAAGGCCTGTACCTCCCCATCCAGCCTGCTGGTTCCTTTCACTTCTAAAAGGCCTAGGCTCGCTGTTTGACGGAAGTGTTGGGAGAGGTAATTGGAATCTCCCGGCACACAAGACTAGGGCCTCCAAGCTCATTCCAGCGATTGCCTAGTAATTCGTGTGGTAGACTGGTGCTACATACTAAGTTCCATACGTGAGAAGGTAGCTGAACGCCTTGTCCAAAAGCATCTTACTTCTGAGAGTTGAGCTCACCCTCAGTCCCTCACAGTTCCACACTGCCTGCAGAGTGAGTTTTGCAGGTCTTCACCGGAGACGTTTGCCACAGGCTTCTGAGACGCAAGTTAACAATGCAGACCTGGAGGGTATCTCCAGGTGCAGTAGAGTGGTAATCTTGGAACCTCCTGACTCAGAATACTGCTACCTTCACACTGCCATAAGAATGCAGCTAGTTGAGAGCTGGCTTCTAGGCATGCTTCCCTGGGAGTGCTGAGGACATGGCAGAACCCACCCGCATCCTGCCTGACTGTAGGCGCAGCTGCTAACATCCTAATGTTAGTGGCTGAGAGAGGTTGCGGGAAAAGCATCTGTAAGCATTGGGCCTGAACTCCTGTGTATCTGAGTTAAATACAGCGATTTCCAATGGTCTTCTTCAATCAGAGTGTAGGTAGTTTCCAACTCCCATGTCAGAGTGGGTAGCAGACATCTGTCTCCCCTGCATACACACTTCTGAGAGTTGAGCTTAAGGCCTGTACCTCCCCATCCAGCCTGCTGGTTCCTTTCACTTCTAAAAGGCCTAGGCTCGCTGTTTGACGGAAGTGTTGGGAGCGGTAATTGGAATCTCCCGGCACACAAGACTAGTGCCTCCAAGCTCATTCCAGCGATTGCCTAGTAATTCCTGGGGTAGACAGGTGCTACATACTAAGTTCCATACGTGAGAATGTAGCTGAACGCCTTGTCCAAAAGCATCTTACTTCTGAGAGTTGAGCTCACCCTCAGTCCCTCACAGTTCCACACTGCCTGCAGAGTGAGTTTCGCACGTCTTCACCAGAGACGTTTGCCACAGGCTTCTGAGACGCAAGTTAACAATGCAGACCTGGAGGGTATCTCCAGGTGCAGTAGAGTGGTAATCTCGGAACCGCCTTACTCAGAATACTGCTACCTTCACACTGTCATAAGAATGCAGCTAGTTGAGAGCTGGCTTCTAGGCATGCTTCCCTGTGAGAGCTGAGGACAGGGCAGAACCCTCCCGCATCCTGCCTGACTGTAGACGTACCTGCTAACCTCCTTCTGTTAGTGGCTGGGATAGGTTGTGGGAAAAGCATGTGTAAGCATTGGGCCTGAACTTCCGAGTATCTGAGTTGAATACAGCGATTTCCAACATCCTTCTTCAATAGGAGTGTAGCTAGGTTCCAACTCCCATGTCCGAGTGGGTAGCAGACATCTGCCTCCCATGCATACACACTTCTGAGAGTTGAGCTTATGGCCTGTAACCCTACATCGTGCCTGCCGCTACCTTTCGCTTCCAAAAGGCCTAGGCTCGCTGCTTGACGCAAGTGTTGAGAGAGGTAATTGGAATCTCCCGGCACACAAGACGAGTGCCTCCAAGCTCAATCAAGCGATTTCCCAGTAATTCCTGGGGTAGACTTGTGCTACATACTAAGTTCCATACGTGAGTAGGTATTTGAACGCCTTGTCCAAAAACATCTTACTGCTGAGAGTTGAGCTGACCCTCAGTCCCTCACAGTTCCACACTGCCTGCAGAGTGAGTTTCGGACGTCTTCACCAGAGACGTTTGCCACCGGCTTCTGAGACGCAAGTTAACAATGCAGACCTGGAGGGTATCTCCAGGTGCAGTAGAGTGGTAATCTTGGAACCTCCTGACTCAGAATACTGCTACCTTCACACTGCCATAAGAATGCAGCTAGTTGAGAGCTGGCTTCTAGGCATGCTTCCCTGGGAGTGCTGAGGACAGGGCAGAACCCACCCGCATCCTGCCTGACTGTAGGCGCAGCTGCTAACATCCTAATGTTAGTGGCTGAGAGAGGTTGCGGGAAAAGCATGTGTAAGCATTGGGCCTGAACTCCTGTGTATCTGAGTTGAATACAGCGATTTCCAATGGCCTTCTTCAATCAGAGTGTAGCTAGTTTCCAACTCCCATGTCAGAGTGGGTAGCAGACATCTGTCTCCCCTGCATACACACTTCTGAGAGTTGAGCTTAAGGCCTGTACCTCCCCATCCAGCCTGCTGGTTCCTTTCACTTCTAAAAGGCCTAGGCTCGCTGTTTGACGGAAGTGTTGGGAGAGGTAATTGGAATCTCCCGGCACACAAGACTAGGGCCTCCAAGCTCATTCCAGCGATTGCCTAGTAATTCGTGTGGTAGACTGGTGCTACATACTAAGTTCCATACGTGAGAAGGTAGCTGAACGCCTTGTCCAAAAGCATCTTACTTCTGAGAGTTGAGCTCACCCTCAGTCCCTCACAGTTCCACACTGCCTGCAGAGTGAGTTTTGCAGGTCTTCACCGGAGACGTTTGCCACAGGCTTCTGAGACGCAAGTTAACAATGCAGACCTGGAGGGTATCTCCAGGTGCAGTAGAGTGGTAATCTTGGAACCTCCTGACTCAGAATACTGCTACCTTCACACTGCCATAAGAATGCAGCTAGTTGAGAGCTGGCTTCTAGGCATGCTTCCCTGGGAGTGCTGAGGACATGGCAGAACCCACCCGCATCCTGCCTGACTGTAGGCGCAGCTGCTAACATCCTAATGTTAGTGGCTGAGAGAGGTTGCGGGAAAAGCATCTGTAAGCATTGGGCCTGAACTCCTGTGTATCTGAGTTAAATACAGCGATTTCCAATGGTCTTCTTCAATCAGAGTGTAGGTAGTTTCCAACTCCCATGTCAGAGTGGGTAGCAGACATCTGTCTCCCCTGCATACACACTTCTGAGAGTTGAGCTTAAGGCCTGTACCTCCCCATCCAGCCTGCTGGTTCCTTTCACTTCTAAAAGGCCTAGGCTCGCTGTTTGACGGAAGTGTTGGGAGCGGTAATTGGAATCTCCCGGCACACAAGACTAGTGCCTCCAAGCTCATTCCAGCGATTGCCTAGTAATTCCTGGGGTAGACAGGTGCTACATACTAAGTTCCATACGTGAGAATGTAGCTGAACGCCTTGTCCAAAAGCATCTTACTTCTGAGAGTTGAGCTCACCCTCAGTCCCTCACAGTTCCACACTGCCTGCAGAGTGAGTTTCGCACGTCTTCACCAGAGACGTTTGCCACAGGCTTCTGAGACGCAAGTTAACAATGCAGACCTGGAGGGTATCTCCAGGTGCAGTAGAGTGGTAATCTCGGAACCGCCTTACTCAGAATACTGCTACCTTCACACTGTCATAAGAATGCAGCTAGTTGAGAGCTGGCTTCTAGGCATGCTTCCCTGTGAGAGCTGAGGACAGGGCAGAACCCTCCCGCATCCTGCCTGACTGTAGACGTACCTGCTAACCTCCTTCTGTTAGTGGCTGGGATAGGTTGTGGGAAAAGCATGTGTAAGCATTGGGCCTGAACTTCCGAGTATCTGAGTTGAATACAGCGATTTCCAACATCCTTCTTCAATAGGAGTGTAGCTAGGTTCCAACTCCCATGTCCGAGTGGGTAGCAGACATCTGCCTCCCATGCATACACACTTCTGAGAGTTGAGCTTATGGCCTGTAACCCTACATCGTGCCTGCCGCTACCTTTCGCTTCCAAAAGGCCTAGGCTCGCTGCTTGACGCAAGTGTTGAGAGAGGTAATTGGAATCTCCCGGCACACAAGACGAGTGCCTCCAAGCTCAATCAAGCGATTTCCCAGTAATTCCTGGGGTAGACTTGTGCTACATACTAAGTTCCATACGTGAGTAGGTATTTGAACGCCTTGTCCAAAAACATCTTACTGCTGAGAGTTGAGCTGACCCTCAGTCCCTCACAGTTCCACACTGCCTGCAGAGTGAGTTTCGGACGTCTTCACCAGAGACGTTTGCCACCGGCTTCTGAGACGCAAGTTAACAATGCAGACCTGGAGGGTATCTCCAGGTGCAGTAGAGTGGTAATCTTGGAACCTCCTGACTCAGAATACTGCTACCTTCACACTGCCATAAGAATGCAGCTAGTTGAGAGCTGGCTTCTAGGCATGCTTCCCTGGGAGTGCTGAGGACAGGGCAGAACCCACCCGCATCCTGCCTGACTGTAGGCGCAGCTGCTAACATCCTAATGTTAGTGGCTGAGAGAGGTTGCGGGAAAAGCATGTGTAAGCATTGGGCCTGAACTCCTGTGTATCTGAGTTGAATACAGCGATTTCCAATGGCCTTCTTCAATCAGAGTGTAGCTAGTTTCCAACTCCCATGTCAGAGTGGGTAGCAGACATCTGTCTCCCCTGCATACACACTTCTGAGAGTTGAGCTTAAGGCCTGTACCTCCCCATCCAGCCTGCTGGTTCCTTTCACTTCTAAAAGGCCTAGGCTCGCTGTTTGACGGAAGTGTTGGGAGAGGTAATTGGAATCTCCCGGCACACAAGACTAGTTCCTCCAAGCTCATTCCAGCGATTGCCTAGTAATTCCTGGGGTAGACAGGTGCTACATACTAAGTTCCATACGTGAGAATGTAGCTGAACGCCTTGTCCAAAAGCATCTTACTTCTGAGAGTTGAGCTCACCCTCAGTCCCTCACAGTTCCACACTGCCTGCAGAGTGAGTTTCGCACGTCTTCACCAGAGACGTTTGCCACAGGCTTCTGAGACGCAAGTTAACAATGCAGACCTGGAGGGTATCTCCAGGTGCAGTAGAGTGGTAATCTCGAACCGCCTTACTCAGAATACTGCTACCTTCACACTGCCATAAGAATGCAGCTAGTTGAGAGCTGGCTTCTAGGCATGCTTCCCTGTGAGAGCTGAGGACAGGGCAGAACCCTCCCGCATCCTGCCTGACTGTAGGCGCAGCTGCTAACATCCTAATGTTAGTGGCTGGGATAGGTTGTGGGAAAAGCATGTGTAAGCATTGGGCCTGAACTCCCGAGTATCTGAGTTGAATACAGCGATTTCCAACATCCTTCTTCAATAGGAGTGTAGCTAGGTTCCAACTCCCATGTCCGAGTGGGTAGCAGACATCTGCCTCCCATGCATAACACTTCCGAGAGTTGAGCTTATGGCCTGTAACCCTACATCGTGCCTGCCGCTACCTTTCGCTTCCAAAATGCCTAGGCTCGCTGCTTGACGCAAGTGTTGGGAGAGGTAATTGGAATCTCCCGGCACACAAGACGAGTGCCTCCAAGCTCAATCAAGCGATTTCCTAGTAATTCCTGGGGTAGACTGGTGCTACATACTAAGTTCCATACGTGAGTAGGTATTTGAACGCCTTGTCCAAAAACATCTTACTGCTGAGAGTTGAGCTGACCCTCAGTCCCTCACAGTTCCACACTGCCTGCAGAGTGAGTTTCGCACGTCTTCACCAGAGACGTTTGCCAGAGGCCTCTGAGACGCAAGTTAACAATGCAGACCTGGAGGGTATCTCCAGGTGCAGTAGAGTGGTAATCTGGGAACCTCCTGTCTCAGAATACTGCTACCTTGACCCTGCCATAAGTATGCAGCTAGTTGACCGCTGGCTTCAAGACATGCTTCCCTGTGAGAGCTAAGGACAGGGCACAACCCTCCCGCATCCTGCTTGACTGTAGAAGGAGCTGCTAACGTCCTCATGTTAGTGGCAGGGAAAGGTTGTGAGAAAAGCATGTGGAATCGTTGTGCCTGAACCCACGTGTATCTGAGTTGAATACAGCGATTTCCAAAGTCCTTTTTCATCAGAGTGTAGTAGGTTCCCACTCGCATGTACGAGTGGGTAGCAGACATCTGCCTCCCATGCATACACACTTCTGAGAGTTGAATTTATGGCCTGTATCCCTACCTCCTGCCTGCAGCTAGCTTTCGCTTCCAAAAGGCCTAGGCTCGCTGCTTCACCGAAGTGTTGGGAGAGGTAACTGGAATCTCCCGGCAACAAGACTAGTGCCTCCAAGCTCAATCCAGCGATTTCCCAGTAATTCCTGGGGTAGGCAGGTGCTACATACTAAGTTCCATACGTGAGTAGGTATTTGAACGCCTTGTCCAAAAACATCTTACTGCTGAGAGTTGAGCTGACCCTCAGTCCCTCACAGTTCCACACTGCCTGCAGAGTGAGTTTCGCACGTCTTCACCAGAGACGTTTGCCAGAGGCCTCTGAGACGCAAGTTAACAATGCAGACCTGGAGGGTATCTCCAGGTGCAGTAGAGTGGTAATCTGGGAACCTCCTGTCTCAGAATACTGCTACCTTGACCCTGCCATAAGTATGCAGCTAGTTGACCGCTGGCTTCAAGACATGCTTCCCTGTGAGAGCTAAGGACAGGGCACAACCCTCCCGCATCCTGCTTGACTGTAGAAGGAGCTGCTAACGTCCTCATGTTAGTGGCAGGGAAAGGTTGTGAGAAAAGCATGTGGAATCGTTGTGCCTGAACCCACGTGTATCTGAGTTGAATACAGCAATTTCCAAAGTCCTTTTTCATCAGAGTGTAGTAGGTTCCCACTCGCATGTACGAGTGCGTAGCAGACATCTGACTCCCATGCATACACACTTCTGAGAGTTGAGCTTATGGCCTGTATCCCTACCTCCTGCCTGCACCTAGCTTTCGCTTCCAAAAGGCCTAGGCTCGCTGCTTGACGCAAGTGTTGGGAGAGGTAACTGGAATCTCCCCGCACACAAGACGAGTGCCTCCAAGCTCAATCAAGCGATTTCCTAGTAATTCCTGGGGTAGACTGGTGCTACATACTAAGTCCATTCGTGAGTAGGTAGTTGAACGCCTTGTCCAAAAACATCTTACTTCTGAGAGTTGAGCTCACCCTCAGTCCCTCACAGTTCCACACTGCCTGCAGAGTGAGTTTCGGACGTCTTCACCAGAGACGTTTGCCAGAGGCTTCTGAGACGCAAGTTAACAATGCAGACCTGGAGGGTATCTCCAGGTGCAGTAGAGTGGTAATCTGGGAACCTCCTGACTCAGAATACTGCTACCATCACACTGCCATAAGAATGCAGCTAGTTGAGAGCTGGCTTCTAGGCATGCTTCCCTGGGAGTGCTGAGGACAGGGCAGAACCCACCCGCATCCTGCCTGACTGTAGGCGCAGCTGCTAACATCCTAATGTTAGTGGCTGAGAGAGGTTGCGGGAGAAGCATGTGTAAGCATTGGGCCAGAACTCCTGTGTATCTGAGTTGAATACAGCGATTTCCAATGGCCTTCTTCAATCAGAGTGTAGGTAGTTTCCAACTCCCATGTCAGAGTGGGTAGCAGACATCTGTCTCCCCTGCATACACACTTCTGAGAGTTGAGCTTAAGGCCTGTACCTCCCCATCCAGCCTGCTGGTTCCTTTCACTTCTAAAAGGCCTAGGCTCGCTGTTTGACGGAAGTGTTGGGAGAGGTAATTGGAATCTCCCGGCACACAAGACTAGGGCCTCCAAGCTCATTCCAGCGATTGCCTAGTAATTCGTGTGGTAGACTGCTGCTACATACTAAGTTCCATACGTGAGAAGGTAGCTGAACGCCTTGTCCAAAAGCATCTTACTTCTGAGAGTTGAGCTCACCCTCAGTCCCTCACAGTTCCACACTGCCTGCAGAGTGAGTTTCGCAGGTCTTCACCAGAGACGTTTGCCACAGGCTTCTGAGACGCAAGTTAACAATGCAGACCTGGAGGGTATCTCCAGGTGCAGTAGAGTGGTAATCTTGGAACCTCCTGACTCAGAATACTGCTACCTTCACACTGCCATAAGAATGCAGCTAGTTGAGAGCTGGCTTCTAGGCATGCTTCCCTGGGAGTGCTGAGGACATGGCAGAACCCACCCGCATCCTGCCTGACTGTAGGCGCAGCTGCTAACATCCTAATGTTAGTGGCTGAGAGAGGTTGCGGGAAAAGCATGTGTAAGCATTGGGCCTGAACTCCTGTGTATCTGAGTTGAATACAGCGATTTCCAATGGCCTTCTTCATTCAGAGTGTAGCTAGTTTCCAACTCCCATGTCAGAGTGGGTAGCAGACATCTGTCTCCCCTGCATACACACTTCTGAGAGTTGAGCTTAAGGCCTGTACCTCCCCATCCAGCCTGCTGGTTCCTTTCACTTCTAAAAGGCCTAGGCTCGCTGTTTGACGGAAGTGTTGGGAGAGGTAATTGGAATCTCCCGGCACACAAGACTAGTGCCTCCAAGCTCATTCCAGCGATAGCCTAGTAATTCCTGGGGTAGATAGGTGCTACATACTAAGTTCCATACGTGAGAATGTAGATGAACGCCTTGTCCAAAAGCATCTTACTTCTGAGAGTTGAGCTCACACTCAGTCCCTCACAGTTCCACACTGCCTGCAGAGTGAGTTTCGCAGGTCTTCACCAGAGACGTTTGCCACAGGCTTCTGAGACGCAAGTTAACAATGCAGACCTGGAGGGTATCTCCAGGTGCAGTAGAGTGGTAATCTCGGAACCGCCTTACTCAGAATACTGCTACCTTCACACTGTCATAAGAATGCAGCTAGTTGAGAGCTGGCTTCTAGGCATGCTTCCCTGTGAGAGCTGAGGACAGGGCAGAACCCTGCTGCTTCCTGCCTGACTGTAGACGTACCTGCTAACCTCCTTCTGTTAGTGGCTGGGATAGGTTGTGGGAAAAGCATGTGTAAGCATTGGGCCTGAACTCCCGAGTATCTGAGTTGAATACAGCGATTTCCAACATCCTTCTTCAATAGGAGTGTAGCTAGGTTCCAACTCCCATGTCCGAGTGGGTAGCAGACATCTGCCTCCCATGCATAACACTTCCGAGAGTTGAGCTTATGGCCTGTAACCCTACATCGTGCCTGCCGCTACCTTTCGCTTCCAAAATGCCTAGGCTCGCTGCTTGACGCAAGTGTTGGGAGAGGTAATTGGAATCTCCCGGCACACAAGACGAGTGCCTCCAAGCTCAATCAAGCGATTTCCTAGTAATTCCTGGGGTAGACTGGTGCTACATACTAAGTTCCATACGTGAGTAGGTATTTGAACGCCTTGTCCAAAAACATCTTACTGCTGAGAGTTGAGCTGACCCTCAGTCCCTCACAGTTCCACACTGCCTGCAGAGTGAGTTTCGCACGTCTTCACCAGAGACGTTTGCCAGAGGCCTCTGAGACGCAAGTTAACAATGCAGACCTGGAGGGTATCTCCAGGTGCAGTAGAGTGGTAATCTGGGAACCTCCTGTCTCAGAATACTGCTACCTTGACCCTGCCATAAGTATGCAGCTAGTTGACCGCTGGCTTCAAGACATGCTTCCCTGTGAGAGCTAAGGACAGGGCACAACCCTCCCGCATCCTGCTTGACTGTAGAAGGAGCTGCTAACGTCCTCATGTTAGTGGCAGGGAAAGGTTGTGAGAAAAGCATGTGGAATCGTTGTGCCTGAACCCACGTGTATCTGAGTTGAATACAGCGATTTCCAAAGTCCTTTTTCATCAGAGTGTAGTAGGTTCCCACTCGCATGTACGAGTGGGTAGCAGACATCTGCCTCCCATGCATACACACTTCTGAGAGTTGAATTTATGGCCTGTATCCCTACCTCCTGCCTGCAGCTAGCTTTCGCTTCCAAAAGGCCTAGGCTCGCTGCTTCACCGAAGTGTTGGGAGAGGTAACTGGAATCTCCCGGCAACAAGACTAGTGCCTCCAAGCTCAATCCAGCGATTTCCCAGTAATTCCTGGGGTAGGCAGGTGCTACATACTAAGTTCCATACGTGAGTAGGTATTTGAACGCCTTGTCCAAAAACATCTTACTGCTGAGAGTTGAGCTGACCCTCAGTCCCTCACAGTTCCACACTGCCTGCAGAGTGAGTTTCGCACGTCTTCACCAGAGACGTTTGCCAGAGGCCTCTGAGACGCAAGTTAACAATGCAGACCTGGAGGGTATCTCCAGGTGCAGTAGAGTGGTAATCTGGGAACCTCCTTACTCAGAATACTGCTACCTTCACACTGTCATAAGAATGCAGCTAGTTGAGAGCTGGCTTCAAGGCATGCTTCCCTGTGAGAGCTGAGGACAGGGCAGGACCCTCCCGCATCCTGCCTGACTGTAGACTTACCTGCTAACCTCCTTCTGTTAGTGGCTGGGATAGTTTGTGGGAAAAGCATGTGTAAGCATTGGGCCTGAACTCCCGTGTATCTGAGTTGAATACAGCAATTTCCAAAGTCCTTCTTCAATAGGAGTGTAGCTAGGTTCCAACTCCCATGTCCGAGTGGGTAGCAGACATCTGCCACCCATGCATACACACTTCTGAGAGTTGAGCTTATGGCCTGTAACCCAACATCCTGCCTGCCGCTACCTTTCGCTTCCAAAATGCCTAGGCTCGCTGTTTGACGGAAGTGTTGGGAGAGGTAACTGGAATCTCCCGGCACACAAGACGAGTGCCTCCAAGCTCAATCAAGCGATTTCCTAGTAATTCCTGGGGTAGACTGGTGCTACATACTAAGTTCCATACGTGAGTAGGTAGTTGAACGCCTTGTCCAAAAACATCTTACTTCTGAGAGTTGAGCTCACCCTCAGTCCCTCACAGTTCCACACTGCCTGCAGAGTGAGTTTCGGACATCTTCACCAGAGACGTTTGCCAGAGGCTTCTGAGACGCAAGTTAACAATGCAGACCTGGAGGGTATCTCCAGGTGCAGTAGAGTGGTAATCTGGGAACCTCCTTACTCAGAATACTGCTACCTTCACAATGCCATAAGAATGCAGCTAGTTGAGAGCTGGCTTCTAGGCATGCTTCCCTGGGAGTGCTGAGGACAGGGCAGAACCCACCCGCATCCTGCCTGACTGTAGGCGCAGCTGCTAACATCCTAATGTTAGTGGCTGAGAGAGGTTGCGGGAAAAGCATGTGTAAGCATTGGGCCTGAACTCCTGTGTATCTGAGTTGAATACAGCGATTTCCAATGGACTTCTTCAATCATTGTGTAGCTAGTTTCCAACTCCCATGTCAGAGTGGGTAGCAGACATCTGTCTCCCCTGCATACACACTTCTGAGAGTTGAGCTTAAGGCCTGTACCTCCCCATCCAGCCTGCTGGTTCCTTTCACTTCTAAAAGGCCTAGGCTCGCTGTTTGACGGAAGTGTTGGGAGAGGTAATTGGAATCTCCCGGCACACAAGACTAGGGCCTCCAAGCTCATTCCAGCGATTGCCTAGTAATTCGTGTGGTAGACTGGTGCTACATACTAAGTTCCATACGTGAGAAGGTAGCTGAACGCCTTGTCCAAAAGCATCTTACTTCTGAGAGTTGAGCTCACCCTCAGTCCCTCACAGTTCCACACTGCCTGCAGAGTGAGTTTTGCAGGTCTTCACCAGAGACGTTTGCCACAGGCTTCTGAGACGCAAGTTAACAATGCAGACCTGGAGGGTATCTCCAGGTGCAGTAGAGTGGTAATCTTGGAACCTCCTGACTCAGAATACTGCTACCTTCACACTGCCATAAGAATGCAGCTAGTTGAGAGCTGGCTTCTAGGCATGCTTCCCTGGGAGTGCTGAGGACATGGCAGAACCCACCCGCATCCTGCCTGACTGTAGGCGCAGCTGCTAACATCCTAATGTTAGTGGCTGAGAGAGGTTGCGGGAAAAGCATGTGTAAGCATTGGGCCAGAACTCCTGTGTATCTGAGTTGAATACAGCGATTTCCAATGGCCTTCTTCAATCAGAGTGTAGGTAGTTTCCAACTCCCATGTCAGAGTGGGTAGCAGACATCTGTCTCCCCTGCATACACACTTCTGAGAGTTGAGCTTAAGGCCTGTACCTCCCCATCCAGCCTGCTGGTTCCTTTCACTTCTAAAAGGCCTAGGCTCGCTGCTTGACGCAAGTGTTGGGAGAGGTAATTGGAATCTCCCGGCACACAAGACGAGTGCCTCCAAGCTCAATCAAGCGATTTCCTAGTAATTCCTGGGGTAGACCGGTGCTACATACTAAGTTCCATACGTGAGTAGGTATTTGAACGCCTTGTCCAAAAACATCTTACTGCTGAGAGTTGAGCTGACCCTCAGTCCCTCACAGTTCCACACTGCCTGCAGAGTGAGTTTCGCACGTCTTCACCAGAGACGTTTGCCAGAGGCCTCTGAGACGCAAGTTAACAATGCAGACCTGGAGGGTATCTCCAGGTGCAGTAGAGTGGTAATCTGGGAACCTCCTGTCTCAGAATACTGCTACCTTGACCCTGCCATAAGTATGCAGCTAGTTGACCGCTGGCTTCAAGACATGCTTCCCTGTGAGAGCTAAGGACAGGGCACAACCCTCCCGCATCCTGCTTGACTGTAGAAGGAGCTGCTAACGTCCTCATGTTAGTGGCAGGGAAAGGTTGTGAGAAAAGCATGTGGAATCGTTGTGCCTGAACCCACGTGTATCTGAGTTGAATACAGCGATTTCCAAAGTCCTTTTTCATCAGAGTGTAGTAGGTTCCCACTCGCATGTACGAGTGGGTAGCAGACATCTGCCTCCCATGCATACACACTTCTGAGAGTTGAGCTTATGGCCTTATCCCTACCTCCTGCCTGCAGCTAGCTTTCGCTTCCAAAAGGCCTAGGCTCGCTGCTTCACCGAAGTGTTGGGAGAGGTAACTGGAATCTCCCGGCAACAAGACTAGTGCCTCCAAGCTCAATCCAGCCATTTCCCAGTAATTCCTGGGGTAGACTGGTGCTACATACTAAGTTCCATACGTGAGTAGGTATTTGAACGCCTTGTCCAAAAACATCTTACTGCTGAGAGTTGAGCTGACCCTCAGTCCCTCACAGTTCCACACTGCCTGCAGAGTGAGTTTCGCACGTCTTCACCAGAGACGTTTGCCAGAGGCCTCTGAGACGCAAGTTAACAATGCAGACCTGGAGGGTATCTCCAGGTGCAGTAGAGTGGTAATCTGGGAACCTCCTTACTCAGAATACTGCTACCTTCACACTGTCATAAGAATGCAGCTAGTTGAGAGCTGGCTTCAAGGCATGCTTCCCTGTGAGAGCTGAGGACAGGGCAGGACCCTCCCGCATCCTGCCTGACTGTAGACTTACCTGCTAACCTCCTTCTGTTAGTGGCTGGGATAGTTTGTGGGAAAAGCATGTGTAAGCATTGGGCCTGAACTCCCGTGTATCTGAGTTGAATACAGCGATTTCCAAAGTCCTTCTTCAATAGGAGTGTAGCTAGGTTCCAACTCCCATGTCCGAGTGGGTAGCAGACATCTGCCACCCATGCATACACACTTCTGAGAGTTGAGCTTATGGCCTGTAACCCAACATCCTGCCTGCCGCTACCTTTCGCTTCCAAAAGGCCTAGGCTCGCTGCTTGACGCAAGTGTTGGGAGAGGTAACTGGAATCTCCCGGCACACAAGACGAGTGCCTACAAGCTCAATCAAGCGATTTCCTAGTAATTCCTGGGGTAGACTGGTGCTACATACTAAGTTCCATACGTGAGTAGGTAGTTGAACGCTTTGTCCAAAAACATCTTACTTCTGAGAGTTGAGCTCACCCTCAGTCCCTCACAGTTCCACACTGCCTGCAGAGTGAGTTTCGGACGTCTTCACCAGAGACGTTTGCCAGAGGCTTCTGAGACGCAAGTTAACAATGCAGACCTGGAGGGTATCTCCAGGTGCAGTAGAGTGGTAATCTGGGAACCTCCTTACTCAGAATACTGCTACCTTCACACTGCCATAAGAATGCAGCTAGTTGAGAGCTGGCTTCTAGGCATGCTTCCCTGGGAGTGCTGAGGACAGGGCAGAACCCACCCGCATCCTGCCTGACTGTAGGCGCAGCTGCTAACATCCTAATGTTAGTGGCTGAGAGAGGTTGCGGGAAAAGCATGTGTAAGCATTGGGCCTGAACTCCTGTGTATCTGAGTTGAATACAGCGATTTCCAATGGCCTTCTTCAATCAGAGTGTAGGTAGTTTCCAACTCCCATGTCAGAGTGGGTAGCGGACATCTGTCTCCCCTGCATACACACTTCTGAGAGTTGAGCTTAAGGCCTGTACCTCCCCATCCAGCCTGCTGGTTCCTTTCACTTCTAAAAGGCCTAGGCTCGCTGTTTGATGGAAGTGTTGGGAGAGGTAATTGGAATCTCCCGGCACACAAGACTAGTGATTCCAAGCTCATTCCAGCGATAGCCTAGTAATTCCTGGGGTAGACAGGTGCTACATACTAAGTTCCATACGTGAGAAGGTAGCTGAACGCCTTGTCCAAAAGCATCTTACTTCTGAGAGTTGAGCTCACCCTCAGTCCCTCACAGTTCCACACTGCCTGCAGAGTGAGTTTCGCAGGTCTTCACCAGAGACGTTTGCCACAGGCTTCTGAGACGCAAGTTAACAATGCAGACCTGGAGGGTATCTCCAGGTGCAGTAGAGTGGTAATCTCGGAACCGCCTTACTCAGAATACTGCTACCTTCACACTGTCATAAGAATGCAGCTAGTTGAGAGCTGGCTTCTAGGCATGCTTCCCTGTGAGAGCTGAGGACAGGGCAGAACCCTCCCGCATCCTGCCTGACTGTAGACGTACCTGCTAACCTCCTTCTGTTAGTGGCTGGGATAGGTTGTGGGAAAAGCATGTGTAAGCATTGGGCCTGAACTCCCGAGTATCTGAGTTGAATACAGCGATTTCCAACATCCTTCTTCAATAGGAGTGTAGCTAGGTTCCAACTCCCATGTCCGAGTGGGTAGCAGACATCTGCCTCCCATGCATACACACTTCTGAGAGTTGAGCTTATGGCCTGTAACCCTACATCGTGCCTGCCGCTACCTTTCGCTTCCAAAAGGCCTAGGCTCGCTGCTTGACGCAAGTGTTGGGAGAGGTAATTGGAATCTCCCGGCACATAAGACGAGTGCCTCCAAGCTCAATCAAGCGATTTCCTAGTAATTCCTGGGGTAGACTGGTGCTACATACTAAGTTCCATACGTGAGTGGTAGTTGAACGCCTTGTCCAAAAACATCTTACTGCTGAGAGTTGAGCTGACCCTCAGTCCCTCACAGTTCCACACTGCCTGCAGAGTGAGTTTCGCACGTCTTCACCAGAGACGTTTGCCAGAGGCCTCTGAGACGCAAGTTAACAATGCAGACCTGGAGGGTATCTCCAGGTGCAGTAGAGTGGTAATCTGGGAACCTCCTGTCTCAGAATACTGCTACCTTGACCCTGCCATAAGTATGCAGCTAGTTGACCGCTGGCTTCAAGACATGCTTCCCTGTGAGAGCTAAGGACAGGGCACAACCCTCCCGCATCCTGCTTGACTGTAGAAGGAGCTGCTAACGTCCTCATGTTAGTGGCAGGGAAAGGTTGTGAGAAAAGCATGTGGAATCGTTGTGCCTGAACCCACGTGTATCTGAGTTGAATACAGCGATTTCCAAAGTCCTTTTTCATCAGAGTGTAGTAGGTTCCCACTCGCATGTACGAGTGGGTAGCAGACATCTGCCTCCCATGCATACACACTTCTGAGAGTTGAGCTTATGGCCTGTATCCCTACCTCCTGCCTGCAGCTAGCTTTCGCTTCCAAAAGGCCTAGGCTCGCTGCTTCACCGAAGTGTTGGGAGAGGTAACTGGAATCTCCCGGCAACAAGACTAGTGCCTCCAAGCTCAATCCAGCGATTTCCCAGTAATTCCTGGGGTAGACTGGTGCTACATACTAAGTTCCATACGTGAGTAGGTATTTGAACGCCTTGTCCAAAAACATCTTACTGCTGAGAGTTGAGCTGACCCTCAGTCCCTCACAGTTCCACACTGCCTGCAGAGTGAGTTTCGCACGTCTTCACCAGAGACGTTTGCCAGAGGCCTCTGAGACGCAAGTTAACAATGCAGACCTGGAGGGTATCTCCACGTGCAGTAGAGTGGTAATCTGGGAACCTCCTTACTCAGAATACTGCTACCTTCACACTGTCATAAGAATGCAGCTAGTTGAGAGCTGGCTTCAAGGCATGCTTCCCTGTGAGAGCTGAGGACAGGGCAGGACCCTCCCGCATCCTGCCTGACTGTAGACTTACCTGCTAACCTCCTTCTGTTAGTGGCTGGGATAGTTTGTGGGAAAAGCATGTGTAAGCATTGGGCCTGAACTCCCGTGTATCTGAGTTGAATACAGCGATTTCCAAAGTCCTTCTTCAATAGGAGTGTAGCTAGGTTCCAACTCCCATGTCCGAGTGGGTAGCAGACATCTGCCACCCATGCATACACACTTCTGAGAGTTGAGCTTATGGCCTGTAACCCAACATCCTGCCTGCCGCTACCTTTCGCTTCCAAAATGCCTAGGCTCGCTGCTTGACGCAAGTGTTGGGAGAGGTAACTGGAATCTCCCGGCACACAAGACGAGTGCCTACAAGCTCAATCAAGCGATTTCCTAGTAATTCCTGGGGTAGACTGGTGCTACATACTAAGTTCCATACGTGAGTAGGTAGTTGAACGCCTTGTCCAAAAACATCTTACTTCTGAGAGTTGAGCTCACCCTCAGTCCCTCACAGTTCCACACTGCCTGCAGAGTGAGTTTCGGACGTCTTCACCAGAGACGTTTGCCAGAGGCTTCTGAGACGCAAGTTAACAATGCAGACCTGGAGGGTATCTCCAGGTGCAGTAGAGTGGTAATCTGGGAACCTCCTTACTCAGAATACTGCTACCTTCACACTGCCATAAGAATGCAGCTAGTTGAGAGCTGGCTTCTAGGCATGCTTCCCTGGGAGTGCTGAGGACAGGGCAGAACCCACCCGCATCCTGCCTGACTGTAGGCGCAGCTGCTAACATCCTAATGTTAGTGGCTGAGAGAGGTTGCGGGAAAAGCATGTGTAAGCATTGGGCCTGAACTCCTGTGTATCTGAGTTGAATACAGCGATTTCCAATGGCCTTCTTCAATCAGAGTGTAGCTAGTTTCCAACTCCCATGTCAGAGTGGGTAGCAGACATCTGTCTCCCCTGCATACACACTTCTGAGAGTTGAGCTTAAGGCCTGTACCTCCCCATCCAGCCTGCTGGTTCCTTTCACTTCTAAAAGGCCTAGACTCGCTGTTTGACGGAAGTGTTGGGAGAGGTAATTGGAATCTCCCGGCACACAAGACTAGGGCCTCCAAGCTCATTCCAGCGATTGCCTAGTAATTCGTGTGGTAGACTGCTGCTACATACTAAGTTCCATACGTGAGAAGGTAGCTGAACGCCTTGTCCAAAAGCATCTTACTTCTGAGAGTTGAGCTCACCCTCAGTCCCTCACAGTTCCACACTGCCTGCAGAGTGAGTTTCGCAGGTCTTCACCAGAGACGTTTGCCACAGGCTTCTGAGACGCAAGTTAACAATGCAGACCTGGAGGGTATCTCCAGGTGCAGTAGAGTGGTAATCTTGGAACCTCCTGACTCAGAATACTGCTACCTTCACACTGCCATAAGAATGCAGCTAGTTGAGAGCTGGCTTCTAGGCATGCTTCCCTGGGAGTGCTGAGGACATGGCAGAACCCATCCGCATCCTGCCTGACTGTAGGCGCAGCTGCTAACATCCTAATGTTAGTGGCTGAGAGAGGTTGCGGGAAAAGCATGTGTAAGCATTGGGCCTGAACTCCTGTGTATCTGAGTTGAATACAGCGATTTCCAATGGCCTTCTTCAATCAGAGTGTAGGTAGTTTCCAACTCCCATGTCAGAGTGGGTAGCAGACATCTGTCTCCCCTGCATACACACTTCTGAGTGTTGAGCTTAAGGTCTGTACCTCCCCATCCAGCCTGCTGGTTCCTTTCACTTCTAAAAGGCCTAGGCTCGCTGTTTGACGGAAGTGTTGGGAGAGGTAATTGGAATCTCCCGGCACACAAGACTAGTGCCTCCAAGCTCATTCCAGCGATAGCCTAGTAATTCCTGGGGTAGACAGGTGCTACATACTAAGTTCCATACGTGAGAAGGTAGCTGAACGCCTTGTCCAAAAGCATCTTACTTCTGAGAGTTGAGCTCACCCTCAGTCCCTCACAGTTCCACACTGCCTGCAGAGTGAGTTTCGCACGTCTTCACCAGAGACGTTTGCCACAGGCTTCTGAGACGCAAGTTAACAATGCAGACCTGGAGGGTATCTCCAGGTGCAGTAGAGTGGTAATCTCGGAACCGCCTTACTCAGAATACTGCTACCTTCACACTGTCATAAGAATGCAGCTAGTTGAGAGCTGGCTTCTAGGCATGCTTCCCTGTGAGAGCTGAGGACAGGGCAGAACCCTCCCGCATCCTGCCTGACTGTAGACGTACCTGCTAACCTCCTTCTGTTAGTGGCTGGGATAGGTTGTGGGAAAAGCATGTGTAAGCATTGGGCCTGAACTCCCGAGTATCTGAGTTGAATACAGCGATTTCCAACATCCTTCTTCAATAGGAGTGTAGCTAGGTTCCAACTCCCATGTCCGAGTGGGTAGCAGACATCTGCCTCCCATGCATACACACTTCTGAGAGTTGAGCTTATGGCCTGTAACCCTACATCGTGCCTGCCGCTACCTTTCGCTTCCAAAAGGCCTAGGCTCGCTGCTTGACGCAAGTGTTGGGAGAGGTAATTGGAATCTCCCGGCACACAAGACGAGTGCCTCCAAGCTCAATCAAGCGATTGCCTAGTAATTCCTGGGGTAGACTGGTGCTACATACTAAGTTCCATACGTGAGTAGGTATTTGAACGCCTTGTTCAAAAACATCTTACTGCTGAGAGTTGAGCTGACCCTCAGTCCCTCACAGTTCCACACTGCCTGCAGAGTGAGTTTCGCACGTCTTCACCAGAGACGTTTGCCAGAGGCCTCTGAGACGCAAGTTAACAATGCAGACCTGGAGGGTATCTCCAGGTGCAGTAGAGTGGTAATCTGGGAACCTCCTGTCTCAGAATACTGCTACCTTGACCCTGCCATAAGTATGCAGCTAGTTGACCGCTGGCTTCAAGACATGCTTCCCTGTGAGAGCTAAGGACAGGGCACAACCCTCCCGCATCCTGCTTGACTGTAGAAGGAGCTGCTAACGTCCTCATGTTAGTGGCAGGGAAAGGTTCTGAGAAAAGCATGTGGAATCGTTGTGCCTGAACCCACGTGTATCTGAGTTGAATACAGCGATTTCCAAAGTCCTTTTTCATCAGAGTGTAGTAGGTTCCCACTCGCATGTACGAGTGGGTAGCAGACATCTGCCTCCCATGCATACACACTTCTGAGAGTTGAGCTTATGGCCTGTATCCCTACCTCCTGCCTGCAGCTAGCTTTCGCTTCCAAAAGGCCTAGGCTCGCTGCTTCACTGAAGTGTTGGGAGAGGTAACTGGAATCTCCCGGCAACAAGACTAGTGCCTCCAAGCTCAATCCAGCGATTTCCCAGTAATTCCTGGGGTAGACTGGTGCTACATACTAAGTTCCATATGTGAGAAGGTAGCTGAACGCCTTGTCCAAAATTATCTTACTGCTGAGAGTTGAGCTCACCCTCAGTCCCTCACAGTTCCACACTCCCTGCAGAGTGAGTTTCGCACGTCTTCACCAGAGACGTTTGCCAGAGGCCTCTGAGACGCAAGTTAACAATGCAGACCTGGAGGGTATCTCCAGGTGCAGTAGAGTGGTAATCTGGGAACCTCCTTACTCAGAATACTGCTACCTTCACACTGTCATAAGAATGCAGCTAGTTGAGAGCTGGCTTCAAGGCATGCTTCCCTGTGAGAGCTGAGGACAGGGCAGGACCCTCCCGCATCCTGCCTGACTGTAGACTTACCTGCTAACCTCCTTCTGTTAGTGGCTGGGATAGTTTGTGGGAAAAGCATGTGTAAGCATTGGGCCTGAACTCCCGTGTATCTGAGTTGAATACAGCGATTTCCAAAGTCCTTCTTCAATAGGAGTGTAGCTAGGTTCCAACTCCCATGTCCGAGTGGGTAGCAGACATCTGCCACCCATGCATACACACTTCTGAGAGTTGAGCTTATGGCCTGTAACCCAACATCCTGCCTGCCGCTACCTTTCGCTTCCAAAAGGCCTAGGCTCGCTGCTTGACGCAAGTGTTGGGAGAGGTAACTGGAATCTCCCGGCACACAAGACGAGTGCCTCCAAGCTCAATCAAGCGATTTCCTAGTAATTCCTGGGGTAGACTGGTGCTACATACTAAGTTCCATACGTGAGTAGGTAGTTGAACGCCTTGTCCAAAAACATCTTACTTCTGAGAGTTGAGCTCACCCTCAGTCCCTCACAGTTCCACACTGCCTGCAGAGTGAGTTTCGGACGTCTTCACCAGAGACGTTTGCCAGAGGCTTCTGAGACGCAAGTTAACAATGCAGACCTGGAGGGTATCTCCAGGTGCAGTAGAGTGGTAATCTGGGAACCTCCTTACTCAGAATACTGCTACCTTCACACTGCCATAAGAATGCAGCTAGTTGAGAGCTGGCTTCTAGGCATGCTTCCCTGGGAGTGCTGAGGACAGGGCAGAACCCACCCGCATCCTGCCTGACTGTAGGCGCAGCTGCTAACATCCTAATGTTAGTGGCTGAGAGAGGTTGCGGGAAAAGCATGTGTAAGCATTGGGCCTGAACTCCTGTGTATCTGAGTTGAATACAGCGATTTCCAATGGCCTTCTTCAATCAGAGTGTAGGTAGTTTCCAACTCCCATGTCAGAGTGGGTAGCAGACATCTGTCTCCCCTGCATACACACTTCTGAGAGTTGAGCTTAAGGCCTGTACCTCCCCATCCAGCCTGCTGGTTCCTTTCACTTCTAAAAGGCCTAGGCTCGCTGTTTGACGGAAGTGTTGGGAGAGGTAATTGGAATCTCCCGGCACACAAGACTAGGGCCTCCAAGCTCATTCCAGCGATTGCCTAGTAATTCGTGTGGTAGACTGCTGCTACATACTAAGTTCCATACGTGAGAAGGTAGCTGAACGCCTTGTCCAAAAGCATCTTACTTCTGAGAGTTGAGCTCACCCTCAGTCCCTCACAGTTCCACACTGCCTGCAGAGTGAGTTTCGCAGGTCTTCACCAGAGACGTTTGCCACAGGCTTCTGAGACGCAAGTTAACAATGCAGACCTGGAGGGTATCTCCAGGTGCAGTAGAGTGGTAATCTTGGAACCTTCTGACTCAGAATACTGCTACCTTCACACTGCCATAAGAATGCAGCTAGTTGAGAGCTGGCTTCTAGGCATGCTTCCCTGGGAGTGCTGAGGACATGGCAGAACCCACCCGCATCCTGCCTGACTGTAGGCGCAGCTGCTAACATCCTAATGTTAGTGGCTGAGAGAGGTTGCGGGAAAAGCATGTGTAAGCATTGGGCCTGAACTCCTGTGTATCTGAGTTGAATACAGCGATTTCCAATGGCCTTCTTCAATCAGAGTGTAGGTAGTTTCCAACTCCCATGTCAGAGTGGGTAGCAGACATCTGTCTCCCCTGCATACACACTTCTGAGTGTTGAGCTTAAGGTCTGTACCTCCCCATCCAGCCTGCTGGTTCCTTTCACTTCTAAAAGGCCTAGGCTCGCTGTTTGACGGAAGTGTTGGGAGAGGTAATTGGAATCTCCCGGCACACAAGACTAGTGCCTCCAAGCTTATTCCAGCGATAGCCTAGTAATTCCTGGGGTAGACAGGTGCTACATACTAAGTTCCATACGTGAGAATGTAGCTGAACGCCTTGTCCAAAAGCATCTTACTTCTGAGAGTTGAGCTCACCCTCAGTCCCTCACAGTCCACACTGCCTGCAGAGTGAGTTTCGCAGGTCTTCACCAGAGACGTTTGCCACAGGCTTCTGAGACGCAAGTTAACAATGCAGACCTGGAGGGTATCTCCAGGTGCAGTAGAGTGGTAATCTCGGAACCGCCTTACTCAGAATACTGCTACCTTCACACTGTCATAAGAATGCAGCTAGTTGAGAGCTGGCTTCTAGGCATGCTTCCCTGTGAGAGGTGAGGACAGGGCAGAACCCTCCCGCATCCTGCCTGACTGTAGACGTACCTGCTAACCTCCTTCTGTTAGTGGCTGGGATAGGTTGTGGGAAAAGCATGTGTAAGCATTGGGCCTGAACTCCCGAGTATCTGAGTTGAATACAGCGATTTCCAACATCCTTCTTCAATAGGAGTGTAGCTAGGTTCCAACTCCCATGTCCGAGTGGGTAGCAGACATCTGCCTCCCATGCATACACACTTCTGAGAGTTGAGCTTATGGCCTGTAACCCTACATCGTGCCTGCCGCTACCTTTCGCTTCCAAAAGGCCTAGGCTCGCTGCTTGACGCAAGTGTTGGGAGAGGTAATTGGAATCTCCCGGCACACAAGACGAGTGCCTCCAAGCTCAATCAAGCGATTGCCTAGTAATTCCTGGGGTAGACTGGTGCTACATACTAAGTTCCATACGTGAGTAGGTATTTGAACGCCTTGTCCAAAAACATCTTACTGCTGAGAGTTGAGCTGACCCTCAGTCCCTCACAGTTCCACACTGCCTGCAGAGTGAGTTTCGCACGTCTTCACCAGAGACGTTTGCCAGAGGCCTCTGAGACGCAAGTTAACAATGCAGACCTGGAGGGTATCTCCAGGTGCAGTAGAGTGGTAATCTGGGAACCTCCTGTCTCAGAATACTGCTACCTTGACCCTGCCATAAGTATGCAGCTAGTTGACCGCTGGCTTCAAGACATGCTTCCCTGTGAGAGCTAAGGACAGGGCACAACCCTCCCGCATCCTGCTTGACTGTAGAAGGAGCTGCTAACGTCCTCATGTTAGTGGCAGGGAAAGGTTGTGAGAAAAGCATGTGGAATCGTTGTGCCTGAACCCACGTGTATCTGAGTTGAATACAGCGATTTCCAAAGTCCTTTTTCATCAGAGTGTAGTAGGTTCCCACTCGCATGTAAGTGTGGGTAGCAGACATCTGCCTCCCAGGCATACACACTTCTGAGAGTTGAGCTTATGGCCTGTATCCCTACCTCCTGCCTGCAGCTAGCTTTCGCTTCCAAAAGGCCTAGGCTTGCTGCTTCACTGAAGTGTTGGGAGAGGTAACTGGAATCTCCCGGCAACAAGACTAGTGCCTCCAAGCTCAATCCAGCGATTTCCCAGTAATTCCTGGGGTAGACTGGTGCTACATACTAAGTTCCATATGTGAGAAGGTAGCTGAACGCCTTGTCCAAAATTATCTTACTGCTGAGAGTTGAGCTGACCCTCAGTCCCTCACAGTTCCACACTCCCTGCAGAGTGAGTTTCGCACGTCTTCACCAGAGACGTTTGCCAGAGGCCTCTGAGACGCAAGTTAACAATGCAGACCTGGAGGGTATCTCCAGGTGCAGTAGAGTGGTAATCTGGGAACCTCCTTACTCAGAATACTGCTACCTTCACACTGTCATAAGAATGCAGCTAGTTGAGAGCTGGCTTCAAGGCATGCTTCCCTGTGAGAGCTGAGGACAGGGCAGGACCCTCCCGCATCCTGCCTGACTGTAGACTTACCTGCTAACCTCCTTCTGTTAGTGGCTGGGATAGTTTGTGGGAAAAGCATGTGTAAGCATTGGGCCTGAACTCCCGTGTATCTGAGTTGAATACAGCGATTTCCAAAGTCCTTCTTCAATAGGAGTGTAGCTAGGTTCCAACTCCCATGTCCGAGGGGGTAGCAGACATCTGCCACCCATGCATACACACTTCTGAGAGTTGAGCTTATGGCCTGTAACCCAACATCCTGCCTGCCGCTACCTTTCGCTTCCAAAAGGCCTAGGCTCGCTGCTTGACGCAAGTGTTGGGAGAGGTAACTGGAATCTCCCGGCACACAAGACGAGTGCCTCCAAGCTCAATCAAGCGATTTCCTAGTAATTCCTGGGGTAGACTGGGGCTACATACTAAGTTCCATACGTGAGTAGGTAGTTGAACGCCTTGTCCAAAAACATCTTACTTCTGAGAGTTGAGCTCACCCTCAGTCCCTCACAGTTCCACACTGCCTGCAGAGTGAGTTTCGGACGTCTTCACCAGAGACGTTTGCCAGAGGCTTCTGAGACGCAAGTTAACAATGCAGACCTGGAGGGTATCTCCAGGTGCAGTAGAGTGGTAATCTGGGAACCTCCTTACTCAGAATACTGCTACCTTCACACTGCCATAAGAATGCAGCTAGTTGAGAGCTGGCTTCTAGGCATGCTTCCCTGGGAGTGCTGAGGACAGGGCAGAACCCACCCGCATCCTGCCTGACTGTAGGCGCAGCTGCTAACATCCTAATGTTAGTGGCTGAGAGAGGTTGCGGGAAAAGCATGTGTAAGCATTGGGCCTGAACTCCTGTGTATCTGAGTTGAATACAGCGATTTCCAATGGCCTTCTTCAATCAGAGTGTAGGTATTTTCCAACTCCCATGTCAGAGTGGGTAGCAGACATCTGTCTCCCCTGCATACACACTTCTGAGAGTTGAGCTTAAGGCCTGTACCTCCCCATCCAGCCTGCTGGTTCCTTTCACTTCTAAAAGGCCTAGGCTCGCTGTTTGACGGAAGTGTTGGGAGAGGTAATTGGAATCTCCCGGCACACAAGACTAGGGCCTCCAAGCTCATTCCAGCGATTGCCTAGTAATTCGTGTGGTAGACTGCTGCTACATAATAAGTTCCATACGTGAGAAGGTAGCTGAACGCCTTGTCCAAAAGCATCTTACTTCTGAGAGTTGAGCTCACCCTCAGTCCCTCACAGTTCCACACTGCCTGCAGAGTGAGTTTCGCAGGTCTTCACCAGAGACGTTTGCCACAGGCTTCTGAGACGCAAGTTAACAATGCAGACCTGGAGGGTATCTCCAGGTGCAGTAGAGTGGTAATCTCGGAACCGCCTTACTCAGAATACTGCTACCTTCACACTGTCATAAGAATGCAGCTAGTTGAGAGCTGGCTTCTAGGCATGCTTCCCTGGGAGTGCTGAGGACATGGCAGAACCCACCCGCATCCTGCCTGACTGTAGACGTACCTGCTAACCTCCTTCTGTTAGTGGCTGGGATAGGTTGTGGGAAAAGCATGTGTAAGCATTGGGCCTGAACTCCCGAGTATCTGAGTTGAATACAGCGATTTCCAACATCCTTCTTCAATAGGAGTGTAGCTAGGTTCCAACTCCCATGTCCGAGTGGGTAGCAGACATCTGCCTCCCATGCATACACACTTCTGAGAGTTGAGCTTATGGCCTGTAACCCTACATCGTGCCTGCCGCTACCTTTCGCTTCCAAAAGGCCTAGGCTCGCTGCTTGACGCAAGTGTTGGGAGAGGTAATTGGAATCTCCCGGCACACAAGACGAGTGCCTCCAAGCTCAATCAAGCGATTGCCTAGTAATTCCTGGGGTAGACTGGTGCTACATACTAAGTTCCATACGTGAGTAGGTATTTGAACGCCTTGTCCAAAAACATCTTACTGCTGAGAGTTGAGCTGACCCTCAGTCCCTCACAGTTCCACACTGCCTGCAGAGTGAGTTTCGCACGTCTTCACCAGAGACGTTTGCCAGAGGCCTCTGAGACGCAAGTTAACAATGCAGACCTGGAGGGTATCTCCAGGTGCAGTAGAGTGGTAATCTGGGAACCTCCTGTCTCAGAATACTGCTACCTTGACCCTGCCATAAGTATGCAGCTAGTTGACCGCTGGCTTCAAGACATGCTTCCCTGTGAGAGCTAAGGACAGGGCACAACCCTCCCGCATCCTGCTTGACTGTAGAAGGAGCTGCTAACGTCCTCATGTTAGTGGCAGGGAAAGGTTGTGAGAAAAGCATGTGGAATCGTTGTGCCTGAACCCACGTGTATCTGAGTTGAATACAGCGATTTCCAAAGTCCTTTTTCATCAGAGTGTAGTAGGTTCCCACTCGCATGTACGAGTGGGTAGCAGACATCTGCCTCCCATGCATACACACTTCTGAGAGTTGAGCTTATGGCCTGTATCCCTACCTCCTGCCTGCAGCTAGCTTTCGCTTCCAAAAGGCCTAGGCTCGCTGCTTCACTGAAGTGTTGGGAGAGGTAACTGGAATCTCCCGGCAACAAGACTAGTGCCTCCAAGCTCAATCCAGCGATTTCCCAGTAATTCCTGGGGTAGACTGGTGCTACATACTAAGTTCCATATGTGAGAAGGTAGCTGAACGCCTTGTCCAAAATTATCTTACTGCTGAGAGTTGAGCTGACCCTCAGTCCCTCACAGTTCCACACTCCCTGCAGAGTGAGTTTCGCACGTCTTCACCAGAGACGTTTGCCAGAGGCCTCTGAGACGCAAGTTAACAATGCAGACCTGGAGGGTATCTCCAGGTGCAGTAGAGTGGTAATCTGGGAACCTCCTTACTCAGAATACTGCCACCTTCACACTGTCATAAGAATGCAGCTAGTTGAGAGCTGGCTTCAAGGCATGCTTCCCTGTGAGAGCTGAGGACAGGGCAGGACCCTCCCGCATCCTGCCTGACTGTAGACTTACCTGCTAACCTCCTTCTGTTAGTGGCTGGGATAGTTTGTGGGAAAAGCATGTGTAAGCATTGGGCCTGAACTCCCGTGTATCTGAGTTGAATACAGCGATTTCCAAAGTCCTTCTTCAATAGGAGTGTAGCTAGGTTCCAACTCCCATGTCCGAGTGGGTAGCAGACATCTGCCACCCATGCATACACACTTCTGAGAGTTGAGCTTATGGCCTATAACCCAACATCCTGCCTGCCGCTACCTTTCGCTTCCAAAAGGCCTAGGCTCGCTGCTTGACGCAAGTGTTGGGAGAGGTAACTGGAATCTCCCGGCACACAAGACGAGTGCCTCCAAGCTCAATCAAGCGATTTCCTAGTAATTCCTGGGGTAGACTGGTGCTACATACTAAGTTCCATACGTGAGTAGGTAGTTGAACGCCTTGTCCAAAAACATCTTACTTCTGAGAGTTGAGCTCACCCTCAGTCCCTCACAGTTCCACACTGCCTGCAGAGTGAGTTTCGGACGTCTTCACCAGAGACGTTTGCCAGAGGCTTCTGAGACGCAAGTTAACAATGCAGACCTGGAGGGTATCTCCAGGTGCAGTAGAGTGGTAATCTGGGAACCTCCTTACTCAGAATACTGCTACCTTCACACTGCCATAAGAATGCAGCTAGTTGAGAGCTGGCTTCTAGGCATGCTTCCCTGGGAGTGCTGAGGACAGGGCAGAACCCACCCGCATCCTGCCTGACTGTAGGCGCAGCTGCTAACATCCTAATGTTAGTGGCTGAGAGAGGTTGCGGGAAAAGCATGTGTAAGCATTGGGCCTGAACTCCTGTGTATCTGAGTTGAATACAGCGATTTCCAATGGCCTTCTTCAATCAGAGTGTAGGTAGTTTCCAACTCCCATGTCAGAGTGGGTAGCAGACATCTGTCTCCCCTGCATACACACTTCTGAGAGTTGAGCTTAAGGCCTGTACCTCCCCATCCAGCCTGCTGGTTCCTTTCACTTCTAAAAGGCCTAGGCTCGCTGTTTGACGGAAGTGTTGGGAGAGGTAATTGGAATCTCCCGGCACACAAGACTAGGGCCTCCAAGCTCATTCCAGCGATTGCCTAGTAATTCGTGTGGTAGACTGCTGCTACATACTAAGTTCCATACGTGAGAAGGTAGCTGAACGCCTTGTCCAAAAGCATCTTACTTCTGAGAGTTGAGCTCACCCTCAGTCCCTCACAGTTCCACACTGCCTGCAGAGTGAGTTTCGCAGGTCTTCACCAGAGACGTTTGCCACAGGCTTCTGAGACGCAAGTTAACAATGCAGACCTGGAGGGTATCTCCAGGTGCAGTAGAGTGGTAATCTTGGAACCTTCTGACTCAGAATACTGCTACCTTCACACTGCCATAAGAATGCAGCTAGTTGAGAGCTGGCTTCTAGGCATGCTTCCCTGGGAGTGCTGAGGACATGGCAGAACCCACCCGCATCCTGCCTGACTGTAGGCGCAGCTGCTAACATCCTAATGTTAGTGGCTGAGAGAGGTTGCGGGAAAAGCATGTGTAAGCATTGGGCCTGAACTCCTGTGTATCTGAGTTGAATACAGCGATTTCCAATGGCCTTCTTCAATCAGAGTGTAGGTAGTTTCCAACTCCCATGTCAGAGTGGGTAGCAGACATCTGTCTCCCCTGCATACACACTTCTGAGTGTTGAGCTTAAGGCCTGTACCTCCCCATCCAGCCTGCTGGTTCCTTTCACTTCTAAAAGGCCTAGGCTCGCTGTTTGACGGAAGTGTTGGGAGAGGTAATTGGAATCTCCCGGCACACAAGACTAGTGCCTCCAAGCTTATTCCAGCGATAGCCTAGTAATTCCTTGGGTAGACAGGTGCTACATACTAAGTTCCATACGTGAGAAGGTAGCTGAACGCCTTGTCCAAAAGCATCTTACTTCTGAGAGTTGAGCTCACCCTCAGTCCCTCACAGTTCCACACTGCCTGCAGAGTGAGTTTCGCAGGTCTTCACCAGAGACGTTTGCCACAGGCTTCTGAGACGCAAGTTAACAATGCAGACCTGGAGGGTATCTCCAGGTGCAGTAGAGTGGTAATCTCGGAACCGCCTTACTCAGAATACTGCTACCTTCACACTGTCATAAGAATGCAGCTAGTTGAGAGCTGGCTTCTAGGCATGCTTCCCTGTGAGAGCTGAGGACAGGGCAGAACCCTCCCGCATCCTGCCTGACTGTAGACGTACCTGCTAACCTCCTTCTGTTAGTGGCTGGGATAGGTTGTGGGAAAAGCATGTGTAAGCATTGGGCCTGAACTCCCGAGTATCTGAGTTGAATACAGCGATTTCCAACATCCTTCTTCAATAGGAGTGTAGCTAGGTTCCAACTCCCATGTCCGAGTGGGTAGCAGACATCTGCCTCCCATGCATACACACTTCTGAGAGTTGAGCTTATGGCCTGTAACCCTACATCGTGCCTGCCGCTACCTTTCGCTTCCAAAAGGCCTAGGCTCGCTGCTTGACGCAAGTGTTGGGAGAGGTAATTGGAATCTCCCGGCACACAAGACGAGTGCCTCCAAGCTCAATCAAGCGATTGCCTAGTAATTCCTGGGGTAGACTGGTGCTACATACTAAGTTCCATACGTGAGTAGGTATTTGAACGCCTTGTCCAAAAACATCTTACTGCTGAGAGTTGAGCTGACCCTCAGTCCCTCACAGTTCCACACTGCCTGCAGAGTGAGTTTCGCACGTCTTCACCAGAGACGTTTGCCAGAGGCTTCTGAGACGCAAGTTAACAATGCAGACCTGGAGGGTATCTCCAGGTGCAGTAGAGTGGTAATCTGGGAACCTCCTTACTCAGAATACTGCTACCTTCACACTGCCATAAGAATGCAGCTAGTTGAGAGCTGGCTTCTAGGCATGCTTCCCTGGGAGTGCTGAGGACAGGGCAGAACCCACCCGCATCCTGCCTGACTGTAGGCGCAGCTGCTAACATCCTAATGTTAGTGGCTGAGAGAGGTTGCGGGAAAAGCATGTGTAAGCATTGGGCCTGAACTCCTGTGTATCTGAGTTGAATACAGCGATTTCCAATGGCCTTCTTCAATCAGAGTGTAGGTAGTTTCCAACTCCCATGTCAGAGTGGGTAGCAGACATCTGTCTCCCCTGCATACACACTTCTGAGAGTTGAACTTAAGGCCTGTACCTCCCCATCCAGCCTGCTGGTTCCTTTCACTTCTAAAAGGCCTAGGCTCGCTGTTTGACGGAAGTGTTGGGAGAGGTAATTGGAATCTCCCGGCACACAAGACTAGGGCCTCCAAGCTCATTCCAGCGATTGCCTAGTAATTCGTGTGGTAGACTGCTGCTACATACTAAGTTCCATACGTGAGAAGGTAGCTGAACGCCTTGTCCAAAAGCATCTTACTTCTGAGAGTTGAGCTCACCCTCAGTCCCTCACAGTTCCACACTGCCTGCAGAGTGAGTTTCGCAGGTCTTCACCAGAGACGTTTGCCACAGGCTTCTGAGACGCAAGTTAACAATGCAGACCTGGAGGGTATCTCCAGGTGCAGTAGAGTGGTAATCTTGGAACCTTCTGACTCAGAATACTGCTACCTTCACACTGCCATAAGAATGCAGCTAGTTGAGAGCTGGCTTCTAGGCATGCTTCCCTGGGAGTGCTGAGGACATGGCAGAACCCACCCGCATCCTGCCTGACTGTAGGCGCAGCTGCTAACATCCTAATGTTAGTGGCTGAGAGAGGTTGCGGGAAAAGCATGTGTAAGCATTGGGCCTGAACTCCTGTGTATCTGAGTTGAATACAGCGATTTCCAATGGCCTTCTTCAATCAGAGTGTAGCTAGTTTCCAACTCCCATGTCAGAGTGGGTAGCAGACATCTGTCTCCCCTGCATACACACTTCTGAGTGTTGAGCTTAAGGTCTGTACCTCCCCATCCAGCCTGCTGGTTCCTTTCACTTCTAAAAGGCCTAGGCTCGCTGTTTGACGGAAGTGTTGGGAGAGGTAATTGGAATCTCCCGGCACACAAGACTAGTGCCTCCAAGCTTATTCCAGCGATAGCCTAGTAATTCCTGGGGTAGACAGGTGCTACATACTAAGTTCCATACGTGAGAAGGTAGCTGAACGCCTTGTCCAAAAGCATCTTACTTCTGAGAGTTGAGCTCACCCTCAGTCCCTCACAGTTCCACACTGCCTGCAGAGTGAGTTTCGCAGGTCTTCACCAGAGACGTTTGCCACAGGCTTCTGAGACGCAAGTTAACAATGCAGACCTGGAGGGTATCTCCAGGTGCAGTAGAGTGGTAATCTCGGAACCGCCTTACTCAGAATACTGCTACCTTCACACTGTCATAAGAATGCAGCTAGTTGAGAGCTGGCTTCTAGGCATGCTTCCCTGTGAGAGCTGAGGACAGGGCAGAACCCTCCCGCATCCTGCCTGACTGTAGACGTACCTGCTAACCTCCTTCTGTTAGTGGCTGGGATAGGTTGTGGGAAAAGCATGTGTAAGCATTGGGCCTGAACTCCCGAGTATCTGAGTTGAATACAGCGATTTCCAACATCCTTCTTCAATAGGAGTGTAGCTAGGTTCCAACTCCCATGTCCGAGTGGGTAGCAGACATCTGCCTCCCATGCATACACACTTCTGAGAGTTGAGCTTATGGCCTGTAACCCTACATCGTGCCTGCCGCTACCTTTCGCTTCCAAAAGGCCTAGGCTCGCTGCTTGACGCAAGTGTTGGGAGAGGTAATTGGAATCTCCCGGCACACAAGACGAGTGCCTCCAAGCTCAATCAAGCGATTGCCTAGTAATTCCTGGGGTAGACTGGTGCTACATACTAAGTTCCATACGTGAGTAGGTATTTGAACGCCTTGTCCAAAAACATCTTACTGCTGAGAGTTGAGCTGACCCTCAGTCCCTCACAGTTCCACACTGCCTGCAGAGTGAGTTTCGCACGTCTTCACCAGAGACGTTTGCCAGAGGCCTCTGAGACGCAAGTTAACAATGCAGACCTGGAGGGTATCTCCAGGTGCAGTAGAGTGGTAATCTGGGAACCTCCTGTCTCAGAATACTGCTACCTTGACCCTGCCATAAGTATGCAGCTAGTTGACCGCTGGCTTCAAGACATGCTTCCCTGTGAGAGCTAAGGACAGGGCACAACCCTCCCGCATCCTGCTTGACTGTAGAAGGAGCTGCTAACGTCCTCATGTTAGTGGCAGGGAAAGGTTGTGAGAAAAGCATGTGGAATCGTTGTGCCTGAACCCACGTGTATCTGAGTTGAATACAGCGATTTCCAAAGTCCTTTTTCATCAGAGTGTAGTAGGTTCCCACTCGCATGTACGAGTGGGTAGCAGACATCTGCCTCCCATGCATACACACTTCTGAGAGTTGAGCTTATGGCCTGTATCCCTACCTCCTGCCTGTAGCTAGCTTTCGCTTCCAAAAGGCCTAGGCTCGCTGCTTCACTGAAGTGTTGGGAGAGGTAACTGGAATCTCCCGGCAACAAGACTAGTGCCTCCAAGCTCAATCCAGCGATTTCCCAGTAATTCCTGGGGTAGACTGGTGCTACATACTAAGTTCCATATGTGAGAAGGTAGCTGAACGCCTTGTCCAAAATTATCTTACTGCTGAGAGTTGAGCTGACCCTCAGTCCCTCACAGTTCCACACTCCCTGCAGAGTGAGTTTCGCACGTCTTCACCAGAGACGTTTGCCAGAGGCCTCTGAGACGCAAGTTAACAATGCAGACCTGGAGGGTATCTCCAGGTGCAGTAGAGTGGTAATCTGGGAACCTCCTTACTCAGAATACTGCTACCTTCACACTGTCATAAGAATGCAGCTAGTTGAGAGCTGGCTTCAAGGCATGCTTCCCTGTGAGAGCTGAGGACAGGGTAGGACCCTCCCGCATCCTGCCTGACTGTAGACTTACCTGCTAACCTCCTTCTGTTAGTGGCTGGGATAGTTTGTGGGAAAAGCATGTGTAAGCATTGGGCCTGAACTCCCGTGTATCTGAGTTGAATACAGCGATTTCCAAAGTCCTTCTTCAATAGGAGTGTAGCTAGGTTCCAACTCCCATGTCCGAGTGGGTAGCAGACATCTGCCACCCATGCATACACACTTCTGAGAGTTGAGCTTATGGCCTGTAACCCAACATCCTGCCTGCCGCTACCTTTCGCTTCCAAAAGGCCTAGGCTCGCTGCTTGACGCAAGTGTTGGGAGAGGTAACTGGAATCTCCCGGCACACAAGACGAGTGCCTCCAAGCTCAATCAAGCGATTTCCTAGTAATTCCTGGGGTAGACTGGTGCTACATACTAAGTTCCATACGTGAGTAGGTAGTTGAACGCCTTGTCCAAAAACATCTTACTTCTGAGAGTTGAGCTCACCCTCAGTCCCTCACAGTTCCACACTGCCTGCAGAGTGAGTTTCGGACGTCTTCACCAGAGACGTTTGCCAGAGGCTTCTGAGACGCAAGTTAACAATGCAGACCTGGAGGGTATCTCCAGGTGCAGTAGAGTGGTAATCTGGGAACCTCCTGACTCAGAATACTGCTACCTTCACACTGCCATAAGAATGCAGCTAGTTGAGAGCTGGCTTCTAGGCATGCTTCCCTGGGAGTGCTGAGGACAGGGCAGAACCCACCCGCATCCTGCCTGACTGTAGGCGCAGCTGCTAACATCCTAATGTTAGTGGCTGAGAGAGGTTGCGGGAAAAGCATGTGTAAGCATTGGGCCTGAACTCCTGTGTATCTGAGTTGAATACAGCGATTTCCAATGGCCTTCTTCAATCAGAGTGTAGGTAGTTTCCAACTCCCATGTCAGAGTGGGTAGCAGACATCTGTCTCCCCTGCGTACACACTTCTGAGAGTTGAGCTTAAGGCCTGTACCTCCCCATCCAGCCTGCTGGTTCCTTTCACTTCTAAAAGGCCTAGGCTCGCTGTTTGACGGAAGTGTTGGGAGAGGTAATTGGAATCTCCCGGCACACAAGACTAGTGCCTCCAAGCTCATTCCAGCGATTGCCTAGTAATTCCTGGGGTAGACAGGTGCTACATACTAAGTTCCATACGTGAGAAGGTAGCTGAACGCCTTGTCCAAAAGCATCTTACTTCTGAGAGTTGAGCTCACCCTCAGTCCCTCACAGTTCCACACTGCCTGCAGAGTGAGTTTCGCACGTCTTCACCAGAGACGTTTGCCACAGGCTTCTGAGACGCAAGTTAACAATGCAGACCTGGAGGGTATCTCCAGGTGCAGTAGAGTGGTAATCTCGGAACCGCCTTACTCAGAATACTGCTACCTTCACACTGTCATAAGAATGCAGCTAGTTGAGAGCTGGCTTCTAGGCATGCTTCCCTGTGAGAGCTGAGGACAGGGCAGGACCCTCCCGCATCCTGCCTGACTGTAGACGTACCTGCTAACCTCCTTCTGTTAGTGGCTGGGATAGGTTGTGGGAAAAGCATGTGTAAGCATTGGGCCTGAACTCCCGAGTATCTGAGTTGAATACAGCGATTTCCAACATCCTTCTTCAATAGGAGTGTAGCTAGGTTCCAACTCCCATGTCCGAGTGGGTAGCAGACATCTGCCTCCCATGCATACACACTTCTGAGAGTTGAGCTTATGGCCTGTAACCCTACATCGTGCCTGCCGCTACCTTTCGCTTCCAAAAGGCCTAGGCTCGCTGCTTGACGCAAGTGTTGAGAGAGGTAATTGGAATCTCCCGGCACACAAGACGAGTGCCTCCAAGCTCAATCAAGCTATTTCCCAGTAATTCCTGGGGTAGACTTGTGCTACATACTAAGTTCCATACGTGAGTAGGTATTTGAACGCCTTGTCCAAAAACATCTTACTGCTGAGAGTTGAGCTGACCCTCAGTCCCTCACAGTTCCACACTGCCTGCAGAGTGAGTTTCGGACGTCTTCACCAGAGACGTTTGCCACCGGCTTCTGAGACGCAAGTTAACAATGCAGACCTGGAAGGTATCTCCAGGTGCAGTAGAGTGGTAATCTGGGAACCTCCTGACTCAGAATACTGCTACTTTCACACTGCCATAAGAATGCAGCTAGTTGAGAGCTGGCTTCTAAGCATGCTTCCCTGGGAGAGCTGAGGAAAGGGCAGAACCCTCCCGCATCCTGCCTGACTGTAGGCGTGGTTGCTAACATCCTAAAGTGAGTGGCTGAGAGAAGTTGCGGGAAAAGCATGTGTAAGCATTGGGCCTGAACTCCTGTGTAACTGAGTTGAATACAGCGATTTCCAATGGCCTTCTTCAATCAGAGTGTAGCTAGGTTCCTACTCCCATGTACCAGTGGGGAGCAGACATCTACCTCCCATGCATACACACTTCTGAGAGTTGAGCTTAAGGCCTGTACCTCCCCATCCAGCCTGCTGGTTCCTTTCACTTCTAAAAGGCCTAGGCTCGCTGTTTGACGGAAGTGTTGGGAGAGGTAATTGGAATCTCCCGGCACACAAGACTAGTGCCTCCAAGCTCATTCCAGCGATTGCCTAGTAATTCCTGGGGTAGACAGGTGCTACATACTAAGTTCCATACGTGAGAGTGTAGCTGAACGCCTTGTCCAAAAGCATCTTACTTCTGAGAGTTGAGCTCACCCTCAGTCCCTCACAGTTCCACACTGCCTGCAGAGTGAGTTTCGCACGTCTTCACCAGAGACGTTTGCCACAGGCTTCTGAGACGCAAGTTAACAATGCAGACCTGGAGGGTATCTCCAGGTGCAGTAGAGTGGTAATCTCGGAACCGCCTTACTCAGAATACTGCTACCTTCACACTGTCATAAGAATGCAGCTAGTTGAGAGCTGGCTTCTAGGCATGCTTCCCTGTGAGAGCTGAGGACAGGGCAGAACCCTCCCGCATCCTGCCTGACTGTAGGCGCAGCTGCTAACATCCTAATGTTAGTGGCTGGGATAGGTTGTGGGAAAAGCATGTGTAAGCATTGGGCCTGAACTCCCGAGTATCTGAGTTGAATACAGCGATTTCCAACATCCTTCTTCAATAGGAGTGTAGCTAGGTTCCAACTCCCATGTCCGAGTGGGTAGCAGACATCTGCCTCCCATGCATACACACTTCTGAGAGTTGAGCTTATGGCCTGTAACCCTACATCGTGCCTGCCGCTCCCTTTCGCTTCCAAAAGGCCTAGGCTCGCTGCTTGACGCAAGTGTTGGGAGAGGTAATTGGAATCTCCCTGCACACAAGACGAGTGCCTCCAAGCTCAATCAAGCGATTTCTTAGTAATTCCTTGGGTAGACTGGTGCTACATACTAAGTTCCATACGTGAGTAGGTATTTGAACGCCTTGTCCAAAAACATCTTACTGCTGAGAGTTGAGCTGACCCTCAGTCCCTCACAGTTCCACACTGCCTGCAGAGTGAGTTTCGCACGTCTTCACCAGAGACGTTTGCCAGAGGCCTCTGAGACGCAAGTTAACAATGCAGACCTGGAGGGTATCTCCAGGTGCAGTAGAGTGGTAATCTGGGAACCTCCTGTCTCAGAATACTGCTACCTCGACCCTGCCATAAGTATGCAGCTAGTTGACCGCTGGCTTCAAGACATGCTTCCCTGTGAGAGCTAAGGACAGGGCACAACCCTCCCGCATCCTGCTTGACTGTAGAAGGAGCTGCTAACGTCCTCATGTTAGTGGCAGGGAAAGGTTGTGAGAAAAGCATGTGGAATCGTTGTGTCTGAACCCACGTGTATCTGAGTTGAATACAGCGATTTCCAAAGTCCTTTTTCATCAGAGTGTAGTAGGTTCCCACTCGCATGTACGAGTGGGTAGCAGACATCTGCCTCCCATGCATACACACTTCTGAGAGTTGAATTTATGGCCTGTATCCCTACCTCCTGCCTGCAGCTAGCTTTCGCTTCCAAAAGGCCTAGGCTCGCTGCTTCACCGAAGTGTTGGGAGAGGTAACTGGAATCTCCCGGCAACAAGACTAGTGCCTCCAAGCTCAATCCAGCGATTTCCCAGTAATTCCTGGGGTAGACTGGTGCTACATACTAAGTTCCATACGTGAGTAGGTATTTGAACGCCTTGTCCAAAAACATCTTACTGCTGAGAGTTGAGCTGACCCTCAGTCCCTCACAGTTCCACACTGCCTGCAGAGTGAGTTTCGCACGTCTTCACCAGAGACGTTTGCCAGAGGCCTCTGAGACGCAAGTTAACAATGCAGACCTGGAGGGTATCTCCAGGTGCAGTAGAGTGGTAATCTGGGAACCTCCTTACTCAGAATACTGCTACCTTCACACTGTCATAAGAATGCAGCTAGTTGAGAGCTGGCTTCAAGGCATGCTTCCCTGTGAGCGCTGAGGACAGGGCAGGACCCTCCCGCATCCTGCCTGACTGTAGACTTACCTGCTAACCTCCTTCCGTTAGTGGCTGGGATAGTTTGTGGGAAAAGCATGTGTAAGCATTGGGCCTGAACTCCCGTGTATCTGAGTTGAATACAGCGATTTCCAAAGTCCTTCTTCAATAGGAGTGTAGCTAGGTTCCAACTCCCATGTCCGAGTGGGTAGCAGACATCTGCCTCCCAGGCATAAACACTTCTGAGAGTTGAGCTTATGGCCTGTAACCCAACATCCTGCCTGCCGCTACCTTTCGCTTCCAAAATGCCTAGGCTCGCTGCTTGACGCAAGTGTTGGGAGAGGTAACTGGAATCTCCCGGCACACAAGACGAGTGCCTCCAAGCTCAATCAAGCGATTTCCTAGTAATTCATGGGGTAGACTGGTGCTACATACTAAGTTCCATACGTGAGTAGGTAGTTGAACGCCTTGTCCAAAAACATCTTACTTCTGAGAGTTGAGCTCACCCTCAGTCCCTCACAGTTCCACACTGCCTGCAGAGTGAGTTTCGGACGTCTTCACCAGAGACGTTTGCCAGAGGCTTCTGAGACGCAAGTTAACAATGCAGACCTGGAGGGTATCTCCAGGTGCAGTAGAGTGGTAATCTGGGAACCTCCTTACTCAGAATACTGCTACCTTCACACTGCCATAAGAATGCAGCTAGTTGAGAGCTGGCGTCTAGGCATGCTTCCCTGGGAGTGCTGAGGACAGGGCAGAACCCACCCGCATCCTGCCTGACTGTAGGCGCAGCTGCTAACATCCTAATGTCAGTGGCTGAGAGAGGTTGCGGGAAAAGCATGTGTAAGCATTGGGCCTGAACTCCTGTGTATCTGAGTTGAATACAGCGATTTCCAATGGCCTTCTTCAATCAGAGTGTAGGTAGTTTCCAACTCCCATGTCAGAGTGGGTAGCAGACATCTGTCTCCCCTGCATACACACTTCTGAGAGTTGAGCTTAAGGCCTGTACCTCCCCATCCAGCCTGCTGGTTCCTTTCACTTCTAAAAGGCCTAGGCTCGCTGTTTGACGGAAGTGTTGGGAGAGGTAATTGAAATCTCCCGGCACACAAGACTAGTGCCTCCAAGCCCATTCCAGCGATTGCCTAGTAATTCGTGTGGTAGACTGGTGCTACATACTAAGTTCCATACGTGAGAAGGTAGCTGAACGCCTTGTCCAAAAGCATCTTACTTCTGAGAGTTGAGCTCACCCTCAGTCCCTCACAGTTCCACACTGCCTGCAGAGTGAGTTTTGCAGGTCTTCACCGGAGACGTTTGCCACAGGCTTCTGAGACGCAAGTTAACAATGCAGACCTGGAGGGTATCTCCAGGTGCAGTAGAGTGGTAATCTTGGAACCTCCTGACTCAGAATACTGCTACCTTCACACTGCCATAAGAATGCAGCTAGTTGAGAGCTGGCTTCTAGGCATGCTTCCCTGGGAGTGCTGAGGACATGGCAGAACCCACCCGCATCCTGCCTGACTGTAGGCGCAGCTGCTAACATCCTAATGTTAGTGGCTGAGAGAGGTTGCGGGAAAAGCATGTGTAAGCATTGGGCCTGAACTCCTGTGTATCTGAGTTAAATACAGCGATTTCCAATGGCCTTCTTCAATCAGAGTGTAGGTAGTTTCCAACTCCCATGTCAGAGTGGGTAGCAGACATCTGTCTCCCCTGCATACACACTTCTGAGAGTTGAGCTTAAGGCCTGTACCTCCCCATCCAGCCTGCTGGTTCCTTTCACTTCTAAAAGGCCTAGGCTCGCTGTTTGACGGAAGTGTTGGGAGAGGTAATTGGAATCTCCCGGCACACAAGACTAGTGCCTCCAAGCTCATTCCAGCGATTGCCTACTAATTCCTGGGGTAGACAGGTGCTACATACTAAGTTCCATACGTGAGAATGTAGCTGAACGCCTTGTCCAAAAGCATCTTACTTCTGAGAGTTGAGCTCACCCTCAGTCCCTCACAGTTCCACACTGCCTGCAGAGTGAGTTTCGCACGTCTTCACCAGAGACGTTTGCCACAGGCTTCTGAGACGCAAGTTAACAATGCAGACCTGGAGGGTATCTCCAGGTGCAGTAGAGTGGTAATCTCGGAACCGCCTTACTCAGAATACTGCTACCTTCACACTGTCATAAGAATGCAGCTAGTTGAGAGCTGGCTTCTAGGCATGCTTCCCTGTGAGAGCTGAGGACAGGGCAGAACCCTCCCGCATCCTGCCTGACTGTAGGCGCAGCTGCTAACATCCTAATGTTAGTGGCTGGGATAGGTTGTGGGAAAAGCATGTGTAAGCATTGGGCCTGAACTTCCGAGTATCTGAGTTGAATACAGCGATTTCCAACATCCTTCTTCAATAGGAGTGTAGCTAGGTTCCAACTCCCATGTCCGAGTGGGTAGCAGACATCTGCCTCCCATGCATACACACTTCTGAGAGTTGAGCTTATGGCCTGTAACCCTACATCGTGCCTGTCGCTCCCTTTCGCTTCCAAAAGGCCTAGGCTCGCTGCTTGACGCAAGTGTTGGGAGAGGTAATTGGAATCTCCCTGCACACAAGACGAGTGCCTCCAAGCTCAATCAAGCGATTTCTTAGTAATTCCTGGGGTAGACTGGTGCTGCATACTAAGTTCCATACGTGAGTAGGTATTTGAACGCCTTGTCCAAAAACATCTTACTGCTGAGAGTTGAGCTGACCCTCAGTCCCTCACAGTTCCACACTGCCTGCAGAGTGAGTTTCGCACGTCTTCACCAGAGACGTTTGCCAGAGGCCTCTGAGACGCAAGTTAACAATGCAGAGCTGGAGGGTATCTCCAGGTGCAGTAGAGTGGTAATCTGGGAACCTCCTGTCTCAGAATACTGCTACCTTGACCCTGCCATAAGTATGCAGCTAGTTGACCGCTGGCTTCAAGACATGCTTCCCTGTGAGAGCTAAGGACAGGGCACAACCCTCCCGCATCCTGCTTGACTGTAGAAGGAGCTGCTAACGTCCTCATGTTAGTGGCAGGGAAAGGTTGTGAGGAAAGCATGTGGAATCGTTGTGCCTGAACCCACGTGTATCTGAGTTGAATACAGCGATTTCCAATGGCCTTTTTCATCAGAGTGTAGTAGGTTCCCACTCGCATGTACGAGTGGGTAGCAGACATCTGCCTCCCATGCATACACACTTCTGAGAGTTGAATTTATGGCCTGTATCCCTACCTCCTGCCTGCAGCTAGCTTTCGCTTCCAAAAGGCCTAGGCTCGCTGCTTCACCGAAGTGTTGGGAGAGGTAACTGGAATCTCCCGGCAACAAGACTAGTGCCTCCAAGCTCAATCCAGCGATTTCCCAGTAATTCCTGGGGTAGACTGGTGCTACATACTAAGTTCCATACGTGAGTAGGTATTTGAACGCCTTGTCCAAAAACATCTTACTGCTGAGAGTTGAGCTGACCCTCAGTCCCTCACAGTTCCACACTGCCTGCAGAGTGAGTTTCGCACGTCTTCACCAGAGACGTTTGCCAGAGGCCTCTGAGACGCAAGTTAACAATGCAGACCTGGAGGGTATCTCCAGGTGCAGTAGAGTGGTAATCTGGGAACCTCCTTACTCAGAATACTGCTACCTTCACACTGTCATAAGAATGCAGCTAGTTGAGAGCTGGCTTCAAGGCATGCTTCCCTGTGAGAGCTGAGGACAGGGCAGGACCCTCCCGCATCCTGCCTGACTGTAGGCTTACCTGCTAACCTCCTTCCGTTAGTGGCTGGGATAGTTTGTGGGAAAAGCATGTGTAAGCATTGGGCCTGAACTCCCGTGTATCTGAGTTGAATACAGCGATTTCCAAAGTCCTTCTTCAATAGGAGTGTAGCTAGGTTCCAACTCCCATGTCCGAGTGGGTAGCAGACATCTGCCTCCCAGGCATAAACACTTCTGAGAGTTGAGCTTATGGCCTGTAACCCAACATCCTGCCTGCCGCTACCTTTCGCTTCCAAAATGCCTAGGCTCGCTGCTTGACGCAAGTGTTGGGAGAGGTAACTGGAATCTCCCGGCACACAAGACGAGTGCCTCCAAGCTCAATCAAGCGATTTCCTAGTAATTCCTGGGGTAGACTGGTGCTACATACTAAGTTCCATACGTGAGTAGGTAGTTGAACGCCTTGTCCAAAAACATCTTACTTCTGAGAGTTGAGCTCACCCTCAGTCCCTCACAGTTCCACACTGCCTGCAGAGTGAGTTTCGGACGTCTTCACCAGAGACGTTTGCCACCGGCTTCTGAGACGCAAGTTAACAATGCAGACCTGGAGGGTATCTCCAGGTGCAGTAGAGTGGTAATCTGGGAACCTCCTTACTCAGAATACTGCTACCTTCACACTGCCATAAGAATGCAGCTAGTTGAGAGCTGGCTTCTAGGCATGCTTCCCTGGGAGTGCTGAGGACAGGGCAGAACCCACCCGCATCCTGCCTGACTGTAGGCGCAGCTGCTAACATCCTAATGTTAGTGGCTGAGAGAGGTTGCGGGAAAAGCATGTGTAAGCATTGGGCCTGAACTCCTGTGTATCTGAGTTGAATACAGCGATTTCCAATGGCCTTCTTCAATCAGAGTGTAGCTAGTTTCCAACTCCCATGTCAGAGTGGGTAGCAGACATCTGTCTCCCCTGCATACACACTTCTGAGAGTTGAGCTTAAGGCCTGTACCTCCCCATCCAGCCTGCTGGTTCCTTTCACTTCTAAAAGGCCTAGGCTCGCTGTTTGACGGAAGTGTTGGGAGAGGTAATTGGAATCTCCCGGCACACAAGACTAGGGCCTCCAAGCTCATTCCAGCGATTGCCTAGTAATTCGTGTGGTAGACTGGTGCTACATACTAAGTTCCATACGTGAGAAGGTAGCTGAACGCCTTGTCCAAAAGCATCTTACTTCTGAGAGTTGAGCTCACCCTCAGTCCCTCACAGTTCCACACTGCCTGCAGAGTGAGTTTTGCAGGTCTTCACCGGAGACGTTTGCCACAGGCTTCTGAGACGCAAGTTAACAATGCAGACCTGGAGGGTATCTCCAGGTGCAGTAGAGTGGTAATCTTGGAACCTCCTGACTCAGAATACTGCTACCTTCACACTGCCATAAGAATGCAGCTAGTTGAGAGCTGGCTTCTAGGCATGCTTCCCTGGGAGTGCTGAGGACATGGCAGAACCCACCCGCATCCTGCCTGACTGTAGGCGCAGCTGCTAACATCCTAATGTTAGTGGCTGAGAGAGGTTGCGGGAAAAGCATGTGTAAGCATTGGGCCTGAACTCCTGTGTATCTGAGTTAAATACAGCGATTTCCAATGGCCTTCTTCAATCAGAGTGTAGGTAGTTTCCAACTCCCATGTCAGAGTGGGTAGCAGACATCTGTCTCCCCTGCATACACACTTCTGAGAGTTGAGCTTAAGGCCTGTACCTCCCCATCCAGCCTGCTGGTTCCTTTCACTTCTAAAAGGCCTAGGCTCGCTGTTTGACGGAAGTGTTGGGAGAGGTAATTGAAATCTCCCGGCACACAAGACTAGTGCCTCCAAGCCCATTCCAGCGATTGCCTAGTAATTCGTGTGGTAGACTGGTGCTACATACTAAGTTCCATACGTGAGAAGGTAGCTGAACGCCTTGTCCAAAAGCATCTTACTTCTGAGAGTTGAGCTCACCCTCAGTCCCTCACAGTTCCACACTGCCTGCAGAGTGAGTTTTGCAGGTCTTCACCGGAGACGTTTGCCACAGGCTTCTGAGACGCAAGTTAACAATGCAGACCTGGAGGGTATCTCCAGGTGCAGTAGAGTGGTAATCTTGGAACCTCCTGACTCAGAATACTGCTACCTTCACACTGCCATAAGAATGCAGCTAGTTGAGAGCTGGCTTCTAGGCATGCTTCCCTGGGAGTGCTGAGGACATGGCAGAACCCACCCGCATCCTGCCTGACTGTAGGCGCAGCTGCTAACATCCTAATGTTAGTGGCTGAGAGAGGTTGCGGGAAAAGCATGTGTAAGCATTGGGCCTGAACTCCTGTGTATCTGAGTTAAATACAGCGATTTCCAATGGCCTTCTTCAATCAGAGTGTAGGTAGTTTCCAACTCCCATGTCAGAGTGGGTAGCAGACATCTGTCTCCCCTGCATACACACTTCTGAGAGTTGAGCTTAAGGCCTGTACCTCCCCATCCAGCCTGCTGGTTCCTTTCACTTCTAAAAGGCCTAGGCTCGCTGTTTGACGGAAGTGTTGGGAGAGGTAATTGGAATCTCCCGGCACACAAGACTAGTGCCTCCAAGCTCATTCCAGCGATTGCCTAGTAATTCCTGGGGTAGACAGGTGCTACATACTAAGTTCCATACGTGAGAATGTAGCTGAACGCCTTGTCCAAAAGCATCTTACTTCTGAGAGTTGAGCTCACCCTCAGTCCCTCACAGTTCCACACTGCCTGCAGAGTGAGTTTCGCACGTCTTCACCAGAGACGTTTGCCACCGGCTTCTGAGACGCAAGTTAACAATGCAGACCTGGAGGGTATCTCCAGGTGCAGTAGAGTGGTAATCTGGGAACCTCCTTACTCAGAATACTGCTACCTTCACACTGCCATAAGAATGCAGCTAGTTGAGAGCTGGCTTCTAGGCATGCTTCCCTGGGAGTGCTGAGGACAGGGCAGAACCCACCCGCATCCTGCCTGACTGTAGGCGCAGCTGCTAACATCCTAATGTTAGTGGCTGAGAGAGGTTGCGGGAAAAGCATGTGTAAGCATTGGGCCTGAACTCCTGTGTATCTGAGTTGAATACAGCGATTTCCAATGGCCTTCTTCAATCAGAGTGTAGCTAGTTTCCAACTCCCATGTCAGAGTGGGTAGCAGACATCTGTCTCCCCTGCATACACACTTCTGAGAGTTGAGCTTAAGGCCTGTACCTCCCCATCCAGCCTGCTGGTTCCTTTCACTTCTAAAAGGCCTAGGCTCGCTGTTTGACGGAAGTGTTGGGAGAGGTAATTGGAATCTCCCGGCACACAAGACTAGGGCCTCCAAGCTCATTCCAGCGATTGCCTAGTAATTCGTGTGGTAGACTGGTGCTACATACTAAGTTCCATACGTGAGAAGGTAGCTGAACGCCTTGTCCAAAAGCATCTTACTTCTGAGAGTTGAGCTCACCCTCAGTCCCTCACAGTTCCACACTGCCTGCAGAGTGAGTTTTGCAGGTCTTCACCGGAGACGTTTGCCACAGGCTTCTGAGACGCAAGTTAACAATGCAGACCTGGAGGGTATCTCCAGGTGCAGTAGAGTGGTAATCTTGGAACCTCCTGACTCAGAATACTGCTACCTTCACACTGCCATAAGAATGCAGCTAGTTGAGAGCTGGCTTCTAGGCATGCTTCCCTGGGAGTGCTGAGGACATGGCAGAACCCACCCGCATCCTGCCTGACTGTAGGCGCAGCTGCTAACATCCTAATGTTAGTGGCTGAGAGAGGTTGCGGGAAAAGCATGTGTAAGCATTGGGCCTGAACTCCTGTGTATCTGAGTTAAATACAGCGATTTCCAATGGCCTTCTTCAATCAGAGTGTAGGTAGTTTCCAACTCCCATGTCAGAGTGGGTAGCAGACATCTGTCTCCCCTGCATACACACTTCTGAGAGTTGAGCTTAAGGCCTGTACCTCCCCATCCAGCCTGCTGGTTCCTTTCACTTCTAAAAGGCCTAGGCTCGCTGTTTGACGGAAGTGTTGGGAGCGGTAATTGGAATCTCCCGGCACACAAGACTAGTGCCTCCAAGCTCATTCCAGCGATTGCCTAGTAATTCCTGGGGTAGACAGGTGCTACATACTAAGTTCCATACGTGAGAATGTAGCTGAACGCCTTGTCCAAAAGCATCTTACTTCTGAGAGTTGAGCTCACCCTCAGTCCCTCACAGTTCCACACTGCCTGCAGAGTGAGTTTCGCACGTCTTCACCAGAGACGTTTGCCACAGGCTTCTGAGACGCAAGTTAACAATGCAGACCTGGAGGGTATCTCCAGGTGCAGTAGAGTGGTAATCTCGGAACCGCCTTACTCAGAATAGTGCTACCTTCACACTGTCATAAGAATGCAGCTAGTTGAGAGCTGGCTTCTAGGCATGCTTCCCTGTGAGAGCTGAGGACAGGGCAGAACCCTCCCGCATCCTGCCTGACTGTAGACGTACCTGCTAACCTCCTTCTGTTAGTGGCTGGGATAGGTTGTGGGAAAAGCATGTGTAAGCATTGGGCCTGAACTTCCGAGTAACTGAGTTGAATACAGCGATTTCCAACATCCTTCTTCAATAGGAGTGTAGCTAGGTTCCAACTCCCATGTCCGAGTGGGTAGCAGACATCTGCCTCCCATGCATACACACTTCTGAGAGTTGAGCTTATGGCCTGTAACCCTACATCGTGCCTGCCGCTACCTTTCGCTTCCAAAAGGCCTAGGCTCGCTGCTTGACGCAAGTGTTGAGAGAGGTAATTGGAATCTCCCGGCACACAAGACGAGTGCCTCCAAGCTCAATCAAGCGATTTCCCAGTAATTCCTGGGGTAGACTTGTGCTACATACTAAGTTCCATACGTGAGTAGGTATTTGAACGCCTTGTCCAAAAACATCTTACTGCTGAGAGTTGAGCTGACCCTCAGTCCCTCACAGTTCCACACTGCCTGCAGAGTGAGTTTCGCACGTCTTCACCAGAGACGTTTGCCACCGGCTTCTGAGACGCAAGTTAACAATGCAGACCTGGAGGGTATCTCCAGGTGCAGTAGAGTGGTAATCTTGGAACCTCCTGACTCAGAATACTGCTACCTTCACACTGCCATAAGAATGCAGCTAGTTGAGAGCTGGCTTCTAGGCATGCTTCCCTGGGAGTGCTGAGGACAGGGCAGAACCCACCCGCATCCTGCCTGACTGTAGGCGCAGCTGCTAACATCCTAATGTTAGTGGCTGAGAGAGGTTGCGGGAAAAGCATGTGTAAGCATTGGGCCTGAACTCCTGTGTATCTGAGTTGAATACAGCGATTTCCAATGGCCTTCTTCAATCAGAGTGTAGCTAGTTTCCAACTCCCATGTCAGAGTGGGTAGCAGACATCTGTCTCCCCTGCATACACACTTCTGAGAGTTGAGCTTAAGGCCTGTACCTCCCCATCCAGCCTGCTGGTTCCTTTCACTTCTAAAAGGCCTAGGCTCGCTGTTTGACGGAAGTGTTGGGAGAGGTAATTGGAATCTCCCGGCACACAAGACTAGTTCCTCCAAGCTCATTCCAGCGATTGCCTAGTAATTCCTGGGGTAGACAGGTGCTACATACTAAGTTCCATACGTGAGAATGTAGCTGAACGCCTTGTCCAAAAGCATCTTACTTCTGAGAGTTGAGCTCACCCTCAGTCCCTCACAGTTCCACACTGCCTGCAGAGTGAGTTTCGCACGTCTTCACCAGAGACGTTTGCCACAGGCTTCTGAGACGCAAGTTAACAATGCAGACCTGGAGGGTATCTCCAGGTGCAGTAGAGTGGTAATCTCGGAACCGCCTTACTCAGAATACTGCTACCTTCACACTGTCATAAGAATGCAGCTAGTTGAGAGCTGGCTTCTAGGCATGCTTCCCTGTGAGAGCTGAGGACAGGGCAGAACCCTCCCGCATCCTGCCTGACTCTAGACGTACCTGCTAACCTCCTTCTGTTAGTGGCTGGGATAGGTTGTGGGAAAAGCATGTGTAAGCATTGGGCCTGAACTTCCGAGTATCTGAGTTGAATACAGCGATTTCCAACATCCTTCTTCAATAGGAGTGTAGCTAGGTTCCAACTCCCATGTCCGAGTGGGTAGCAGACATCTGCCTCCCATGCATACACACTTCTGAGAGTTGAGCTTATGGCCTGTAACCCTACATCGTGCCTGCCGCTACCTTTCGCTTCCAAAAGGCCTAGGCTCGCTGCTTGACGCAAGTGTTGAGAGAGGTAATTGGAATCTCCCGGCACACAAGACGAGTGCCTGCAAGCTCAATCAAGCGATTTCCCAGTAATTCCTGGGGTAGACTTGTGCTACATACTAAGTTCCATACGTGAGTAGGTATTTGAACGCCTTGTCCAAAAACATCTTACTGCTGAGAGTTGAGCTGACCCTCAGTCCCTCACAGTTCCACACTGCCTGCAGAGTGAGTTTCGCACGTCTTCACCAGAGACGTTTGCCAGAGGCCTCTGAGACGCAAGTTAACAATGCAGAGCTGGAGGGTATCTCCAGGTGCAGTAGAGTGGTAATCTGGGAACCTCCTGTCTCAGAATACTGCTACCTTGACCCTGCCATAAGTATGCAGCTAGTTGACCGCTGGCTTCAAGACATGCTTCCCTGTGAGAGCTAAGGACAGGGCACAACCCTCCCGCATCCTGCTTGAATGTAGAAGGAGCTGCTAACATCCTCATGTTAGTGGCAGGGAAAGGTTGTGAGGAAAGCATGTGGAATCGTTGTGCCTGAACCCACGTGTATCTGAGTTGAATACAGCGATTTCCAATGGCCTTTTTCATCAGAGTGTAGTAGGTTCCCACTCGCATGTACGAGTGGGTAGCAGACATCTGCCTCCCATGCATACACACTTCTGAGAGTTGAATTTATGGCCTGTATCCCTACCTCCTGCCTGCAGCTAGCTTTCGCTTCCAAAAGGCCTAGGCTCGCTGCTTCACCGAAGTGTTGGGAGAGGTAACTGGAATCTCCCGGCAACAAGACTAGTGCCTCCAAGCTCAATCCAGCGATTTCCCAGTAATTCCTGGGGTAGACTGGTGCTACATACTAAGTTCCATACGTGAGTAGGTATTTGAACGCCTTGTCCAAAAACATCTTACTGCTGAGAGTTGAGCTGACCCTCAGTCCCTCACAGTTCCACACTGCCTGCAGAGTGAGTTTCGCACGTCTTCACCAGAGACCTTTGCCAGAGGCCTCTGAGACGCAAGTTAACAATGCAGACCTGGAGGGTATCTCCAGGTGCAGTAGAGTGGTAATCTGGGAACCTCCTTACTCAGAATACTGCTACCTTCACACTGTCATAAGAATGCAGCTAGTTGAGAGCTGGCTTCAAGGCATGCTTCCCTGTGAGAGCTGAGGACAGGGCAGGACCCTCCCGCATCCTGCCTGACTGTAGGCTTACCTGCTAACCTCCTTCCGTTAGTGGCTGGGATAGTTTGTGGGAAAAGCATGTGTAAGCATTGGGCCTGAACTCCCGTGTATCTGAGTTGAATACAGCGATTTCCAAAGTCCTTCTTCAATAGGAGTGTAGCTAGGTTCCAACTCCCATGTCCGAGTGTGTAGCAGACATCTGCCTCCCAGGCATAAACACTTCTGAGAGTTGAGCTTATGGCCTGTAACCCAACATCCTGCCTGCCGCTACCTTTCGCTTCCAAAATGCCTAGGCTCGCTGCTTGACGCAAGTGTTGGGAGAGGTAATTGGAATCTCCCGGCACACAAGACGAGTGCCTCCAAGCTCAATCAAGCGATTTCCTAGTAATTCCTGGGGTAGACGGGTGCTACATACTAAGTTCCATACGTGAGTAGGTAGTTGAACGCCTTGTCCAAAAACATCTTACTTCTGAGAGTTGAGCTCACCCTCAGTCCCTCACAGTTCCACACTGCCTGCAGAGTGAGTTTCGGACGTCTTCACCAGAGACGTTTGCCACCGGCTTCTGAGACGCAAGTTAACAATGCAGACCTGGAGGGTATCTCCAGGTGCAGTAGAGTGGTAATCTGGGAACCTCCTGACTCAGAATACTGCTACCTTCACACTGCCATAAGAATGCAGCTAGTTGAGAGCTGGCTTCTAGGCATGCTTCCCTGGGAGTGCTGAGGACAGGGCAGAACCCACCCGCATCCTGCCTGACTGTAGGCGCAGCTGCTAACATCCTAATGTTAGTGGCTGAGAGAGGTTGCGGGAAAAGCATGTGTAAGCATTGGGCCTAACTCCTGTGTATCTGAGTTGAATACAGCGATTTCCAATGGCCTTCTTCAATCAGAGTGTAGCTAGTTTCCAACTCCCATGTCAGAGTGGGTAGCAGACATCTGTCTCCCCTGCATACACACTTCTGAGAGTTGAGCTTAAGGCCTGTACCTCCCCATCCAGCCTGCTGGTTCCTTTCACTTCTAAAAGGCCTAGGCTCGCTATTTGACGGAAGTGTTGGGAGAGGTAATTGGAATCTCCGGGCACACAAGACTAGGGCCTCCAAGCTCATTCCAGCGATTGCCTAGTAATTCGTGTGGTAGACTGGTGCTACATACTAAGTTCCATACGTGAGAAGGTAGCTGAACGCCTTGTCCAAAAGCATCTTACTTCTGAGAGTTGAGCTCACCCTCAGTCCCTCACAGTTCCACACTGCCTGCAGAGCGAGTTTTGCAGGTCTTCACCGGAGACGTTTGCCACAGGCTTCTGAGACGCAAGTTAACAATGCAGACCTGGAGGGTATCTCCAGGTGCAGTAGAGTGGTAATCTTGGAACCTCCTGTCTCAGAATACTGCTACCTTCACACTGCCATAAGAATGCAGCTAGTTGAGAGCTGGCTTCTAGGCATGCTTCCCTGGGAGTGCTGAGGACATGGCAGAGCCCACCCGCATCCTGCCTGACTGTAGGCGCAGCTGCTAACATCCTAATGTTAGTGGCTGAGAGAGGTTGCGGGAAAAGCATGTGTAAGCATTGGGCCTGAACTCCTGTGTATCTGAGTTAAATACAGCGATTTCCAATGGCCTTCTTCAATCAGAGTGTAGGTAGTTTCCAACTCCCATGTCAGAGTGGGTAGCAGACATCTGTCTCCCCTGCATACACACTTCTGAGAGTTGAGCTTAAGGCCTGTACCTCCCCATCCAGCCTGCTGGTTCCTTTCACTTCTAAAAGGCCTAGGCTCGCTGTTTGACGGAAGTGTTGGGAGAGGTAATTGGAATCTCCCGGCACACAAGACTAGTGCCTCCAAGCTCATTCCAGCGATTGCCTAGTAATTCCTGGGGTAGACAGGTGCTACATACTAAGTTCCATACGTGAGAATGTAGCTGAACGCCTTGTCCAAAAGCATCTTACTTCTGAGAGTTGAGCTCACCCTCAGTCCCTCACAGTTCCACACTGCCTGCAGAGTGAGTTTCGCACGTCTTCACCAGAGACGTTTGCCACAGGCTTCTGAGACGCAAGTTAACAATGCAGACCTGGAGGGTATCTCCAGGTGCAGTAGAGTGGTAATCTCGGAACCGCCTTACTCAGAATACTGCTACCTTCACACTGTCATAAGAATGCAGCTAGTTGAGAGCTGGCTTCTAGGCATGCTTCCCTGTGAGAGCTGAGGACAGGGCAGAACCCTCCCGCATCCTGCCTGACTGTAGACGTACCTGCTAACCTCCTTCTGTTAGTGGCTGGGATAGGTTGTGGGAAAAGCATGTGTAAGCATTGGGCCTGAACTTCCGAGTATCTGAGTTGAATACAGCGATTTCCAACATCCTTCTTCAATAGGAGTGTAGCTAGGTTCCAACTCCCATGTCCGAGTGGGTAGCAGACATCTGCCTCCCATGCATACACACTTCTGAGAGTTGAGCTTATGGCCTGTAACCCTACATCGTGCCTGCCGCTACCTTTCGCTTCCAAAAGGCCTAGGCTCGCTGCTTGACGCAAGTGTTGAGAGAGGTAATTGGAATCTCCCGGCACACAAGACGAGTGCCTCCAAGCTCAATCAAGCGATTTCCCAGTAATTCCTGGGGTAGACTTGTGCTACATACTAAGTTCCATACGTGAGTAGGTATTTGAACGCCTTGTCCAAAAACATCTTACTGCTGAGAGTTGAGCTGACCCTCAGTCCCTCACAGTTCCACACTGCCTGCAGAGTGAGTTTCGGACGTCTTCACCAGAGACGTTTGCCACCGGCTTCTGAGACGCAAGTTAACAATGCAGACCTGGAGGGTATCTCCAGGTGCAGTAGAGTGGTAATCTTGGAACCTCCTGACTCAGAATACTGCTACCTTCACACTGCCATAAGAATGCAGCTAGTTGAGAGCTGGCTTCTAGGCATGCTTCCCTGGGAGTGCTGAGGACAGGGCAGAACCCACCCGCATCCTGCCTGACTGTAGGCGCAGCTGCTAACATCCTAATGTTAGTGGCTGAGAGAGGTTGCGGGAAAAGCATGTGTAAGCATTGGGCCTGAACTCCTGTGTATCTGAGTTGAATACAGCGATTTCCAATGGCCTTCTTCAATCAGAGTGTAGCTAGTTTCCAACTCCCATGTCAGAGTGGGTAGCAGACATCTGTCTCCCCTGCATACACACTTCTGAGAGTTGAGCTTAAGGCCTGTACCTCCCCATCCAGCCTGCTGGTTCCTTTCACTTCTAAAAGGCCTAGGCTCGCTGTTTGACGGAAGTGTTGGGAGAGGTAATTGGAATCTCCCGGCACACAAGACTAGGGCCTCCAAGCTCATTCCAGCGATTGCCTAGTAATTCGTGTGGTAGACTGGTGCTACATACTAAGTTCCATACGTGAGAAGGTAGCTGAACGCCTTGTCCAAAAGCATCTTACTTCTGAGAGTTGAGCTCACCCTCAGTCCCTCACAGTTCCACACTGCCTGCAGAGTGAGTTTTGCAGGTCTTCACCGGAGACGTTTGCCACAGGCTTCTGAGACGCAAGTTAACAATGCAGACCTGGAGGGTATCTCCAGGTGCAGTAGAGTGGTAATCTTGGAACCTCCTGACTCAGAATACTGCTACCTTCACACTGCCATAAGAATGCAGCTAGTTGAGAGCTGGCTTCTAGGCATGCTTCCCTGGGAGTGCTGAGGACATGGCAGAACCCACCCGCATCCTGCCTGACTGTAGGCGCAGCTGCTAACATCCTAATGTTAGTGGCTGAGAGAGGTTGCGGGAAAAGCATCTGTAAGCATTGGGCCTGAACTCCTGTGTATCTGAGTTAAATACAGCGATTTCCAATGGTCTTCTTCAATCAGAGTGTAGGTAGTTTCCAACTCCCATGTCAGAGTGGGTAGCAGACATCTGTCTCCCCTGCATACACACTTCTGAGAGTTGAGCTTAAGGCCTGTACCTCCCCATCCAGCCTGCTGGTTCCTTTCACTTCTAAAAGGCCTAGGCTCGCTGTTTGACGGAAGTGTTGGGAGCGGTAATTGGAATCTCCCGGCACACAAGACTAGTGCCTCCAAGCTCATTCCAGCGATTGCCTAGTAATTCCTGGGGTAGACAGGTGCTACATACTAAGTTCCATACGTGAGAATGTAGCTGAACGCCTTGTCCAAAAGCATCTTACTTCTGAGAGTTGAGCTCACCCTCAGTCCCTCACAGTTCCACACTGCCTGCAGAGTGAGTTTCGCACGTCTTCACCAGAGACGTTTGCCACAGGCTTCTGAGACGCAAGTTAACAATGCAGACCTGGAGGGTATCTCCAGGTGCAGTAGAGTGGTAATCTCGGAACCGCCTTACTCAGAATACTGCTACCTTCACACTGTCATAAGAATGCAGCTAGTTGAGAGCTGGCTTCTAGGCATGCTTCCCTGTGAGAGCTGAGGACAGGGCAGAACCCTCCCGCATCCTGCCTGACTGTAGACGTACCTGCTAACCTCCTTCTGTTAGTGGCTGGGATAGGTTGTGGGAAAAGCATGTGTAAGCATTGGGCCTGAACTTCCGAGTATCTGAGTTGAATACAGCGATTTCCAACATCCTTCTTCAATAGGAGTGTAGCTAGGTTCCAACTCCCATGTCCGAGTGGGTAGCAGACATCTGCCTCCCATGCATACACACTTCTGAGAGTTGAGCTTATGGCCTGTAACCCTACATCGTGCCTGCCGCTACCTTTCGCTTCCAAAAGGCCTAGGCTCGCTGCTTGACGCAAGTGTTGAGAGAGGTAATTGGAATCTCCCGGCACACAAGACGAGTGCCTCCAAGCTCAATCAAGCGATTTCCCAGTAATTCCTGGGGTAGACTTGTGCTACATACTAAGTTCCATACGTGAGTAGGTATTTGAACGCCTTGTCCAAAAACATCTTACTGCTGAGAGTTGAGCTGACCCTCAGTCCCTCACAGTTCCACACTGCCTGCAGAGTGAGTTTCGGACGTCTTCACCAGAGACGTTTGCCACCGGCTTCTGAGATGCAAGTTAACAATGCAGACCTGGAGGGTATCTCCAGGTGCAGTAGAGTGGTAATCTTGGAACCTCCTGACTCAGAATACTGCTACCTTCACACTGCCATAAGAATGCAGCTAGTTGAGAGCTGGCTTCTAGGCATGCTTCCCTGGGAGTGCTGAGGACAGGGCAGAACCCACCCGCATCCTGCCTGACTGTAGGCGCAGCTGCTAACATCCTAATGTTAGTGGCTGAGAGAGGTTGCGGGAAAAGCATGTGTAAGCATTGGGCCTGAACTCCTGTGTATCTGAGTTGAATACAGCGATTTCCAATGGCCTTCTTCAATCAGAGTGTAGCTAGTTTCCAACTCCCATGTCAGAGTGGGTAGCAGACATCTGTCTCCCCTGCATACACACTTCTGAGAGTTGAGCTTAAGGCCTGTACCTCCCCATCCAGCCTGCTGGTTCCTTTCACTTCTAAAAGGCCTAGGCTCGCTGTTTGACGGAAGTGTTGGGAGAGGTAATTGGAATCTCCCGGCACACAAGACTAGTTCCTCCAAGCTCATTCCAGCGATTGCCTAGTAATTCCTGGGGTAGACAGGTGCTACATACTAAGTTCCATACGTGAGAATGTAGCTGAACGCCTTGTCCAAAAGCATCTTACTTCTGAGAGTTGAGCTCACCCTCAGTCCCTCACAGTTCCACACTGCCTGCAGAGTGAGTTTCGCAGGTCTTCACCAGAGACGTTTGCCACAGGCTTCTGAGACGCAAGTTAACAATGCAGACCTGGAGGGTATCTCCAGGTGCAGTAGAGTGGTAATCTCGAACCGCCTTACTCAGAATACTGCTACCTTCACACTGCCATAAGAATGCAGCTAGTTGAGAGCTGGCTTCTAGGCATGCTTCCCTGTGAGAGCTGAGGACAGGGCAGAACCCTCCCGCATCCTGCCTGACTGTAGGCGCAGCTGCTAACATCCTAATGTTAGTGGCTGGGATAGGTTGTGGGAAAAGCATGTGTAAGCATTGGGCCTGAACTCCCGAGTATCTGAGTTGAATACAGCGATTTCCAACATCCTTCTTCAATAGGAGTGTAGCTAGGTTCCAACTCCCATGTCCGAGTGGGTAGCAGACATCTGCCTCCCATGCATACACACTTCTGAGAGTTGAGCTTATGGCCTGTAACCCTACATCGTGCCTGTCGCTCCCTTTCGCTTCCAAAAGGCCTAGGCTCGCTGCTTGACGCAAGTGTTGGGAGAGGTAATTGGAATCTCCCTGCACACAAGACGAGTGCCTCCAAGCTCAATCAAGCGATTTCTTAGTAATTCCTGGGGTAGACTGGTGCTACATACTAAGTTCCATACGTGAGTAGGTATTTGAACGCCTTGTCCAAAAACATCTTACTGCTGAGAGTTGAGCTGACCCTCAGTCCCTCACAGTTCCACACTGCCTGCAGAGTGAGTTTCGCACGTCTTCACCAGAGACGTTTGCCAGAGGCCTCTGAGACGCAAGTTAACAATGCAGACCTGGAGGGTATCTCCAGGTGCAGTAGAGTGGTAATCTGGGAACCTCCTGTCTCAGAATACTGCTACCTTGACCCTGCCATAAGTATGCAGCTAGTTGACCGCTGGCTTCAAGACATGCTTCCCTGTGAGAGCTAAGGACAGGGCACAACCCTCCCGCATCCTGCTTGACTGTAGAAGGAGCTGCTAACGTCCTCATGTTAGTGGCAGGGAAAGGTTGTGAGGAAAGCATGTGGAATCGTTGTGCCTGAACCCACGTGTATCTGAGTTGAATACAGCGATTTCCAATGGCCTTTTTCATCAGAGTGTAGTAGGTTCCCACTCGCATGTACGAGTTGGTAGCAGACATCTGCCTCCCATGCATACACACTTCTGAGAGTTGAATTTATGGCCTGTATCCCTACCTCCTGCCTGCAGCTAGCTTTCGCTTCCAAAAGGCCTAGGCTCGCTGCTTCACCGAAGTGTTGGGAGAGGTAACTGGAATCTCCCGGCAACAAGACTAGTGCCTCCAAGCTCAATCCAGCGATTTCCCAGTAATTCCTGGGGTAGACTGGTGCTACATACTAAGTTCCATACGTGAGTAGGTATTTGAACGCCTTGTCCAAAAACATCTTACTGCTGAGAGTTGAGCTCACCCTCAGTCCCTCACAGTTCCACACTGCCTGCAGAGTGAGTTTCGCACGTCTTCACCAGAGACGTTTGCCAGAGGCCTCTGAGACGCAAGTTAACAATGCAGACCTGGAGGGTATCTCCAGGTGCAGTAGAGTGGTAATCTGGGAACCTCCTTACTCAGAATACTGCTACCTTCACACTGTCATAAGAATGCAGCTAGTTGAGAGCTGGCTTCAAGGCATGCTTCCCTGTGAGAGCTGAGGACAGGGCAGGACCCTCCCGCATCCTGCCTGACTGTAGACTTACCTGCTAACCTCCTTCCGTTAGTGGCTGGGATAGTTTGTGGGAAAAGCATGTGTAAGCATTGGGCCTGAACTCCCGTGTATCTGAGTTGAATACAGCGATTTCCAAAGTCCTTCTTCAATAGGAGTGTAGCTAGGTTCCAACTCCCATGTCCGAGTGGGTAGCAGACATCTGCCTCCCAGGCATAAACACTTCTGAGAGTTGAGCTTATGGCCTGTAACCCAACATCCTGCCTGCCGCTACCTTTCGCTTCCAAAATGCCTAGGCTCGCTGCTTGACGCAAGTGTTGGGAGAGGTAACTGGAATCTCCCGGCACACAAGACGAGTGCCTCCAAGCTCAATCAAGCGATTTCCTAGTAATTCCTGGGGTAGACTGGTGCTACATACTAAGTTCCATACGTGAGTAGGTAGTTGAACGCCTTGTCCAAAAACATCTTACTTCTGAGAGTTGAGCTCACCCTCAGTCCCTCACAGTTCCACACTGCCTGCAGAGTGAGTTTCGGACGTCTTCACCAGAGACGTTTGCCACCGGCTTCTGAGACGCAAGTTAACAATGCAGACCTGGAGGGTATCTCCAGGTGCAGTAGAGTGGTAATCTGGGAACCTCCTTACTCAGAATACTGCTACCTTCACACTGCCATAAGAATGCAGCTAGTTGAGAGCTGGCGTCTAGGCATGCTTCCCTGGGAGTGCTGAGGACAGGGCAGAACCCACCCGCATCCTGCCTGACTGTAGGCGCAGCTGCTAACATCCTAATGTTAGTGGCTGAGAGAGGTTGCGGGAAAAGCATGTGTAAGCATTGGGCCTGAACTCCTGTGTATCTGAGTTGAATACAGCGATTTCCAATGGCCTTCTTCAATCAGAGTGTAGCTAGTTTCCAACTCCCATGTCAGAGTGGGTAGCAGACATCTGTCTCCCCTGCATACACACTTCTGAGAGTTGAGCTTAAGGCCTGTACCTCCCCATCCAGCCTGCTGGTTCCTTTCACTTCTAAAAGGCCTAGGCTCGCTGTTTGACGGAAGTGTTGGGAGAGGTAATTGGAATCTCCCGGCACACAAGACTAGGGCCTCCAAGCTCATTCCAGCGATTGCCTAGTAATTCGTGTGGTAGACTGGTGCTACATACTAAGTTCAATACGTGAGAAGGTAGCTGAACGCCTTGTCCAAAAGCATCTTACTTCTGAGAGTTGAGCTCACCCTCAGTCCCTCACAGTTCCACACTGCCTGCAGAGTGAGTTTTGCAGGTCTTCACCGGAGACGTTTGCCACAGGCTTCTGAGACGCAAGTTAACAATGCAGACCTGGAGGGTATCTCCAGGTGCAGTAGAGTGGTAATCTTGGAACCTCCTGACTCAGAATACTGCTACCTTCACACTGCCATAAGAATGCAGCTAGTTGAGAGCTGGCTTCTAGGCATGCTTCCCTGGGAGTGCTGAGGACATGGCAGAACCCACCCGCATCCTGCCTGACTGTAGGCGCAGCTGCTAACATCCTAATGTTAGTGGCTGAGAGAGGTTGCGGGAAAAGCATCTGTAAGCATTGGGCCTGAACTCCTGTGTATCTGAGTTAAATACAGCGATTTCCAATGGCCTTCTTCAATCAGAGTGTAGGTAGTTTCCAACTCCCATGTCAGAGTGGGTAGCAGACATCTGTCTCCCCTGCATACACACTTCTGAGAGTTGAGCTTAAGGCCTGTACCTCCCCATCCAGCCTGCTGGTTCCTTTCACTTCTAAAAGGCCTAGGCTCGCTGTTTGACGGAAGTGTTGGGAGAGGTAATTGGAATCTCCCGGCACACAAGACTAGTGCCTCCAAGCTCATTCCAGCGATTGCCTAGTAATTCCTGGGGTAGACAGGTGCTACATACTAAGTTCCATACGTGAGAATGTAGCTGAACGCCTTGTCCAAAAGCATCTTACTTCTGAGAGTTGAGCTCACCCTCAGTCCCTCACAGTTCCACACTGCCTGCAGAGTGAGTTTCGCACGTCTTCACCAGAGACGTTTGCCACAGGCTTCTGAGACGCAAGTTAACAATGCAGACCTGGAGGGTATCTCCAGGTGCAGTAGAGTGGTAATCTCGGAACCGCCTTACTCAGAATACTGCTACCTTCACACTGTCATAAGAATGCAGCTAGTTGAGAGCTGGCTTCTAGGCATGCTTCCCTGTGAGAGCTGAGGACAGGGCAGAACCCTCCCGCATCCTGCCTGACTGTAGACGTACCTGCTAACCTCCTTCTGTTAGTGGCTGGGATAGGTTGTGGGAAAAGCATGTGTAAGCATTGGGCCTGAACTTCCGAGTATCTGAGTTGAATACAGCGATTTCCAACATCCTTCTTCAATAGGAGTGTAGCTAGGTTCCAACTCCCATGTCCGAGTGGGTAGCAGACATCTGCCTCCCATGCATACACACTTCTGAGAGTTGAGCTTATGGCCTGTAACCCTACATCGTGCCTGCCGCTACCTTTCGCTTCCAAAAGGCCTAGGCTCGCTGCTTGACGCAAGTGTTGAGAGAGGTAATTGGAATCTCCCGGCACACAAGACGAGTGCCTCCAAGCTCAATCAAGCGATTTCCCAGTAATTCCTGGGGTAGACTTGTGCTACATACTAAGTTCCATACGTGAGTAGGTATTTGAACGCCTTGTCCAAAAACATCTTACTGCTGAGAGTTGAGCTGACCCTCAGTCCCTCACAGTTCCACACTGCCTGCAGAGTGAGTTTCGGACGTCTTCACCAGAGACGTTTGCCACCGGCTTCTGAGACGCAAGTTAACAATGCAGACCTGGAGGGTATCTCCAGGTGCAGTAGAATGGTAATCATGGAACCTCCTGACTCAGAATACTGCTACCTTCACACTGCCATAAGAATGCAGCTAGTTGAGAGCTGGCTTCTAGGCATGCTTCCCTGGGAGTGCTGAGGACAGGGCAGAACCCACCCGCATCCTGCCTGACTGTAGGCGCAGCTGCTAACATCCTAATGTTAGTGGCTGAGAGAGGTTGCGGGAAAAGCATGTGTAAGCATTGGGCCTGAACTCCTGTGTATCTGAGTTGAATACAGCGATTTCCAATGGCCTTCTTCAATCAGAGTGTAGCTAGTTTCCAACTCCCATGTCAGAGTGGGTAGCAGACATCTGTCTCCCCTGCATACACACTTCTGAGAGTTGAGCTTAAGGCCTGTACCTCCCCATCCAGCCTGCTGGTTCCTTTCACTTCTAAAAGGCCTAGGCTCGCTGTTTGACGGAAGTGTTGGGAGAGGTAATTGGAATCTCCCGGCACACAAGACTAGGGCCTCCAAGCTCATTCCAGCGATTGCCTAGTAATTCGTGTGGTAGACTGGTGCTACATACTAAGTTCCATACGTGAGAAGGTAGCTGAACGCCTTGTCCAAAAGCATCTTACTTCTGAGAGTTGAGCTCACCCTCAGTCCCTCACAGTTCCACACTGCCTGCAGAGTGAGTTTTGCAGGTCTTCACCGGAGACGTTTGCCACAGGCTTCTGAGACGCAAGTTAACAATGCAGACCTGGAGGGTATCTCCAGGTGCAGTAGAGTGGTAATCTTGGAACCTCCTGACTCAGAATACTGCTACCTTCACACTGCCATAAGAATGCAGCTAGTTGAGAGCTGGCTTCTAGGCATGCTTCCCTGGGAGTGCTGAGGACATGGCAGAACCCACCCGCATCCTGCCTGACTGTAGGCGCAGCTGCTAACATCCTAATGTTAGTGGCTGAGAGAGGTTGCGGGAAAAGCATGTGTAAGCATTGGGCCTGAACTCCTGTGTATCTGAGTTAAATACAGCGATTTCCAATGGCCTTCTTCAATCAGAGTGTAGCTAGTTTCCAACTCCCATGTCAGAGTGGGTAGCAGACATCTGTCTCCCCTGCATACACACTTCTGAGAGTTGAGCTTAAGGCCTGTACCTCCCCATCCAGCCTGCTGGTTCCTTTCACTTCTAAAAGGCCTAGGCTCGCTGTTTGACGGAAGTGTTGGGAGCGGTAATTGGAATCTCCCGGCACACAAGACTAGTGCCTCCAAGCTCATTCCAGCGATTGCCTAGTAATTCCTGGGGTAGACAGGTGCTACATACTAAGTTCCATACGTGAGAATGTAGCTGAACGCCTTGTCCAAAAGCATCTTACTTCTGAGAGTTGAGCTCACCCTCAGTCCCTCACAGTTCCACACTGCCTGCAGAGTGAGTTTCGCACGTCTTCACCGGAGACGTTTGCCACAGGCTTCTGAGACGCAAGTTAACAATGCAGACCTGGAGGGTATCTCCAGGTGCAGTAGAGTGGTAATCTCGGAACCGCCTTACTCAGAATAGTGCTACCTTCACACTGTCATAAGAATGCAGCTAGTTGAGAGCTGGCTTCTAGGCATGCTTCCCTGTGAGAGCTGAGGACAGGGCAGAACCCTCCCGCATCCTGCCTGACTGTAGACGTACCTGCTAACCTCCTTCTGTTAGTGACTGGGATAGGTTGTGGGAAAAGCATGTGTAAGCATTGGGCCTGAACTTCCGAGTATCTGAGTTGAATACAGCGATTTCCAACATCCTTCTTCAATAGGAGTGTAGCTAGGTTCCAACTCCCATGTCCGAGTGGGTAGCAGACATCTGCCTCCCATGCATACACACTTCTGAGAGTTGAGCTTATGGCCTGTAACCCTACATCGTGCCTGCCGCTACCTTTCGCTTCCAAAAGGCCTAGGCTCGCTGCTTGACGCAAGTGTTGAGAGAGGTAATTGGAATCTCCCGGCACACAAGACGAGTGCCTCCAAGCTCAATCAAGCGATTTCCCAGTAATTCCTGGGGTAGACTTGTGCTACATACTAAGTTCCATACGTGAGTAGGTATTTGAACGCCTTGTCCAAAAACATCTTACTGCTGAGAGTTGAGCTGACCCTCAGTCCCTCACAGTTCCACACTGCCTGCAGAGTGAGTTTCGGACGTCTTCACCAGAGACGTTTGCCACCGGCTTCTGAGACGCAAGTTAACAATGCAGACCTGGAGGGTATCTCCAGGTGCAGTAGAGTGGTAATCTTGGAACCTCCTGACTCAGAATACTGCTACCTTCACACTGCCATAAGAATGCAGCTAGTTGAGAGCTGGCTTCTAGGCATGCTTCCCTGGGAGTGCTGAGGACAGGGCAGAACCCACCCGCATCCTGCCTGACTGTAGGCGCAGCTGCTAACATCCTAATGTTAGTGGCTGAGAGAGGTTGCGGGAAAAGCATGTGTAAGCATTGGGCCTGAACTCCTGTGTATCTGAGTTGAATACAGCGATTTCCAATGGCCTTCTTCAATCAGAGTGTAGCTAGTTTCCAACTCCCATGTCAGAGTGGGTAGCAGACATCTGTCTCCCCTGCATACACACTTCTGAGAGTTGAGCTTAAGGCCTGTACCTCCCCATCCAGCCTGCTGGTTCCTTTCACTTCTAAAAGGCCTAGGCTCGCTGTTTGACGGAAGTGTTGGGAGAGGTAATTGGAATCTCCCGGCACACAAGACTAGTGCCTCCAAGCTCATTCCAGCGATTGCCTAGTAATTCGTGTGGTAGACAGGTGCTACATACTAAGTTCCATACGTGAGAAGGTAGCTGAACGCCTTGTCCAAAAGCATCTTACTTCTGAGAGTTGAGCTCACCCTCAGTCCCTCACAGTTCCACACTGCCTGCAGAGTGAGTTTCGCACGTCTTCACCAGAGACGTTTGCCACAGGCTTCTGAGACGCAAGTTAACAATGCAGACCTGGAGGGTATCTCCAGGTGCAGTAGAGTGGTAATCTCGGAACCGCCTTACTCAGAATACTGCTACCTTCACACTGCCATAAGAATGCAGCTAGTTGAGAGCTGGCTTCTAGGCATGCTTCCCTGTGAGAGCTGAGGACAGGGCAGAACCCTCCCGCATCCTGCCTGACTGTAGGCGCAGCTGCTAACATCCTAATGTTAGTGGCTGGGATAGGTTGTGGGAAAAGCATGTGTAAGCATTGGGCCTGAACTCCCGAGTATCTGAGTTGAATACAGCGATTTCCAACATCCTTCTTCAATAGGAGTGTAGCTATGTTCCAACTCCCATGTCCGAGTGGGTAGCAGACATCTGCCACCCATGCATACACACTTCTGAGAGTAGAGCTTATGGCCTGTAACCCTACATCGTGCCTGTCGCTCCCTTTCGCTTCCAAACGGCCTAGGCTCGCTGCTTGACGCAAGTGTTGGGAGAGGTAATTGGAATCTCCCTGCACACAAGACGAGTGCCTCCAAGCTCAATCAAGCGATTTCTTAGTAATTCCTGGGGTAGACTGGTGCTACATACTAAGTTCCATACGTGAGTAGGTATTTGAACGCCTTGTCCAAAAACATCTTACTGCTGGGGGTTGAGCTGACCCTCAGTCCCTCACAGTTCCACACTGCCTGCAGAGTGAGTTTCGCACGTCTTCACCAGAGACGTTTGCCAGAGGCCTCTGAGACGCAAGTTAACAATGCAGACCTGGAGGGTATCTCCAGGTGCAGTAGAGTGGTAATCTGGGAACCTCCTGTCTCAGAATACTGCTACCTTGACCCTGCCATAAGTATGCAGCTAGTTGACCGCTGGCTTCAAGACATGCTTCCCTGTGAGAGCTAAGGACAGGGCACAACCCTCCCGCATCCTGCTTGACTGTAGAAGGAGCTGCTAACGTCCTCATGTTAGTGGCAGGGAAAGGTTGTGAGGAAAGCATGTGGAATCGTTGTGCCTGAACCCACGTGTATCTGAGTTGAATACAGCGATTTCCAATGGCCTTTTTCATCAGAGTGTAGTAGGTTCCCACTCGAATGTACGACTGGGTAGCAGACATCTGCCTCCCATGCATACACACTTCTGAGAGTTGAATTTATGGCCTGTATCCCTACCTCCTGCCTGCAGCTAGCTTTCGCTTCCAAAAGGCCTAGGCTCGCTGCTTCACCGAAGTGTTGGGAGAGGTAACTGGAATCTCCCGGCAACAAGACTAGTGCCTCCAAGCTCAATCCAGTGATTTCCCAGTAATTCCTGGGGTAGACTGGTGCTACATACTAAGTTCCATACGTGAGTAGGTATTTGAACGCCTTGTCCAAAAACATCTTACTGCTGAGAGTTGAGCTGACCCTCAGTCCCTCACAGTTCCACACTGCCTGCAGAGTGAGTTTCGCACGTCTTCACCAGAGACGTTTGCCAGAGGCCTCTGAGACGCAAGTTAACAATGCAGACCTGGAGGGTATCTCCAGGTGCAGTAGAGTGGTAATCTGGGAACCTCCTTACTCAGAATACTGCTACCTTCACACTGTCATAAGAATGCAGCTAGTTGAGAGCTGGCTTCAAGGCATGCTTCCCTGTGAGAGCTGAGGACAGGGCAGGACCCTCCCGCATCCTGCCTGACTGTAGGCTTACCTGCTAACCTCCTTCCGTTAGTGGCTGGGATAGTTTGTGGGAAAAGCATGTGTAAGCATTGGGCCTGAACTCCCGTGTATCTGAGTTGAATACAGCGATTTCCAAAGTCCTTCTTCAATAGGAGTGTAGCTAGGTTCCAACTCCCATGTCCGAGTGGGTAGCAGACATCTGCCTCCCAGGCATAAACACTTCTGAGAGTTGAGCTTATGGCCTGTAACCCAACATCCTGCCTGCCGCTACCTTTCGCTTCCAAAATGCCTAGGCTCGCTGCTTGACGCAAGTGTTGGGAGAGGTAACTGGAATCTCCCGGCACACAAGACGAGTGCCTCCAAGCTCAATCAAGCGATTTCCTAGTAATTCCTGGGGTAGACTGGTGCTACATACTAAGTTCCATACGTGAGTAGGTAGTTGAACGCCTTGTCCAAAAACATCTTACTTCTGAGAGTTGAGCTCACCCTCAGTCCCTCACAGTTCCACACTGCCTGCAGAGTGAGTTTCGGACGTCTTCACCAGAGACGTTTGCCACCGGCTTCTGAGACGCAAGTTAACAATGCAGACCTGGAGGGTATCTCCAGGTGCAGTAGAGTGGTAATCTGGGAACCTCCTGACTCAGAATACTGCTACCTTCACACTGCCATAAGAATGCAGCTAGTTGAGAGCTGGCTTCTAGGCATGCTTCCCTGGGAGTGCTGAGGACAGGGCAGAACCCACCCGCATCCTGCCTGACTGTAGGCGCAGCTGCTAACATCCTAATGTTAGTGGCTGAGAGAGGTTGCGGGAAAAGCATGTGTAAGCATTGGGCCTGAACTCCTGTGTATCTGAGTTGAATACAGCGATTTCCAATGGCCTTCTTCAATCAGAGTGTAGCTAGTTTCCAACTCCCATGTCAGAGTGGGTAGCAGACATCTGTCTCCCCTGCATACACACTTCTGAGAGTTGAGCTTAAGGCCTGTACCTCCCCATCCAGCCTGCTGGTTCCTTTCACTTCTAAAAGGCCTAGGCTCGCTGTTTGACGGAAGTGTTGGGAGAGGTAATTGGAATCTCCCGGCACACAAGACTAGGGCCTCCAAGCTCATTCCAGCGATTGCCTAGTAATTCGTGTGGTAGACTGGTGCTACATACTAAGTTCCATACGTGAAAAGGTAGCTGAACGCCTTGTCCAAAAGCATCTTACTTCTGAGAGTTGAGCTCACCCTCAGTCCCTCACAGTTCCACACTGCCTGCAGAGTGAGTTTTGCAGGTCTTCACCGGAGACGTTTGCCACAGGCTTCTGAGACGCAAGTTAACAATGCAGACCTGGAGGGTATCTCCAGGTGCAGTAGAGTGGTAATCTTGGAACCTCCTGACTCAGAATACTGCTACCTTCACACTGCCATAAGAATGCAGCTAGTTGAGAGCTGGCTTCTAGGCATGCTTCCCTGGGAGTGCTGAGGACATGGCAGAACCCACCCGCATCCTGCCTGACTGTAGGCGCAGCTGCTAACATCCTAATGTTAGTGGCTGAGAGAGGTTGCGGGAAAAGCATCTGTAAGCATTGGGCCTGAACTCCTGTGTATCTGAGTTAAATACAGCGATTTCCAATGGCCTTCTTCAATCAGAGTGTAGGTAGTTTCCAACTCCCATGTCAGAGTGGGTAGCAGACATCTGTCTCCCCTGCATACACACTTCTGAGAGTTGAGCTTAAGGCCTGTACCTCCCCATCCAGCCTGCTGGTTCCTTTCACTTCTAAAAGGCCTAGGCTCGCTGTTTGACGGAAGTGTTGGGAGAGGTAATTGGAATCTCCCGGCACACAAGACTAGTGCCTCCAAGCTCATTCCAGCGATTGCCTAGTAATTCCTGGGGTAGACAGGTGCTACATACTAAGTTCCATACGTGAGAATGTAGCTGAACGCCTTGTCCAAAAGCATCTTACTTCTGAGAGTTGAGCTCACCCTCAGTCCCTCACAGTTCCACACTGCCTGCAGAGTGAGTTTCGCACGTCTTCACCAGAGACGTTTGCCACAGGCTTCTGAGACGCAAGTTAACAATGCAGACCTGGAGGGTATCTCCAGGGGCAGTAGAGTGGTAATCTCGGAACCGCCTTACTCAGAATACTGCTACCTTCACACTGTCATAAGAATGCAGCTAGTTGAGAGCTGGCTTCTAGGCATGCTTCCCTGTGAGAGCTGAGGACAGGGCAGAACCCTCCCGCATCCTGCCTGACTGTAGACGTACCTGCTAACCTCCTTCTGTTAGTGGCTGGGATAGGTTGTGGGAAAAGCATGTGTAAGCATTGGGCCTGAACTTCCGAGTATCTGAGTTGAATACAGCGATTTCCAACATCCTTCTTCAATAGGAGTGTAGCTAGGTTCCAACTCCCATGTCCGAGTGGGTAGCAGACATCTGCCTCCCATGCATACACACTTCTGAGAGTTGAGCTTATGGCCTGTAACCCTACATCGTGCCTGCCGCTACCTTTCGCTTCCAAAAGGCCTAGGCTCGCTGCTTGACGCAAGTGTTGAGAGAGGTAATTGGAATCTCCCGGCACACAAGACGAGTGCCTCCAAGCTCAATCAAGCGATTTCCCAGTAATTCCTGGGGTAGACTTGTGCTACATACTAAGTTCCATACGTGAGTAGGTATTTGAACGCCTTGTCCAAAAACATCTTACTGCTGAGAGTTGAGCTGACCCTCAGTCCCTCACAGTTCCACACTGCCTGCAGAGTGAGTTTCGGACGTCTTCACCAGAGACGTTTGCCACCGGCTTCTGAGACGCAAGTTAACAATGCAGACCTGGAGGGTATCTCCAGGTGCAGTAGAGTGGTAATCTTGGAACCTCCTGACTCAGAATACTGCTACCTTCACACTGCCATAAGAATGCAGCTAGTTGAGAGCTGGCTTCTAGGCATGCTTCCCTGGGAGTGCTGAGGACAGGGCAGAACCCACCCGCATCCTGCCTGACTGTAGGCGCAGCTGCTAACATCCTAATGTTAGTGGCTGAGAGAGGTTGCGGGAAAAGCATGTGTAAGCATTGGGCCTGAACTCCTGTGTATCTGAGTTGAATACAGCGATTTCCAATGGCCTTCTTCAATCAGAGTGTAGCTAGTTTCCAACTCCCATGTCAGAGTGGGTAGCAGACATCTGTCTCCCCTGCATACACACTTCTGAGAGTTGAGCTTAAGGCCTGTACCTCCCCATCCAGCCTGCTGGTTCCTTTCACTTCTAAAAGGCCTAGGCTCGCTGTTTGACGGAAGTGTTGGGAGAGGTAATTGGAATCTCCCGGCACACAAGACTAGGGCCTCCAAGCTCATTCCAGCGATTGCCTAGTAATTCGTGTGGTAGACTGGTGCTACATACTAAGTTCCATACGTGAGAAGGTAGCTGAACGCCTTGTCCAAAAGCATCTTACTTCTGAGAGTTGAGCTCACCCTCAGTCCCTCACAGTTCCACACTGCCTGCAGAGTGAGTTTTGCAGGTCTTCACCGGAGACGTTTGCCACAGGCTTCTGAGACGCAAGTTAACAATGCAGACCTGGAGGGTATCTCCAGGTGCAGTAGAGTGGTAATCTTGGAACCTCCTGACTCAGAATACTGCTACCTTCACACTGCCATAAGAATGCAGCTAGTTGAGAGCTGGCTTCTAGGCATGCTTCCCTGGGAGTGCTGAGGACATGGCAGAACCCACCCGCATCCTGCCTGACTGTAGGCGCAGCTGCTAACATCCTAATGTTAGTGGCTGAGAGAGGTTGCGGGAAAAGCATGTGTAAGCATTGGGCCTGAACTCCTGTGTATCTGAGTTAAATACAGCGATTTCCAATGGCCTTCTTCAATCAGAGTGTAGGTAGTTTCCAACTCCCATGTCAGAGTGGGTAGCAGACATCTGTCTCCCCTGCATACACACTTCTGAGAGTTGAGCTTAAGGCCTGTACCTCCCCATCCAGCCTGCTGGTTCCTTTCACTTCTAAAAGGCCTAGGCTCGCTGTTTGACGGAAGTGTTGGGAGAGGTAATTGGAATCTCCCGGCACACAAGACTAGTGCCTCCAAGCTCATTCCAGCGATTGCCTAGTAATTCCTGGGGTAGACAGGTGCTACATACTAAGTTCCATACGTGAGAATGTAGCTGAACGCCTTGTCCAAAAGCATCTTACTTCTGAGAGTTGAGCTCACCCTCAGTCCCTCACAGTTCCACACTGCCTGCAGAGTGAGTTTCGCACGTCTTCACCAGAGACGTTTGCCACAGGCTTCTGAGACGCAAGTTAACAATGCAGACCTGGAGGGTATCTCCAGGTGCAGTAGAGTGGTAATCTCGGAACCGCCTTACTCAGAATACTGCTACCTTCACACTGTCATAAGAATGCAGCTAGTTGAGAGCTGGCTTCTAGGCATGCTTCCCTGTGAGAGCTGAGGACAGGGCAGAACCCTCCCGCATCCTGCCTGACTCTAGACGTACCTGCTAACCTCCTTCTGTTAGTGGCTGGGATAGGTTGTGGGAAAAGCATGTGTAAGCATTGGGCCTGAACTTCCGAGTATCTGAGTTGAATACAGCGATTTCCAACATCCTTCTTCAATAGGAGTGTAGCTAGGTTCCAACTCCCATGTCCGAGTGGGTAGCAGACATCTGCCTCCCATGCATACACACTTCTGAGAGTTGAGCTTATGGCCTGTAACCCTACATCGTGCCTGCCGCTACCTTTCGCTTCCAAAAGGCCTAGGCTCGCTGCTTGACGCAAGTGTTGAGAGAGGTAATTGGAATCTCCCGGCACACAAGACGAGTGCCTCCAAGCTCAATCAAGCGATTTCCCAGTAATTCCTGGGGTAGACTTGTGCTACATACTAAGTTCCATACGTGAGTAGGTATTTGAACGCCTTGTCCAAAAACATCTTACTGCTGAGAGTTGAGCTGACCCTCAGTCCCTCACAGTTCCACACTGCCTGCAGAGTGAGTTTCGGACGTCTTCACCAGAGACGTTTGCCACCGGCTTCTGAGACGCAAGTTAACAATGCAGACCTGGAGGGTATCTCCAGGTGCAGTAGAGTGGTAATCTTGGAACCTCCTGACTCAGAATACTGCTACCTTCACACTGCCATAAGGATGCAGCTAGTTGAGAGCTGGCTTCTAGGCATGCTTCCCTGGGAGGGCTGAGGACAGGGCAGAACCCACCCGCATCCTGCCTGACTGTAGGCGCAGCTCCTAACATCCTAATGTTAGTGGCTGAGAGAGGTTGCGGGAAAAGCATGTGTAAGCATTGGGCCTGAACTCCTGTGTATCTGAGTTGAATACAGCGATTTCCAATGGCCTTCTTCAATCAGAGTGTAGCTAGTTTCCAACTCCCATGTCAGAGTGGGTAGCAGACATCTGTCTCCCCTGCATACACACTTCTGAGAGTTGAGCTTAAGGCCTGTACCTCCCCATCCAGCCTGCTGGTTCCTTTCACTTCTAAAAGGCCTAGGCTCGCTGTTTGACGGAAGTGTTGGGAGAGGTAATTGGAATCTCCCGGCACACAAGACTAGGGCCTCCAAGCTCATTCCAGCGATTGCCTAGTAATTCGTGTGGTAGACTGGTGCTACATACTAAGTTCCATACGTGAGAAGGTAGCTGAACGCCTTGTCCAAAAGCATCTTACTTCTGAGAGTTGAGCTCACCCTCAGTCCCTCACAGTTCCACACTGCCTGCAGAGTGAGTTTTGCAGGTCTTCACCGGAGACGTTTGCCACAGGCTTCTGAGACGCAAGTTAACAATGCAGACCTGGAGGGTATCTCCAGGTGCAGTAGAGTGGTAATCTTGGAACCTCCTGACTCAGAATACTGCTACCTTCACACTGCCATAAGAATGCAGCTAGTTGAGAGCTGGCTTCTAGGCATGCTTCCCTGGGAGTGCTGAGGACATGGCAGAACCCACCCGCATCCTGCCTGACTGTAGGCGCAGCTGCTAACATCCTAATGTTAGTGGCTGAGAGAGGTTGCGGGAAAAGCATGTGTAAGCATTGGGCCTGAACTCCTGTGTATCTGAGTTAAATACAGCGATTTCCAATGGCCTTCTTCAATCAGAGTGTAGGTAGTTTCCAACTCCCATGTCAGAGTGGGTAGCAGACATCTGTCTCCCCTGCATACACACTTCTGAGAGTTGAGCTTAAGGCCTGTACCTCCCCATCCAGCCTGCTGGTTCCTTTCACTTCTAAAAGGCCTAGGCTCGCTGTTTGACGGAAGTGTTGGGAGAGGTAATTGGAATCTCCCGGCACACAAGACTAGTGCCTCCAAGCTCATTCCAGCGATTGCCTAGTAATTCCTGGGGTAGACAGGTGCTACATACTAAGTTCCATACGTGAGAATGTAGCTGAACGCCTTGTCCAAAAGCATCTTACTTCTGAGAGTTGAGCTCACCCTCAGTCCCTCACAGTTCCACACTGCCTGCAGAGTGAGTTTCGCACGTCTTCACCAGAGACGTTTGCCACAGGCTTCTGAGACGCAAGTTAACAATGCAGACCTGGAGGGTATCTCCAGGTGCAGTAGAGTGGTAATCTCGGAACCGCCTTACTCAGAATACTGCTACCTTCACACTGTCATAAGAATGCAGCTAGTTGAGAGCTGGCTTCTAGGCATGCTTCCCTGTGAGAGCTGAGGACAGGGCAGAACCCTCCCGCATCCTGCCTGACTCTAGACGTACCTGCTAACCTCCTTCTGTTAGTGGCTGGGATAGGTTGTGGGAAAAGCATGTGTAAGCTTTGGGCCTGAACTTCCGAGTATCTGAGTTGAATACAGCGATTTCCAACATCCTTCTTCAATAGGAGTGTAGCTAGGTTCCAACTCCCATGTCCGAGTGGGTAGCAGACATCTGCCTCCCATGCATACACACTTCTGAGAGTTGAGCTTATGGCCTGTAACCCTACATCGTGCCTGCCGCTACCTTTCGCTTCCAAAAGGCCTAGGCTCGCTGCTTGACGCAAGTGTTGAGAGAGGTAATTGGAATCTCCCGGCACACAAGACGAGTGCCTCCAAGCTCAATCAAGCGATTTCCCAGTAATTCCTGGGGTAGACTTGTGCTACATACTAAGTTCCATACGTGAGTAGGTATTTGAACGCCTTGTCCAAAAACATCTTACTGCTGAGAGTTGAGCTGACCCTCAGTCCCTCACAGTTCCACACTGCCTGCAGAGTGAGTTTCGGACGTCTTCACCAGAGACGTTTGCCACCGGCTTCTGAGACGCAAGTTAACAATGCAGACCTGGAGGGTATCTCCAGGTGCAGTAGAGTGGTAATCTTGGAACCTCCTGACTCAGAATACTGCTACCTTCACACTGCCATAAGAATGCAGCTAGTTGAGAGCTGGCTTCTAGGCATGCTTCCCTGGGAGTGCTGAGGACAGGGCAGAACCCACCCGCATCCTGCCTGACTGTAGGCGCAGCTCCTAACATCCTAATGTTAGTGGCTGAGAGAGGTTGCGGGAAAAGCATGTGTAAGCATTGGGCCTGAACTCCTGTGTATCTGAGTTGAATACAGCGATTTCCAATGGCCTTCTTCAATCAGAGTGTAGCTAGTTTCCAACTCCCATGTCAGAGTGGGTAGCAGACATCTGTCTCCCCTGCATACACACTTCTGAGAGTTGAGCTTAAGGCCTGTACCTCCCCATCCAGCCTGCTGGTTCCTTTCACTTCTAAAAGGCCTAGGCTCGCTGTTTGACGGAAGTGTTGGGAGAGGTAATTGGAATCTCCCGGCACACAAGACTAGGGCCTCCAAGCTCATTCCAGCGATTGCCTAGTAATTCGTGTGGTAGACTGGTGCTACATACTAAGTTCCATACGTGAGAAGGTAGCTGAACGCCTTGTCCAAAAGCATCTTACTTCTGAGAGTTGAGCTCACCCTCAGTCCCTCACAGTTCCACACTGCCTGCAGAGTGAGTTTTGCAGGTCTTCACCGGAGACGTTTGCCACAGGCTTCTGAGACGCAAGTTAACAATGCAGACCTGGAGGGTATCTCCAGGTGCAGTAGAGTGGTAATCTTGGAACCTCCTGACTCAGAATACTGCTACCTTCACACTGCCATAAGAATGCAGCTAGTTGAGAGCTGGCTTCTAGGCATGCTTCCCTGGGAGTGCTGAGGACATGGCAGAACCCACCCGCATCCTGCCTGACTGTAGGCGCAGCTGCTAACATCCTAATGTTAGTGGCTGAGAGAGGTTGCGGGAAAAGCATGTGTAAGCATTGGGCCTGAACTCCTGTGTATCTGAGTTAAATACAGCGATTTCCAATGGCCTTCTTCAATCAGAGTGTAGGTAGTTTCCAACTCCCATGTCAGAGTGGGTAGCAGACATCTGTCTCCCCTGCATACACACTTCTGAGAGTTGAGCTTAAGGCCTGTACCTCCCCATCCAGCCTGCTGGTTCCTTTCACTTCTAAAAGGCCTAGGCTCGCTGTTTGACGGAAGTGTTGGGAGCGGTAATTGGAATCTCCCGGCACACAAGACTAGTGCCTCCAAGCTCATTCCAGCGATTGCCTAGTAATTCCTGGGGTAGACAGGTGCTACATACTAAGTTCCATACGTGAGAATGTAGCTGAACGCCTTGTCCAAAAGCATCTTACTTCTGAGAGTTGAGCTCACCCTCAGTCCCTCACAGTTCCACACTGCCTGCAGAGTGAGTTTCGCACGTCTTCACCAGAGACGTTTGCCACAGGCTTCTGAGACGCAAGTTAACAATGCAGACCTGGAGGGTATCTCCAGGTGCAGTAGAGTGGTAATCTCGGAACCGCCTTACTCAGAATACTGCTACCTTCACACTGTCATAAGAATGCAGCTAGTTGAGAGCTGGCTTCTAGGCATGCTTCCCTGTGAGAGCTGAGGACAGGGCAGAACCCTCCCGCATCCTGCCTGACTCTAGACGTACCTGCTAACCTCCTTCTGTTAGTGGCTGGGATAGGTTGTGGGAAAAGCATGTGTAAGCATTGGGCCTGAACTTCCGAGTATCTGAGTTGAATACAGCGATTTCCAACATCCTTCTTCAATAGGAGTGTAGCTAGGTTCCAACTCCCATGTCCGAGTGGGTAGCAGACATCTGCCTCCCATGCATACACACTTCTGAGAGTTGAGCTTATGGCCTGTAACCCTACATCGTGCCTGCCGCTACCTTTCGCTTCCAAAAGGCCTAGGCTCGCTGCTTGACGCAAGTGTTGAGAGAGGTAATTGGAATCTCCCGGCACACAAGACGAGTGCCTCCAAGCTCAATCAAGCGATTTCCCAGTAATTCCTGGGGTAGACTTGTGCTACATACTAAGTTCCATACGTGAGTAGGTATTTGAACGCCTTGTCCAAAAACATCTTACTGCTGAGAGTTGAGCTGACCCTCAGTCCCTCACAGTTCCACACTGCCTGCAGAGTGAGTTTCGGACGTCTTCACCAGAGACGTTTGCCACCGGCTTCTGAGACGCAAGTTAACAATGCAGACCTGGAGGGTATCTCCAGGTGCAGTAGAGTGGTAATCTGGGAACCTCCTGACTCAGAATACTGCTACCTTCACACTGCCATAAGAATGCAGCTAGTTGAGAGCTGGCTTCTAGGCATGCTTCCCTGGGAGTGCTGAGGACAGGGCAGAACCCACCCGCATCCTGCCTGACTGTAGGCGCAGCTGCTAACATCCTAATGTTAGTGGCTGAGAGAGGTTGCGGGAAAAGCATGTGTAAGCATTGGGCCTGAACTCCTGTGTATCTGAGTTGAATACAGCGATTTCCAATGGCCTTCTTCAATCAGAGTGTAGCTAGTTTCCAACTCCCATGTCAGAGTGGGTAGCAGACATCTGTCTCCCCTGCATACACACTTCTGAGAGTTGAGCTTAAGGCCTGTACCTCCCCATCCAGCCTGCTGGTTCCTTTCACTTCTAAAAGGCCTAGGCTCGCTGTTTGACGGAAGTGTTGGGAGAGGTAATTGGAATCTCCCGGCACACAAGACTAGGGCCTCCAAGCTCATTCCAGCGATTGCCTAGTAATTCGTGTGGTAGACTGGTGCTACATACTAAGTTCCATACGTGAGAAGGTAGCTGAACGCCTTGTCCAAAAGCATCTTACTTCTGAGAGTTGAGCTCACCCTCAGTCCCTCACAGTTCCACACTGCCTGCAGAGTGAGTTTTGCAGGTCTTCACCGGAGACGTTTGCCACAGGCTTCTGAGACGCAAGTTAACAATGCAGACCTGGAGGGTATCTCCAGGTGCAGTAGAGTGGTAATCTTGGAACCTCCTGACTCAGAATACTGCTACCTTCACACTGCCATAAGAATGCAGCTAGTTGAGAGCTGGCTTCTAGGCATGCTTCCCTGGGAGTGCTGAGGACATGGCAGAACCCACCCGCATCCTGCCTGACTGTAGGCGCAGCTGCTAACATCCTAATGTTAGTGGCTGAGAGAGGTTGCGGGAAAAGCATGTGTAAGCATTGGGCCTGAACTCCTGTGTATCTGAGTTAAATACAGCGATTTCCAATGGCCTTCTTCAATCAGAGTGTAGGTAGTTTCCAACTCCCATGTCAGAGTGGGTAGCAGACATCTGTCTCCCCTGCATACACACTTCTGAGAGTTGAGCTTAAGGCCTGTACCTCCCCATTCAGCCTGCTGGTTCCTTTCACTTCTAAAAGGCCTAGGCTCACTGTTTGACGGAAGTGTTGTGAGAGGTAATTGGAATCTCCCGGCACACAAGACTAGTGCCTCCAAGCTCATTCCAGCGATTGCCTAGTAATTCCTGGGGTAGACAGGTGCTACATACTAAGTTCCATACGTGAGAATGTAGCTGAACGCCTTGTCCAAAAGCATCTTACTTCTGAGAGTTGAGCTCACCCTCAGTCCCTCACAGTTCCACACTGCCTGCAGAGTGAGTTTCGCACGTCTTCACCAGAGACGTTTGCCACAGGCTTCTGAGACGCAAGTTAACAATGCAGACCTGGAGGGTATCTCCAGGTGCAGTAGAGTGGTAATCTCGGAACCGCCTTACTCAGAATACTGCTACCTTCACACTGCCATAAGAATGCAGCTAGTTGAGAGCTGGCTTCTAGGCATGCTTCCCTGTGAGAGCTGAGGACAGGGCAGAACCCTCCCGCATCCTGCCTGACTCTAGACGTACCTGCTAACCTCCTTCTGTTAGTGGCTGGGATAGGTTGTGGGAAAAGCATGTGTAAGCATTGGGCCTGAACTTCCGAGTATCTGAGTTGAATACAGCGATTTCCAACATCCTTCTTCAATAGGAGTGTAGCTAGGTTCCAACTCCCATGTCCGAGTGGGTAGCAGACATCTGCCTCCCATGCATACACACTTCTGAGAGTTGAGCTTATGGCCTGTAACCCTACATCGTGCCTGCCGCTACCTTTCGCTTCCAAAAGGCCTAGGCTCGCTGCTTGACGCAAGTGTTGAGAGAGGTAATTGGAATCTCCCGGCACACAAGACGAGTGCCTCCAAGCTCAATCAAGCGATTTCCCAGTAATTCCTGGGGTAGACTTGTGCTACATACTAAGTTCCATACGTGAGTAGGTATTTGAACGCCTTGTCCAAAAACATCTTACTGCTGAGAGTTGAGCTGACCCTCAGTCCCTCACAGTTCCACACTGCCTGCAGAGTGAGTTTCGGACGTCTTCACCAGAGACGTTTGCCACCGGCTTCTGAGACGCAAGTTAACACTGCAGACCTGGAGGGTATCTCCAGGTGCAGTAGAGTGGTAATCTGGGAACCTCCTGACTCAGAATACTGCTACCTTCACACTGCCATAAGAATGCAGCTAGTTGAGAGCTGGCTTCTAGGCATGCTTCCCTGGGAGTGCTGAGGACATGGCAGAACCCACCCGCATCCTGCCTGACTGTAGGCGCAGCTGCTAACATCCTAATGTTAGTGGCTGAGAGAGGTTGCGGGAAAAGCATGTGTAAGCATTGGGCCTGAACTCCTGTGTATCTGAGTTGAATACAGCGATTTCCAATGGCCTTCTTCAATCAGAGTGTAGCTAGTTTCCAACTCCCATGTCAGAGTGGGTAGCAGACATCTGTCTCCCCTGCATACACACTTCTGAGAGTTGAGCTTAAGGCCTGTACCTCCCCATCCAGCCTGCTGGTTCCTTTCACTTCTAAAAGGCCTAGGCTCGCTGTTTGACGGAAGTGTTGGGAGAGGTAATTGGAATCTCCCGGCACACAAGACTAGGGCCTCCAAGCTCATTCCAGCGATTGCCTAGTAATTCGTGTGGTAGACTGGTGCTACATACTAAGTTCCATACGTGAGAAGGTAGCTGAACGCCTTGTCCAAAAGCATCTTACTTCTGAGAGTTGAGCTCACCCTCAGTCCCTCACAGTTCCACACTGCCTGCAGAGTGAGTTTTGCAGGTCTTCACCGGAGACGTTTGCCACAGGCTTCTGAGACGCAAGTTAACAATGCAGACCTGGAGGGTATCTCCAGGTGCAGTAGAGTGGTAATCTGGGAACCTCCTGACTCAGAATACTGCTACCTTCACACTGCCATAAGAATGCAGCTAGTTGAGAGCTGGCTTCTAGGCATGCTTCCCTGGGAGTGCTGAGGACATGGCAGAACCCACCCGCATCCTGCCTGACTGTAGGCGCAGCTGCTAACATCCTAATGTTAGTGGCTGAGAGAGGTTGCGGGAAAAGCATGTGTAAGCATTGGGCCTGAACTCCTGTGTATCTGAGTTAAATACAGCGATTTCCAATGGCCTTCTTCAATCAGAGTGTAGGTAGTTTCCAACTCCCATGTCAGAGTGGGTAGCAGACATCTGTCTCCCCTGCATACACACTTCTGAGAGTTGAGCTTAAGGCCTGTACCTCCCCATCCAGCCTGCTGGTTCCTTTCACTTCTAAAAGGCCTAGGCTCGCTGTTTGACGGAAGTGTTGGGAGAGGTAATTGGAATCTCCCGGCACACAAGACTAGTGCCTCCAAGCTCATTCCAGCGATTGCCTAGTAATTCCTGGGGTAGACAGGTGCTACATACTAAGTTCCATACGTGAGAATGTAGCTGAACGCCTTGTCCAAAAGCATCTTACTTCTGAGAGTTGAGCTCACCCTCAGTCCCTCACAGTTCCACACTGCCTGCAGAGTGAGTTTCGCACGTCTTCACCAGAGACGTTTGCCACAGGCTTCTGAGACGCAAGTTAACAATGCAGACCTGGAGGGTATCTCCAGGTGCAGTAGAGTGGTAATCTCGGAACCGCCTTACTCAGAATACTGCTACCTTCACACTGTCATAAGAATGCAGCTAGTTGAGAGCTGGCTTCTAGGCATGCTTCCCTGTGAGAGCTGAGGACAGGGCAGAACCCTCCCGCATCCTGCCTGACTCTAGACGTACCTGCTAACCTCCTTCTGTTAGTGGCTGGGATAGGTTGTGGGAAAAGCATGTGTAAGCTTTGGGCCTGAACTTCCGAGTATCTGAGTTGAATACAGCGATTTCCAACATCCTTCTTCAATAGGAGTGTAGCTAGGTTCCAACTCCCATGTCCGAGTGGGTAGCAGACATCTGCCTCCCATGCATACACACTTCTGAGAGTTGAGCTTATGGCCTGTAACCCTACATCGTGCCTGCCGCTACCTTTCGCTTCCAAAAGGCCTAGGCTCGCTGCTTGACGCAAGTGTTGAGAGAGGTAATTGGAATCTCCCGGCACACAAGACGAGTGCCTCCAAGCTCAATCAAGCGATTTCCCAGTAATTCCTGGGGTAGACTTGTGCTACATACTAAGTTCCATACGTGAGTAGGTATTTGAACGCCTTGTCCAAAAACATCTTACTGCTGAGAGTTGAGCTGACCCTCAGTCCCTCACAGTTCCACACTGCCTGCAGAGTGAGTTTCGGACGTCTTCACCAGAGACGTTTGCCACCGGCTTCTGAGACGCAAGTTAACAATGCAGACCTGGAGGGTATCTCCAGGTGCAGTAGAGTGGTAATCTTGGAACCTCCTGACTCAGAATACTGCTACCTTCACACTGCCATAAGAATGCAGCTAGTTGAGAGCTGGCTTCTAGGCATGCTTCCCTGGGAGTGCTGAGGACAGGGCAGAACCCACCCGCATCCTGCCTGACTGTAGGCGCAGCTGCTAACATCCTAATGTTAGTGGCTGAGAGAGGTTGCGGGAAAAGCATGTGTAAGCATTGGGCCTGAACTCCTGTGTATCTGAGTTGAATACAGCGATTTCCAATGGCCTTCTTCAATCAGAGTGTAGCTAGTTTCCAACTCCCATGTCAGAGTGGGTAGCAGACATCTGTCTCCCCTGCATACACACTTCTGAGAGTTGAGCTTAAGGCCTGTACCTCCCCATCCAGCCTGCTGGTTCCTTTCACTTCTAAAAGGCCTAGGCTCGCTGTTTGACGGAAGTGTTGGGAGAGGTAATTGGAATCTCCCGGCACACAAGACTAGGGCCTCCAAGCTCATTCCAGCGATTGCCTAGTAATTCGTGTGGTAGACTGGTGCTACATACTAAGTTCCATACGTGAGAAGGTAGCTGAACGCCTTGTCCAAAAGCATCTTACTTCTGAGAGTTGAGCTCACCCTCAGTCCCTCACAGTTCCACACTGCCTGCAGAGTGAGTTTTGCAGGTCTTCACCGGAGACGTTTGCCACAGGCTTCTGAGACGCAAGTTAACAATGCAGACCTGGAGGGTATCTCCAGGTGCAGTAGAGTGGTAATCTTGGAACCTCCTGACTCAGAATACTGCTACCTTCACACTGCCATAAGAATGCAGCTAGTTGAGAGCTGGCTTCTAGGCATGCTTCCCTGGGAGTGCTGAGGACATGGCAGAACCCACCCGCATCCTGCCTGACTGTAGGCGCAGCTGCTAACATCCTAATGTTAGTGGCTGAGAGAGGTTGCGGGAAAAGCATGTGTAAGCATTGGGCCTGAACTCCTGTGTATCTGAGTTAAATACAGCGATTTCCAATGGCCTTCTTCAATCAGAGTGTAGGTAGTTTCCAACTCCCATGTCAGAGTGGGTAGCAGACATCTGTCTCCCCTGCATACACACTTCTGAGAGTTGAGCTTAAGGCCTGTACCTCCCCATCCAGCCTGCTGGTTCCTTTCACTTCTAAAAGGCCTAGGCTCGCTGTTTGACGGAAGTGTTGGGAGCGGTAATTGGAATCTCCCGGCACACAAGACTAGTGCCTCCAAGCTCATTCCAGCGATTGCCTAGTAATTCCTGGGGTAGACAGGTGCTACATACTAAGTTCCATACGTGAGAATGTAGCTGAACGCCTTGTCCAAAAGCATCTTACTTCTGAGAGTTGAGCTCACCCTCAGTCCCTCACAGTTCCACACTGCCTGCAGAGTGAGTTTCGCACGTCTTCACCAGAGACGTTTGCCACAGGCTTCTGAGACGCAAGTTAACAATGCAGACCTGGAGGGTATCTCCAGGTGCAGTAGAGTGGTAATCTCGGAACCGCCTTACTCAGAATACTGCTACCTTCACACTGTCATAAGAATGCAGCTAGTTGAGAGCTGGCTTCTAGGCATGCTTCCCTGTGAGAGCTGAGGACAGGGCAGAACCCTCCCGCATCCTGCCTGACTCTAGACGTACCTGCTAACCTCCTTCTGTTAGTGGCTGGGATAGGTTGTGGGAAAAGCATGTGTAAGCATTGGGCCTGAACTTCCGAGTATCTGAGTTGAATACAGCGATTTCCAACATCCTTCTTCAATAGGAGTGTAGCTAGGTTCCAACTCCCATGTCCGAGTGGGTAGCAGACATCTGCCTCCCATGCATACACACTTCTGAGAGTTGAGCTTATGGCCTGTAACCCTACATCGTGCCTGCCGCTACCTTTCGCTTCCAAAAGGCCTAGGCTCGCTGCTTGACGCAAGTGTTGAGAGAGGTAATTGGAATCTCCCGGCACACAAGACGAGTGCCTCCAAGCTCAATCAAGCGATTTCCCAGTAATTCCTGGGGTAGACTTGTGCTACATACTAAGTTCCATACGTGAGTAGGTATTTGAACGCCTTGTCCAAAAACATCTTACTGCTGAGAGTTGAGCTGACCCTCAGTCCCTCACAGTTCCACACTGCCTGCAGAGTGAGTTTCGGACGTCTTCACCAGAGACGTTTGCCACCGGCTTCTGAGACGCAAGTTAACAATGCAGACCTGGAGGGTATCTCCAGGTGCAGTAGAGTGGTAATCTGGGAACCTCCTGACTCAGAATACTGCTACCTTCACACTGCCATAAGAATGCAGCTAGTTGAGAGCTGGCTTCTAGGCATGCTTCCCTGGGAGTGCTGAGGACAGGGCAGAACCCACCCGCATCCTGCCTGACTGTAGGCGCAGCTGCTAACATCCTAATGTTAGTGGCTGAGAGAGGTTGCGGGAAAAGCATGTGTAAGCATTGGGCCTGAACTCCTGTGTATCTGAGTTGAATACAGCGATTTCCAATGGCCTTCTTCAATCAGAGTGTAGCTAGTTTCCAACTCCCATGTCAGAGTGGGTAGCAGACATCTGTCTCCCCTGCATACACACTTCTGAGAGTTGAGCTTAAGGCCTGTACCTCCCCATCCAGCCTGCTGGTTCCTTTCACTTCTAAAAGGCCTAGGCTCGCTGTTTGACGGAAGTGTTGGGAGAGGTAATTGGAATCTCCCGGCACACAAGACTAGGGCCTCCAAGCTCATTCCAGCGATTGCCTAGTAATTCGTGTGGTAGACTGGTGCTACATACTAAGTTCCATACGTGAGAAGGTAGCTGAACGCCTTGTCCAAAAGCATCTTACTTCTGAGAGTTGAGCTCACCCTCAGTCCCTCACAGTTCCACACTGCCTGCAGAGTGAGTTTTGCAGGTCTTCACCGGAGACGTTTGCCACAGGCTTCTGAGACGCAAGTTAACAATGCAGACCTGGAGGGTATCTCCAGGTGCAGTAGAGTGGTAATCTTGGAACCTCCTGACTCAGAATACTGCTACCTTCACACTGCCATAAGAATGCAGCTAGTTGAGAGCTGGCTTCTAGGCATGCTTCCCTGGGAGTGCTGAGGACATGGCAGAACCCACCCGCATCCTGCCTGACTGTAGGCGCAGCTGCTAACATCCTAATGTTAGTGGCTGAGAGAGGTTGCGGGAAAAGCATGTGTAAGCATTGGGCCTGAACTCCTGTGTATCTGAGTTAAATACAGCGATTTCCAATGGCCTTCTTCAATCAGAGTGTAGGTAGTTTCCAACTCCCATGTCAGAGTGGGTAGCAGACATCTGTCTCCCCTGCATACACACTTCTGAGAGTTGAGCTTAAGGCCTGTACCTCCCCATCCAGCCTGCTGGTTCCTTTCACTTCTAAAAGGCCTAGGCTCACTGTTTGACGGAAGTGTTGTGAGAGGTAATTGGAATCTCCCGGCACACAAGACTAGTGCCTCCAAGCTCATTCCAGCGATTGCCTAGTAATTCCTGGGGTAGACAGGTGCTACATACTAAGTTCCATACGTGAGAATGTAGCTGAACGCCTTGTCCAAAAGCATCTTACTTCTGAGAGTTGAGCTCACCCTCAGTCCCTCACAGTTCCACACTGCCTGCAGAGTGAGTTTCGCACGTCTTCACCAGAGACGTTTGCCACAGGCTTCTGAGACGCAAGTTAACAATGCAGACCTGGAGGGTATCTCCAGGTGCAGTAGAGTGGTAATCTCGGAACCGCCTTACTCAGAATACTGCTACCTTCACACTGCCATAAGAATGCAGCTAGTTGAGAGCTGGCTTCTAGGCATGCTTCCCTGTGAGAGCTGAGGACAGGGCAGAACCCTCCCGCATCCTGCCTGACTCTAGACGTACCTGCTAACCTCCTTCTGTTAGTGGCTGGGATAGGTTGTGGGAAAAGCATGTGTAAGCATTGGGCCTGAACTTCCGAGTATCTGAGTTGAATACAGCGATTTCCAACATCCTTCTTCAATAGGAGTGTAGCTAGGTTCCAACTCCCATGTCCGAGTGGGTAGCAGACATCTGCCTCCCATGCATACACACTTCTGAGAGTTGAGCTTATGGCCTGTAACCCTACATCGTGCCTGCCGCTACCTTTCGCTTCCAAAAGGCCTAGGCTCGCTGCTTGACGCAAGTGTTGAGAGAGGTAATTGGAATCTCCCGGCACACAAGACGAGTGCCTCCAAGCTCAATCAAGCGATTTCCCAGTAATTCCTGGGGTAGACTTGTGCTACATACTAAGTTCCATACGTGAGTAGGTATTTGAACGCCTTGTCCAAAAACATCTTACTGCTGAGAGTTGAGCTGACCCTCAGTCCCTCACAGTTCCACACTGCCTGCAGAGTGAGTTTCGGACGTCTTCACCAGAGACGTTTGCCACCGGCTTCTGAGACGCAAGTTAACAATGCAGACCTGGAGGGTATCTCCAGGTGCAGTAGAGTGGTAATCTGGGAACCTCCTGACTCAGAATACTGCTACCTTCACACTGCCATAAGAATGCAGCTAGTTGAGAGCTGGCTTCTAGGCATGCTTCCCTGGGAGTGCTGAGGACATGGCAGAACCCACCCGCATCCTGCCTGACTGTAGGCGCAGCTGCTAACATCCTAATGTTAGTGGCTGAGAGAGGTTGCGGGAAAAGCATGTGTAAGCATTGGGCCTGAACTCCTGTGTATCTGAGTTGAATACAGCGATTTCCAATGGCCTTCTTCAATCAGAGTGTAGCTAGTTTCCAACTCCCATGTCAGAGTGGGTAGCAGACATCTGTCTCCCCTGCATACACACTTCTGAGAGTTGAGCTTAAGGCCTGTACCTCCCCATCCAGCCTGCTGGTTCCTTTCACTTCTAAAAGGCCTAGGCTCGCTGTTTGACGGAAGTGTTGGGAGAGGTAATTGGAATCTCCCGGCACACAAGACTAGGGCCTCCAAGCTCATTCCAGCGATTGCCTAGTAATTCGTGTGGTAGACTGGTGCTACATACTAAGTTCCATACGTGAGAAGGTAGCTGAACGCCTTGTCCAAAAGCATCTTACTTCTGAGAGTTGAGCTCACCCTCAGTCCCTCACAGTTCCACACGGCCTGCAGAGTGAGTTTTGCAGGTCTTCACCGGAGACGTTTGCCACAGGCTTCTGAGACGCAAGTTAACAATGCAGACCTGGAGGGTATCTCCAGGTGCAGTAGAGTGGTAATCTTGGAACCTCCTGACTCAGAATACTGCTACCTTCACACTGCCATAAGAATGCAGCTAGTTGAGAGCTGGCTTCTAGGCATGCTTCCCTGGGAGTGCTGAGGACATGGCAGAACCCACCCGCATCCTGCCTGACTGTAGGCGCAGCTGCTAACATCCTAATGTTAGTGGCTGAGAGAGGTTGCGGGAAAAGCATGTGTAAGCATTGGGCCTGAACTCCTGTGTATCTGAGTTAAATACAGCGATTTCCAATGGCCTTCTTCAATCAGAGTGTAGGTAGTTTCCAACTCCCATGTCAGAGTGGGTAGCAGACATCTGTCTCCCCTGCATACACACTTCTGAGAGTTGAGCTTAAGGCCTGTACCTCCCCATCCAGCCTGCTGGTTCCTTTCACTTCTAAAAGGCCTAGGCTCGCTGTTTGACGGAAGTGTTGGGAGAGGTAATTGGAATCTCCCGGCACACAAGACTAGTGCCTCCAAGCTCATTCCAGCGATTGCCTAGTAATTCCTGGGGTAGACAGGTGCTACATACTAAGTTCCATACGTGAGAATGTAGCTGAACGCCTTGTCCAAAAGCATCTTACTTCTGAGAGTTGAGCTCACCCTCAGTCCCTCACAGTTCCACACTGCCTGCAGAGTGAGTTTCGCACGTCTTCACCAGAGACGTTTGCCACAGGCTTCTGAGACGCAAGTTAACAATGCAGACCTGGAGGGTATCTCCAGGTGCAGTAGAGTGGTAATCTCGGAACCGCCTTACTCAGAATACTGCTACCTTCACACTGTCATAAGAATGCAGCTAGTTGAGAGCTGGCTTCTAGGCATGCTTCCCTGTGAGAGCTGAGGACAGGGCAGAACCCTCCCGCATCCTGCCTGACTCTAGACGTACCTGCTAACCTCCTTCTGTTAGTGGCTGGGATAGGTTGTGGGAAAAGCATGTGTAAGCATTGGGCCTGAACTTCCGAGTATCTGAGTTGAATACAGCGATTTCCAACATCCTTCTTCAATAGGAGTGTAGCTAGGTTCCAACTCCCATGTCCGAGTGGGTAGCAGACATCTGCCTCCCATGCATACACACTTCTGAGAGTTGAGCTTATGGCCTGTAACCCTACATCGTGCCTGCCGCTACCTTTCGCTTCCAAAAGGCCTAGGCTCGCTGCTTGACGCAAGTGTTGAGAGAGGTAATTGGAATCTCCCGGCACACAAGACGAGTGCCTCCAAGCTCAATCAAGAGATTTCCCAGTAATTCCTGGGGTAGACTTGTGCTACATACTAAGTTCCATACGTGAGTAGGTATTTGAACGCCTTGTCCAAAAACATCTTACTGCTGAGAGTTGAGCTGACCCTCAGTCCCTCACAGTTCCACACTGCCTGCAGAGTGAGTTTCGGACGTCTTCACCAGAGACGTTTGCCACCGGCTTCTGAGACGCAAGTTAACAATGCAGACCTGGAGGGTATCTCCAGGTGCAGTAGAGTGGTAATCTTGGAACCTCCTGACTCAGAATACTGCTACCTTCACACTGTCATAAGAATGCAGCTAGTTGAGAGCTGGCTTCTAGGCATGCTTCCCTGGGAGTGCTGAGGACAGGGCAGAACCCACCCGCATCCTGCCTGACTGTAGGCGCAGCTGCTAACATCCTAATGTTAGTGGCTGAGAGAGGTTGCGGGAAAAGCATGTGTAAGCATTGGGCCTGAACTCCTGTGTATCTGAGTTGAATACAGCGATTTCCAATGGCCTTCTTCAATCAGAGTGTAGCTAGTTTCCAACTCCCATGTCAGAGTGGGTAGCAGACATCTGTCTCCCCTGCATACACACTTCTGAGAGTTGAGCTTAAGGCCTGTACCTCCCCATCCAGCCTGCTGGTTCCTTTCACTTCTAAAAGGCCTAGGCTCGCTGTTTGACGGAAGTGTTGGGAGAGGTAATTGGAATCTCCCGGCACACAAGACTAGGGCCTCCAAGCTCATTCCAGCGATTGCCTAGTAATTCGTGTGGTAGACTGGTGCTACATACTAAGTTCCATACGTGAGAAGGTAGCTGAACGCCTTGTCCAAAAGCATCTTACTTCTGAGAGTTGAGCTCACCCTCAGTCCCTCACAGTTCCACACTGCCTGCAGAGTGAGTTTTGCAGGTCTTCACCGGAGACGTTTGCCACAGGCTTCTGAGACGCAAGTTAACAATGCAGACCTGGAGGGTATCTCCAGGTGCAGTAGAGTGGTAATCTTGGAACCTCCTGACTCAGAATACTGCTACTTTCACACTGCCATAAGAATGCAGCTAGTTGAGAGCTGGCTTCTAGGCATGCTTCCCTGGGAGTGCTGAGGACATGGCAGAACCCACCCGCATCCTGCCTGACTGTAGGCGCAGCTGCTAACATCCTAATGTTAGTGGCTGAGAGAGGTTGCGGGAAAAGCATGTGTAAGCATTGGGCCTGAACTCCTGTGTATCTGAGTTAAATACAGCGATTTCCAATGGCCTTCTTCAATCAGAGTGTAGGTAGTTTCCAACTCCCATGTCAGAGTGGGTAGCAGACATCTGTCTCCCCTGCATACACACTTCTGAGAGTTGAGCTTAAGGCCTGTACCTCCCCATCCAGCCTGCTGGTTCCTTTCACTTCTAAAAGGCCTAGGCTCGCTGTTTGACGGAAGTGTTGGGAGAGGTAATTGGAATCTCCCGGCACACAAGACTAGTGCCTCCAAGCTCATTCCAGCGATTGCCTAGTAATTCCTGGGGTAGACAGGTGCTACATACTAAGTTCCATACGTGAGAATGTAGCTGAACGCCTTGTCCAAAAGCATCTTACTTCTGAGAGTTGAGCTCACCCTCAGTCCCTCACAGTTCCACACTGCCTGCAGAGTGAGTTTCGCACGTCTTCACCAGAGACGTTTGCCACAGGCTTCTGAGACGCAAGTTAATGCAGACCTGGAGGGTATCTCCAGGTGCAGTAGAGTGGTAATCTCGGAACCGCCTTACTCAGAATACTGCTACCTTCACACTGTCATAAGAATGCAGCTAGTTGAGAGCTGGCTTCTAGGCATGCTTCCCTGTGAGAGCTGAGGACAGGGCAGAACCCTCCCGCATCCTGCCTGACTCTAGACGTACCTGCTAACCTCCTTCTGTTAGTGGCTGGGATAGGTTGTGGGAAAAGCATGTGTAAGCATTGGGCCTGAACTTCCGAGTATCTGAGTTGAATACAGCGATTTCCAACATCCTTCTTCAATAGGAGTGTAGCTAGGTTCCAACTCCCATGTCCGAGTGGGTAGCAGACATCTGCCTCCCATGCATACACACTTCTGAGAGTTGAGCTTATGGCCTGTAACCCTACATCGTGCCTGCCGCTACCTTTCGCTTCCAAAAGGCCTAGGCTCGCTGCTTGACGCAAGTGTTGAGAGAGGTAATTGGAATCTCCCGGCACACAAGACGAGTGCCTCCAAGCTCAATCAAGCGATTTCCCAGTAATTCCTGGGGTAGACTTGTGCTACATACTAAGTTCCATACGTGAGTAGGTATTTGAACGCCTTGTCCAAAAACATCTTACTGCTGAGAGTTGAGCTGACCCTCAGTCCCTCACAGTTCCACACTGCCTGCAGAGTGAGTTTCGCACGTCTTCACCAGAGACGTTTGCCAGAGGCCTCTGAGACGCAAGTTAACAATGCAGACCTGGAGGGTATCTCCAGGTGCAGTAGAGTGGTAATCTGGGAACCTCCTGTCTCAGAATACTGCTACCTTGACCCTGCCATAAGTATGCAGCTAGTTGACCGCTGGCTTCAAGACATGCTTCCCTGTGAGAGCTAAGGACAGGGCACAACCCTCCCGCATCCTGCTTGACTGTAGAAGGAGCTGCTAACGTCCTCATGTTAGTGGCAGGGAAAGGTTGTGAGAAAAGCATGTGGAATCGTTGTGCCTGAACCCACGTGTATCTGAGTTGAATACAGCGATTTCCAAAGTCCTTTTTCATCAGAGTGTAGTAGGTTCCCACTCGCATGTACGAGTGGGTAGCAGACATCTGCCTCCCATGCATACACACTTCTGAGAGTTGAATTTATGGCCTGTATCCCTACCTCCTGCCTGCAGCTAGCTTTCGCTTCCAAAAGGCCTAGGCTCGCTGCTTCACCGAAGTGTTGGGAGAGGTAACTGGAATCTCCCGGCAACAAGACTAGTGCCTCCAAGCTCAATCCAGCGATTTCCCAGTAATTCCTGGGGTAGACTGGTGCTACATACTAAGTTCCATACGTGAGTAGGTATTTGAACGCCTAGTCCAAAAACATCTTACTTCTGAGAGTGGAGCTGACCCTCAGTCCCTCACAGTTCCACACTGCCTGCAGAGTGAGTTTCGCACGTCTTCACCAGAGACGTTTGCCAGAGGCCTCTGAGACGCAAGTTAACAATGCAGACCTGGAGGGTATCTCCAGGTGCAGTAGAGTGGTAATCTGGGAACCTCCTTACTCAGAATACTGCTACCTTCACACTGTCATAAGAATGCAGCTAGTTGAGAGCTGGCTTCAAGGCATGCTTCCCTGTGAGAGCTGAGGACAGGGCAGGACCCTCCTGCATCCTGCCTGACTGTAGACTTACCTGCTAACCTCCTTCCGTTAGTGGCTGAGATAGTTTGTGGGAAAAGCATGTGTAAGCATTGGGCCTGAACTCCCGTGTATCTGAGTTGAATACAGCGATTTCCAAAGTCCTTCTTCAATAGGAGTGTAGCTAGGTTCCAACTCCCATGTCCGAGTGGGTAGCAGACATCTGCCTCCCAGGCATAAACACTTCTGAGAGTTGAGCTTATGGCCTGTAACCCAACATCCTGCCTGCCGCTACCTTTCGCTTCCAAAATGCCTAGGCTCTCTGCTTGACGCAAGTGTTGGGAGAGGTAACTGGAATCTCCCGGCACACAAGACGAGTGCCTCCAAGCTCAATCAAGCGATTTCCTAGTAATTCCTGGGGTAGACTGGTGCTACATACTAAGTTCCATACGTGAGTAGGTAGTTGAACGCCTTGTCCAAAAACATCTTACTTCTGAGAGTTGAGCTCACCCTCAGTCCCTCACAGTTCCACACTGCCTGCAGAGTGAGTTTCGGACGTCTTCACCAGAGACGTTTGCCAGAGGCTTCTGAGACGCAAGTTAACAATGCAGACCTGGAGGGTATCTCCAGGTGCAGTAGAGTGGTAATCTGGGAACCTCCTTACTCAGAATACTGCTACCTTCACACTGCCATAAGAATGCAGCTAGTTGAGAGCTGGCTTCTAGGCATGCTTCCCTGGGAGTGCTGAGGACAGGGCAGAACCCACCCGCATCCTGCCTGACTGTAGGCGCAGCTGCTAACATCCTAATGTTAGTGGCTGAGAGAGGTTGCGGGAAAAGTATGTGTAAGCATTGGGCCTGAACTCCTGTGTATCTGAGTTGAATACAGCGATTTCCAATGGCCTTCTTCAATCAGAGTGTAGCTAGTTTCCAACTCCGATGTCAGAGTGGGTAGCAGACATCTGTCTCCCCTGCATACACACTTCTGAGAGTTTAGCTTATGGCCTGTAACCCAACATCCTGCTTGCTGGTTCCTTTCACTTCTAAAAGGCCTAGGCTCGCTGTTTGACGGAAGTGTTGGGAGAGGTAATTGGAATCTCCCGGCACACAAGACTAGGGCCTCCAAGCTCATTCCAGCTATTGCCTAGTAATTCGTGTGGTAGACTGGTGCTACATACTAAGTTCCATACGTGAGAAGGTAGCTGAACGCCTTGTCCAAAAGCATCTTACTTCTGAGAGTTGAGCTCACCCTCAGTCCCTCACAGTTCCACACTGCCTGCAGAGTGATTTTTGCAGGTTTTCACCGGAGACGTTTGCCACAGGCTTCTGAGACGCAAGTTAACAATGCAGACCTGGAGGGTATCTCCAGGTGCAGTAGAGTGGTAATCTTGGAACCTCCTGACTCAGAATACTGCTACCTTCACACTGCCATAAGAATGCAGCTAGTTGAGAGCTGGCTTCTAGGCATGCTTCCCTGGGAGTGCTGAGGACATGGCAGAACCCACCCGCATCCTGCCTGACTGTAGGCGCAGCTGCTAACATCCTAATGTTAGTGGCTGAGAGAGGTTGCGGGAAAAGCATGTGTAAGCATTGGGCCTGAACTCCTGTGTATCTGAGTTAAATACAGCGATTTCCAATGGCCTTCTTCAATCAGAGTGTAGCTAGTTTCCAACTCCCATGTCAGAGTGGGTAGCAGACATCTGTCTCCCCTGCATACACACTTCTGAGAGTTGAGCTTAAGGCCTGTACCTCCCCATCCAGCCTGCTGGTTCCTTTCACTTCTAAAAGGCCTAGGCTCGCTGTTTGACGGAAGTGTTGGGAGAGGTAATTGGAATCTCCCGGCACACAAGACTAGGGCCTCCAAGCTCATTCCAGCGATTGCCTAGTAATTCGTGTGGTAGACTGGTGCTACATACTAAGTTCCATACGTGAGAAGGTAGCTGAACGCCTTGTCCAAAAGCATCTTACTTCTGAGAGTTGAGCTCACCCTCAGTCCCTCACAGTTCCACACTGCCTGCAGAGTGAGTTTTGCAGGTCTTCACCGGAGACGTTTGCCACAGGCTTCTGAGACGCAAGTTAACAATGCAGACCTGGAGGGTATCTCCAGGTGCAGTAGAGTGGTAATCTTGGAACCTCCTGACTCAGAATACTGCTACCTTCACACTGCCATAAGAATGCAGCTAGTTGAGAGCTGGCTTCTAGGCATGCTTCCCTGGGAGTGCTGAGGACATGGCAGAACCCACCCGCATCCTGCCTGACTGTAGGCGCAGCTGCTAACATCCTAATGTTAGTGGCTGAGAGAGGTTGCGGGAAAAGCATGTGTAAGCATTGGGCCTGAACTCCTGTGTATCTGAGTTAAATACAGCGATTTCCAATGGCCTTCTTAATCAGAGTGTAGGTAGTTTCCAACTCCCATGTCAGAGTGGGTAGCAGACATCTGTCTCCCCTGCATACACACTTCTGAGAGTTGAGCTTAAGGCCTGTACCTCCCCATCCAGCCTGCTGGTTCCTTTCACTTCTAAAAGGCCTAGGCTCGCTGTTTGACGGAAGTGTTGGGAGAGGTAATTGGAATCTCCCGGCACACAAGACTAGTGCCTCCAAGCTCATTCCAGCGATTGCCTAGTAATTCCTGGGGTAGACAGGTGCTACATACTAAGTTCCATACGTGAGAATGTAGCTGAACGCCTTGTCCAAAAGCATCTTACTTCTGAGAGTTGAGCTCACCCTCAGTCCCTCACAGTTCCACACTGCCTGCAGAGTGAGTTTCGCACGTCTTCACCAGAGACGTTTGCCACAGGCTTCTGAGACGCAAGTTAACAATGCAGACCTGGAGGGTATCTCCAGGTGCAGTAGAGTGGTAATCTCGGAACCGCCTTACTCAGAATACTGCTACCTTCACACTGTCATAAGAATGCAGCTAGTTGAGAGCTGGCTTCTAGGCATGCTTCCCTGTGAGAGCTGAGGACAGGGCAGAACCCTCCCGCATCCTGCCTGACTGTAGACGTACCTGCTAACCTCCTTCTGTTAGTGGCTGGGATAGGTTGTGGGAAAAGCATGTGTAAGCATTGGGCCTGAACTCCCGAGTATCTGAGTTGAATACAGCGATTTCCAACATCCTTCTTCAATAGGAGTGTAGCTAGGTTCCAACTCCCATGTCCGAGTGGGTAGCAGACATCTGCCTCCCATGCATACACACTTCTGAGAGTGGAGCTTATGGCCTGTAACCCTACATCGTGCCTGCCGCTCCCTTTCGCTTCCAAAAGGCCTAGGCTCGCTGCTTGACGCAAGTGTTGGGAGAGGTAATTGGAATCTCCCGGCACACAAGACGAGTGCCTCCAAGCTCAATCAAGCGATTTCCCAGTAATTCCTGGGGTAGACTTGTGCTACATACTAAGTTCCATACGTGAGTAGGTATTTGAACGCCTTGTCCAAAAACATCTTACTGCTGAGAGTTGAGCTGACCCTCAGTCCCTCACAGTTCCACACTGCCTGCAGAGTGAGTTTCGGACGTCTTCACCAGAGACGTTTGCCACCGGCTTCTGAGACGCAAGTTAACAATGCAGACCTGGAGGGTATCTCCAGGTGCAGTAGAGTGGTAATCTTGGAACCTCCTGACTCAGAATACTGCTACCTTCACACTGCCATAAGAATGCAGCTAGTTGAGAGCTGGCTTCTAGGCATGCTTCCCTGGGAGTGCTGAGGACAGGGCAGAACCCACCCGCATCCTGCCTGACTGTAGGCGCAGCTGCTAACATCCTAATGTTAGTGGCTGAGAGAGGTTGCGGGAAAAGCATGTGTAAGCATTGGGCCTAAACTCCTGTGTATCTGAGTTGAATACAGCGATTTCCAATGGCCTTCTTCAATCAGAGTGTAGCTAGTTTCCAACTCCCATGTCAGAGTGGGTAGCAGACATCTGTCTCCCCTGCATACACACTTCTGAGAGTTGAGCTTAAGGCCTGTACCTCCCCATCCAGCCTGCTGGTTCCTTTCACTTCTAAAAGGCCTAGGCTCGCTGTTTGACGGAAGTGTTGGGAGAGGTAATTGGAATCTCCCGGCACACAAGACTAGGGCCTCCAAGCTCATTCCAGCGATTGCCTAGTAATTCGTGTGGTAGACTGGTGCTACATACTAAGTTCCATACGTGAGAAGGTAGCTGAACGCCTTGTCCAAAAGCATCTTACTTCTGAGAGTTGAGCTCACCCTCAGTCCCTCACAGTTCCACACTGCCTGCAGAGTGAGTTTTGCAGGTCTTCACCGGAGACGTTTGCCACAGGCTTCTGAGACGCAAGTTAACAATGCAGACCTGGAGGGTATCTCCAGGTGCAGTAGAGTGGTAATCTTGGAACCTCCTGACTCAGAATACTGCTACCTTCACACTGCCATAAGAATGCAGCTAGTTGAGAGCTGGCTTCTAGGCATGCTTCCCTGGGAGTGCTGAGGACATGGCAGAACCCACCCGCATCCTGCCTGACTGTAGGCGCAGCTGCTAACATCCTAATGTTAGTGGCTGAGAGAGGTTGCGGGAAAAGCATGTGTAAGCATTGGGCCTGAACTCCTGTGTATCTGAGTTAAATACAGCGATTTCCAATGGCCTTCTTCAATCAGAGTGTAGCTAGTTTCCAACTCCCATGTCAGAGTGGGTAGCAGACATCTGTCTCCCCTGCATACACACTTCTGAGAGTTGAGCTTAAGGCCTGTACCTCCCCATCCAGCCTGCTGGTTCCTTTCACTTCTAAAAGGCCTAGGCTCGCTGTTTGACGGAAGTGTTGGGAGAGGTAATTGGAATCTCCCGGCACACAAGACTAGTGCCTCCAAGCTCATTCCAGCGATTGCCTAGTAATTCCTGGGGTAGACAGGTGCTACATACTAAGTTCCATACGTGAGAATGTAGCTGAACGCCTTGTCCAAAAGCATCTTACTTCTGAGAGTTGAGCTCACCCTCAGTCCCTCACAGTTCCACACTGCCTGCAGAGTGAGTTTCGCACGTCTTCACCAGAGACGTTTGCCACAGGCTTCTGAGACGCAAGTTAACAATGCAGACCTGGAGGGTATCTCCAGGTGCAGTAGAGTGGTAATCTCGGAACCGCCTTACTCAGAATACTGCTACCTTCACACTGTCATAAGAATGCAGCTAGTTGAGAGCTGGCTTCTAGGCATGCTTCCCTGTGAGAGCTGAGGACAGGGCAGAACCCTCCCGCATCCTGCCTGACTGTAGACGTACCTGCTAACCTCCTTCTGTTAGTGGCTGGGATAGGTTGTGGGAAAAGCATGTGTAAGCATTGGGCCTGAACTCCCGAGTATCTGAGTTGAATACAGCGATTTCCAACATCCTTCTTCAATAGGAGTGTAGCTAGGTTCCAACTCCCATGTCCGAGTGGGTAGCAGACATCTGCCTCCCATGCATACACACTTCTGAGAGTGGAGCTTATGGCCTGTAACCCTACATCGTGCCTGCCCCTCCCTTTCGCTTCCAAAAGGCCTAGGCTCGCTGCTTGACGCAAGTGTTGGGAGAGGTAATTGGAATCTCCCGGCACACAAGACGAGTGCCTCCAAGCTCAATCAAGCGATTTCCCAGTAATTCCTGGGGTAGACTTGTGCTACATACTAAGTTCCATACGTGAGTAGGTATTTGAACGCCTTGTCCAAAAACATCTTACTGCTGAGAGTTGAGCTGACCCTCAGTCCCTCACAGTTCCACACTGCCTGCAGAGTGAGTTTCGGACGTCTTCACCAGAGACGTTTGCCACCGGCTTCTGAGACGCAAGGTAACAATGCAGACCTGGAGGGTATCTCCAGGTGCAGTAGAGTGGTAATCTTGGAACCTCCTGACTCAGAATACTGCTACCTTCACACTGCCATAAGAATGCAGCTAGTTGAGAGCTGGCTTCTAGGCATGCTTCCCTGTGAGAGCTGAGGACAGGGCAGAACCCTCCCGCATCCTGCCTGACTGTAGACGTACCTGCTAACCTCCTTCTGTTAGTGGCTGGGATAGGTTGTGGGAAAAGCATGTGTAAGCATTGGGCCTGAACTCCCGAGTATCTGAGTTGAATACAGCGATTTCCAACATCCTTCTTCAATAGGAGTGTAGCTAGGTTCCAACTCCCATGTCCGAGTGGGTAGCAGACATCTGCCTCCCATGCATACACACTTCTGAGAGTGGAGCTTATGGCCTGTAACCCTACATCGTGCCTGCCCCTCCCTTTCGCTTCCAAAAGGCCTAGGCTCGCTGCTTGACGCAAGTGTTGGGAGAGGTAATTGGAATCTCCCGGCACACAAGACGAGTGCCTCCAAGCTCAATCAAGCGATTTCCCAGTAATTCCTGGGGTAGACTTGTGCTACATACTAAGTTCCATACGTGAGTAGGTATTTGAACGCCTTGTCCAAAAACATCTTACTGCTGAGAGTTGAGCTGACCCTCAGTCCCTCACAGTTCCACACTGCCTGCAGAGTGAGTTTCGGACGTCTTCACCAGAGACGTTTGCCACCGGCTTCTGAGACGCAAGGTAACAATGCAGACCTGGAGGGTATCTCCAGGTGCAGTAGAGTGGTAATCTTGGAACCTCCTGACTCAGAATACTGCTACCTTCACACTGCCATAAGAATGCAGCTAGTTGAGAGCTGGCTTCTAGGCATGCTTCCCTGGGAGTGCTGAGGACAGGGCAGAACCCACCCGCATCCTGCCTGACTGTAGGCGCAGCTGCTAACATCCTAATGTTAGTGGCTGAGAGAGGTTGCGGGAAAAGCATGTGTAAGCATTGGGCCTGAACTCCTGTGTATCTGAGTTGAATACAGCGATTTCCAATGGCCTTCTTCAATCAGAGTGTAGCTAGTTTCCAACTCCCATGTCAGAGTGGGTAGCAGACATCTGTCTCCCCTGCATACACACTTCTGAGAGTTGAGCTTAAGGCCTGTACCTCCCCATCCAGCCTGCTGGTTCCTTTCACTTCTAAAAGGCCTAGGCTCGCTGTTTGACGGAAGTGTTGGGAGAGGTAATTGGAATCTCCCGGCACACAAGACTAGGGCCTCCAAGCTCATTCCAGCGATTGCCTAGTAATTCGTGTGGTAGACTGGTGCTACATACTAAGTTCCATACGTGAGAAGGTAGCTGAACGCCTTGTCCAAAAGCATCTTACTTCTGAGAGTTGAGCTCACCCTCAGTCCCTCACAGTTCCACACTGCCTGCAGAGTGAGTTTTGCAGGTCTTCACCGGAGACGTTTGCCACAGGCTTCTGAGACGCAAGTTAACAATGCAGACCTGGAGGGTATCTCCAGGTGCAGTAGAGTGGTAATCTTGGAACCTCCTGACTCAGAATACTGCTACCTTCACACTGCCATAAGAATGCAGCTAGTTGAGAGCTGGCTTCTAGGCATGCTTCCCTGGGAGTGCTGAGGACATGGCAGAACCCACCCGCATCCTGCCTGACTGTAGGCGCAGCTGCTAACATCCTAATGTTAGTGGCTGAGAGAGGTTGCGGGAAAAGCATGTGTAAGCATTGGGCCTGAACTCCTGTGTATCTGAGTTAAATACAGCGATTTCCAATGGCCTTCTTCAATCAGAGTGTAGGTAGTTTCCAACTCCCATGTCAGAGTGGGTAGCAGACATCTGTCTCCCCTGCATACACACTTCTGAGAGTTGAGCTTAAGGCCTGTACCTCCCCATCCAGCCTGCTGGTTCCTTTCACTTCTAAAAGGCCTAGGCTCGCTGTTTGACGGAAGTGTTGGGAGAGGTAATTGGAATCTCCCGGCACACAAGACTAGTGCCTCCAAGCTCATTCCAGCGATTGCCTAGTAATTCCTGGGGTAGACAGGTGCTACATACTAAGTTCCATACGTGAGAATGTAGCTGAACGCCTTGTCCAAAAGCATCTTACTTCTGAGAGTTGAGCTCACCCTCAGTCCCTCACAGTTCCACACTGCCTGCAGAGTGAGTTTCGCACGTCTTCACCAGAGACGTTTGCCACAGGCTTCTGAGACGCAAGTTAACAATGCAGACCTGGAGGGTATCTCCAGGTGCAGTAGAGTGGTAATCTCGGAACCGCCTTACTCAGAATACTGCTACCTTCACACTGTCATAAGAATGCAGCTAGTTGAGAGCTGGCTTCTAGGCATGCTTCCCTGTGAGAGCTGAGGACAGGGCAGAACCCTCCCGCATCCTGCCTGACTGTAGACGTACCTGCTAACCTCCTTCTGTTAGTGGCTGGGATAGGTTGTGGGAAAAGCATGTGTAAGCATTGGGCCTGAACTCCTGTGTATCTGAGTTGAATACAGCGATTTCCAATGGCCTTCTTCAATCAGAGTGTAGCTAGTTTCCAACTCCCATGTCAGAGTGGGTAGCAGACATCTGTCTCCCCTGCATACACACTTCTGAGAGTTGAGCTTAAGGCCTGTACCTCCCCATCCAGCCTGCTGGTTCCTTTCACTTCTAAAAGGCCTAGGCTCGCTGTTTGACGGAAGTGTTGGGAGAGGTAATTGGAATCTCCCGGCACACAAGACTAGGGCCTCCAAGCTCATTCCAGCGATTGCCTAGTAATTCGTGTGGTAGACTGGTGCTACATACTATGTTCCATACGTGAGAAGGTAGCTGAACGCCTTGTCCAAAAGCATCTTACTTCTGAGAGTTGAGCTCACCCTCAGTCCCTCACAGTTCCACACTGCCTGCAGAGTGAGTTTTGCAGGTCTTCACCGGAGACGTTTGCCACAGGCTTCTGAGACGCAAGTTAACAATGCAGACCTGGAGGGTATCTCCAGGTGCAGTAGAGTGGTAATCTTGGAACCTCCTGACTCAGAATACTGCTACCTTCACACTGCCATAAGAATGCAGCTAGTTGAGAGCTGGCTTCTAGGCATGCTTCCCTGGGAGTGCTGAGGACATGGCAGAACCCACCCGCATCCTGCCTGACTGTAGGCGCAGCTGCTAACATCCTAATGTTAGTGGCTGAGAGAGGTTGCGGGAAAAGCATGTGTAAGCATTGGGCCTGAACTCCTGTGTATCTGAGTTAAATACAGCGATTTCCAATGGCCTTCTTCAATCAGAGTGTAGGTAGTTTCCAACTCCCATGTCAGAGTGGGTAGCAGACATCTGTCTCCCCTGCATACACACTTCTGAGAGTTGAGCTTAAGGCCTGTACCTCCCCATCCAGCCTGCTGGTTCCTTTCACTTCTAAAAGGCCTAGGCTCACTGTTTGATGGAAGTGTTGTGAGAGGTAATTGGAATCTCCCGGCACACAAGACTAGTGCCTCCAAGCTCATTCCAGCGATTGCCTAGTAATTCCTGGGGTAGACAGGTGCTACATACTAAGTTCCATACGTGAGAATGTAGCTGAACGCCTTGTCCAAAAGCATCTTACTTCTGAGAGTTGAGCTCACCCTCAGTCCCTCACAGTTCCACACTGCCTGCAGAGTGAGTTTCGCACGTCTTCACCAGAGACGTTTGCCACAGGCTTCTGAGACGCAAGTTAACAATGCAGACCTGGAGGGTATCTCCAGGTGCAGTAGAGTGGTAATCTCGGAACCGCCTTACTCAGAATACTGCTACCTTCACACTGTCATAAGAATGCAGCTAGTTGAGAGCTGGCTTCTAGGCATGCTTCCCTGTGAGAGCTGAGGACAGGGCAGAACCCTCCCGCATCCTGCCTGACTCTAGACGTACCTGCTAACCTCCTTCTGTTAGTGGCTGGGATAGGTTGTGGGAAAAGCATGTGTAAGCATTGGGCCTGAACTTCCGAGTATCTGAGTTGAATACAGCGATTTCCAACATCCTTCTTCAATAGGAGTGTAGCTAGGTTCCAACTCCCATGTCCGAGTGGGTAGCAGACATCTGCCTCCCATGCATACACACTTCTGAGAGTTGAGCTTATGGCCTGTAACCCTACATCGTGCCTGCCGCTACCTTTCGCTTCCAAAAGGCCTAGGCTCGCTGCTTGACGCAAGTGTTGAGAGAGGTAATTGGAATCTCCCGGCACACAAGACGAGTGCCTCCAAGCTCAATCAAGCGATTTCCCAGTAATTCCTGGGGTAGACTTGTGCTACATACTAAGTTCCATACGTGAGTAGGTATTTGAACGCCTTGTCCAAAAACATCTTACTGCTGAGAGTTGAGCTGACCCTCAGTCCCTCACAGTTCCACACTGCCTGCAGAGTGAGTTTCGGACGTCTTCACCAGAGACGTTTGCCACCGGCTTCTGAGACGCAAGTTAACAATGCAGACCTGGAGGGTATCTCCAGGTGCAGTAGAGTGGTAATCTGGGAACCTCCTGACTCAGAATACTGCTACCTTCACACTGCCATAAGAATGCAGCTAGTTGAGAGCTGGCTTCTAGGCATGCTTCCCTGGGAGTGCTGAGGACAGGGCAGAACCCACCCGCATCCTGCCTGACTGTAGGCGCAGCTGCTAACATCCTAATGTTAGTGGCTGAGAGAGGTTGCGGGAAAAGCATGTGTAAGCATTGGGCCTGAACTCCTGTGTATCTGAGTTGAATACAGCGATTTCCAATGGCCTTCTTCAATCAGAGTGTAGCTAGTTTCCAACTCCCATGTCAGAGTGGGTAGCAGACATCTGTCTCCCCTGCATACACACTTCTGAGAGTTGAGCTTAAGGCCTGTACCTCCCCATCCAGCCTGCTGGTTCCTTTCACTTCTAAAAGGCCTAGGCTCGCTGTTTGACGGAAGTGTTGGGAGAGGTAATTGGAATCTCCCGGCACACAAGACTAGGGCCTCCAAGCTCATTCCAGCGATTGCCTAGTAATTCGTGTGGTAGACTGGTGCTACATACTAAGTTCCATACGTGAGAAGGTAGCTGAACGCCTTGTCCAAAAGCATCTTACTTCTGAGAGTTGAGCTCACCCTCAGTCCCTCACAGTTCCACACTGCCTGCAGAGTGAGTTTTGCAGGTCTTCACCGGAGACGTTTGCCACAGGCTTCTGAGACGCAAGTTAACAATGCAGACCTGGAGGGTATCTCCAGGTGCAGTAGAGTGGTAATCTTGGAACCTCCTGACTCAGAATACTGCTACCTTCACACTGCCATAAGAATGCAGCTAGTTGAGAGCTGGCTTCTAGGCATGCTTCCCTGGGAGTGCTGAGGACATGGCAGAACCCACCCGCATCCTGCCTGACTGTAGGCGCAGCTGCTAACATCCTAATGTTAGTGGCTGAGAGAGGTTGCGGGAAAAGCATGTGTAAGCATTGGGCCTGAACTCCTGTGTATCTGAGTTAAATACAGCGATTTCCAATGGCCTTCTTCAATCAGAGTGTAGGTAGTTTCCAACTCCCATGTCAGAGTGGGTAGCAGACATCTGTCTCCCCTGCATACACACTTCTGAGAGTTGAGCTTAAGGCCTGTACCTCCCCATCCAGCCTGCTGGTTCCTTTCACTTCTAAAAGGCCTAGGCTCGCTGTTTGACGGAAGTGTTGGGAGAGGTAATTGGAATCTCCCGGCACACAAGACTAGTGCCTCCAAGCTCATTCCAGCGATTGCCTAGTAATTCCTGGGGTAGACAGGTGCTACATACTAAGTTCCATACGTGAGAATGTAGCTGAACGCCTTGTCCAAAAGCATCTTACTTCTGAGAGTTGAGCTCACCCTCAGTCCCTCACAGTTCCACACTGCCTGCAGAGTGAGTTTCGCACGTCTTCACCAGAGACGTTTGCCACAGGCTTCTGAGACGCAAGTTAACAATGCAGACCTGGAGGGTATCTCCAGGTGCAGTAGAGTGGTAATCTCGGAACCGCCTTACTCAGAATACTGCTACCTTCACACTGTCATAAGAATGCAGCTAGTTGAGAGCTGGCTTCTAGGCATGCTTCCCTGTGAGAGCTGAGGACAGGGCAGAACCCTCCCGCATCCTGCCTGACTCTAGACGTACCTGCTAACCTCCTTCTGTTAGTGGCTGGGATAGGTTGTGGGAAAAGCATGTGTAAGCATTGGGCCTGAACTTCCGAGTATCTGAGTTGAATACAGCGATTTCCAACATCCTTCTTCAATAGGAGTGTAGCTAGGTTCCAACTCCCATGTCCGAGTGGGTAGCAGACATCTGCCTCCCATGCATACACACTTCTGAGAGTTGAGCTTATGGCCTGTAACCCTACATCGTGCCTGCCGCTACCTTTCGCTTCCAAAAGGCCTAGGCTCGCTGCTTGACGCAAGTGTTGGGAGAGGTAATTGGAATCTCCCGGCACACAAGACGAGTGCCTCCAAGCTCAATCAAGCGATTTCCCAGTAATTCCTGGGGTAGACTTGTGCTACATACTAAGTTCCATACGTGAGTAGGTATTTGAACGCCTTGTCCAAAAACATCTTACTGCTGAGAGTTGAGCTGACCCTCAGTCCCTCACAGTTCCACACTGCCTGCAGAGTGAGTTTCGGACGTCTTCACCAGAGACGTTTGCCACCGGCTTCTGAGACGCAAGTTAACAATGCAGACCTGGAGGGTATCTCCAGGTGCAGTAGAGTGGTAATCTTGGAACCTCCTGACTCAGAATACTGCTACCTTCACACTGTCATAAGAATGCAGCTAGTTGAGAGCTGGCTTCTAGGCATGCTTCCCTGGGAGTGCTGAGGACAGGGCAGAACCCACCCGCATCCTGCCTGACTGTAGGCGCAGCTGCTAACATCCTAATGTTAGTGGCTGAGAGAGGTTGCGGGAAAAGCATGTGTAAGCATTGGGCCTGAACTCCTGTGTATCTGAGTTGAATACAGCGATTTCCAATGGCCTTCTTCAATCAGAGTGTAGCTAGTTTCCAACTCCCATGTCAGAGTGGGTAGCAGACATCTGTCTCCCCTGCATACACACTTCTGAGAGTTGAGCTTAAGGCCTGTACCTCCCCATCCAGCCTGCTGGTTCCTTTCACTTCTAAAAGGCCTAGGCTCGCTGTTTGACGGAAGTGTTGGGAGAGGTAATTGGAATCTCCCGGCACACAAGACTAGGGCCTCCAAGCTCATTCCAGCGATTGCCTAGTAATTCATGTGGTAGAATGGTGCTACATACTAAGTTCCATACGTGAGAAGGTAGCTGAACGCCTTGTCCAAAAGCATCTTACTTCAGAGAGTTGAGCTCACCCTCAGTCCCTCACAGTTCCACACTGCCTGCAGAGTGAGTTTTGCAGGTCTTCACCGGAGACGTTTGCCACAGGCTTCTGAGACGCAAGTTAACAATGCAGACCTGGAGGGTATCTCCAGGTGCAGTAGAGTGGTAATCTTGGAACCTCCTGACTCAGAATACTGCTACCTTCACACTGCCATAAGAATGCAGCTAGTTGAGAGCTGGCTTCTAGGCATGCTTCCCTGGGAGTGCTGAGGACAGGGCAGAACCCACCCGCATCCTGCCTGACTGTAGGCGCAGCTGCTAACATCCTAATGTTAGTGGCTGAGAGAGGTTGCGGGAAAAGCATGTGTAAGCATTGGGCCTGAACTCCTGTGTATCTGAGTTAAATACAGCGATTTCCAATGGCCTTCTTCAATCAGAGTGTAGGTAGTTTCCAACTCCCATGTCAGAGTGGGTAGCAGACATCTGTCTCCCCTGCATACACACTTCTGAGAGTTGAGCTTAAGGCCTGTACCTCCCCATCCAGCCTGCTGGTTCCTTTCACTTCTAAAAGGCCTAGGCTCGCTGTTTGACGGAAGTGTTGGGAGAGGTAATTGGAATCTCCCGGCACACAAGACTAGTGCCTCCAAGCTCATTCCAGCGATTGCCTAGTAATTCCTGGGGTAGACAGGTGCTACATACTAAGTTCCATACGTGAGAATGTAGCTGAACGCCTTGTCCAAAAGCATCTTACTTCTGAGAGTTGAGCTCACCCTCAGTCCCTCACAGTTCCACACTGCCTGCAGAGTGAGTTTCGCACGTCTTCACCAGAGACGTTTGCCACAGGCTTCTGAGACGCAAGTTAATGCAGACCTGGAGGGTATCTCCAGGTGCAGTAGAGTGGTAATCTCGGAACCGCCTTACTCAGAATACTGCTACCTTCACACTGTCATAAGAATGCAGCTAGTTGAGAGCTGGCTTCTAGGCATGCTTCCCTGTGAGAGCTGAGGACAGGGCAGAACCCTCCCGCATCCTGCCTGACTCTAGACGTACCTGCTAACCTCCTTCTGTTAGTGGCTGGGATAGGTTGTGGGAAAAGCATGTGTAAGCATTGGGCCTGAACTTCCGAGTATCTGAGTTGAATACAGCGATTTCCAACATCCTTCTTCAATAGGAGTGTAGCTAGGTTCCAACTCCCATGTCCGAGTGGGTAGCAGACATCTGCCTCCCATGCATACACACTTCTGAGAGTTGAGCTTATGGCCTGTAACCCTACATCGTGCCTGCCGCTACCTTTCGCTTCCAAAAGGCCTAGGCTCGCTGCTTGACGCAAGTGTTGAGAGAGGTAATTGGAATCTCCCGGCACACAAGACGAGTGCCTCCAAGCTCAATCAAGCGATTTCCCAGTAATTCCTGGGGTAGACTTGTGCTACATACTAAGTTCCATACGTGAGTAGGTATTTGAACGCCTTGTCCAAAAACATCTTACTGCTGAGAGTTGAGCTGACCCTCAGTCCCTCACAGTTCCACACTGCCTGCAGAGTGAGTTTCTCAGGTCTTCACCAGAGACGTTTGCCACAGGCTTCTGAGACGCAAGTTAACAATGCAGACGTGGAGGGTATCTCCAGGTGCAGTAGAGTGGTAATCTTGGAACCTCCTGACTCAGAATACTGCTACTTTCACACTGCCATAAGAATGCAGCTAGTTGAGAGCTGGCTTCTAAGCATGCTTCCCTGGGAGAGCTGAGGAAAGGGCAGAACCCTCCCGCATCCTGCCTGACTGTAGGCGTGGTTGCTAACATCCTAAAGTGAGTGGCTGAGAGAGGTTGCGGGAAAAGCATGTGTAAGCATTGGGCCTGAACTCCTGTGTAACTGAGTTGAATACAGCGATTTCCAATGGCCTTCTTCAATCAGAGTGTAGCTAGGTTCCTACTCCCATGTACCAGTGGGGAGCAGACATCTGCCTCCCATGCATACACACTTCTGAGAGTTGAGCTTAAGGCCTGTACCTCCCCATCCAGCCTGCTGGTTCCTTTCACTTCTAAAAGGCCTAGGCTCGCTGTTTGACGGAAGTGTTGGGAGAGGTAATTGGAATCTCCCGGCACACAAGACTAGTGCCTCCAAGCTCATTCCAGCGATTGCCTAGTAATTCCTGGGGTAGACAGGTGCTACATACTAAGTTCCATACGTGAGAATGTAGCTGAACGCCTTGTCCAAAAGCATCTTACTTCTGAGAGTTGAGCTCACCCTCAGTCCCTCACAGTTCCACACTGCCTGCAGAGTGAGTTTCGCAGGTCTTCACCAGAGACGTTTGCCACAGGCTTCTGAGACGCAAGTTAACAATGCAGACCTGGAGGGTATCTCCAGGTGCAGTAGAGTGGTAATCTCGGAACCGCCTTACTCAGAATACTGCTACCTTCACACTGTCATAAGAATGCAGCTAGTTGAGAGCTGGCTTCTAGGCATGCTTCCCTGTGAGAGCTGAGGACAGGGCAGAACCCTCCCGCATCCTGCCTGACTGTAGGCGCAGCTGCTAACATCCTAATGTTAGTGGCTGGGATAGGTTGTGGGAAAAGCATGTGTAAGCATTGGGCCTGAACTCCCGAGTATCTGAGTTGAATACAGCGATTTCCAACATCCTTCTTCAATAGGAGTGTAGCTAGGTTCCAACTCCCATGTCCGAGTGGGTAGCAGACATCTGCCTCCCATGCATACACACTTCTGAGAGTGGAGCTTATGGCCTGTAACCCTACATCGTGCCTGCCGCTCCCTTTCGCTTCCAAAAGGCCTAGGCTCGCTGCTTGACGCAAGTGTTGGGAGAGGTAATTGGAATCTCCCGGCACACAAGACTAGGGCCTCCAAGCTCAATCAAGCGATTTCTTAGTAATTCCTGGGGTAGACTGGTGCTACATACTAAGTTCCATACGTGAGTAGGTATTTGAACGCCTTGTCCAAAAACATCTTACTGCTGAGAGTTGAGCTGACCCCCAGTCCCTCACAGTTCCACACTGCCTGCAGAGTGAGTTTCGCACGTCTTCACCAGAGACGTTTGCCAGAGGCCTCTGAGACGCAAGTTAACAATGCAGACCTGGAGGGTATCTCCAGGTGCAGTAGAGTGGTAATCTGGGAACCTCCTGTCTCAGAATACTGCTACCTTGACCCTGCCATAAGTATGCAGCTAGTTGACCGCTGGCTTCAAGACATGCTTCCCTGTGAGAGCTAAGGACAGGGCACAACCCTCCCGCATCCTGCTTGACTGTAGAAGGAGCTGCTAACGTCCTCATGTTAGTGGCAGGGAAAGGTTGTGAGAAAAGCATGTGGAATCGTTGTGCCTGAACCCACGTGTATCTGAGTTGAATACAGCGATTTCCAAAGTCCTTTTTCATCAGAGTGTAGTAGGTTCCCACTCGCATGTACGAGTGGGTAGCAGACATCTGCCTCCCATGCATACACACTTCTGAGAGTTGAATTTATGGCCTGTATCCCTACCTCCTGCCTGCAGCTAGCTTTCGCTTCCAAAAGGCCTAGGCTCGCTGCTTCACCGAAGTGTTGGGAGAGGTAACTGGAATCTCCCGGCAACAAGACTAGTGCCTCCAAGCTCAATCCAGCGATTTCCCAGTAATTCCTGGGGTAGACTGGTGCTACATACTAAGTTCCATACGTGAGTAGGTATTTGAACGCCTAGTCCAAAAACATCTTACTTCTGAGAGTGGAGCTGACCCTCAGTCCCTCACAGTTCCACACTGCCTGCAGAGTGAGTTTCGCACGTCTTCACCAGAGACGTTTGCCAGAGGCCTCTGAGACGCAAGTTAACAATGCAGACCTGGAGGGTATCTCCAGGTGCAGTAGAGTGGTAATCTGGGAACCTCCTTACTCAGAATACTGCTACCTTCACACTGTCATAAGAATGCAGCTCTTTGAGAGCTGGCTTCAAGGCATGCTTCCCTGTGAGAGCTGAGGACAGGGCAGGACCCTCCTGCATCCTGCCTGACTGTAGACTTACCTACTAACCTCCTTCCGTTAGTGGCTGAGATAGTTTGTGGGAAAAGCATGTGTAAGCATTGGGCCTGAACTCCCGTGTATCTGAGTTGAATACAGCGATTTCCAAAGTCCTTCTTCAATAGGAGTGTAGCTAGGTTCCAACTCCCATGTCCGAGTGGGTAGCAGACATCTGCCTCCCAGGCATAAACACTTCTGAGAGTTGAGCTTATGGCCTGTAACCCAACATCCTGCCTGCCGCTACCTTTCGCTTCCAAAATGCCTAGGCTCTCTGCTTGACGCAAGTGTTGGGAGAGGTAACTGGAATCTCCCGGCACACAAGACGAGTGCCTCCAAGCTCAATCAAGCGATTTCCTAGTAATTCCTGGGGTAGACTGGTGCTACATACTAAGTTCCATACGTGAGTAGGTAGTTGAACGCCTTGTCCAAAAACATCTTACTTCTGAGAGTTGAGCTCACCCTCAGTCCCTCACAGTTCCACACTGCCTGCAGAGTGAGTTTCGGACGTCTTCACCAGAGACGTTTGCCAGAGGCTTCTGAGACGCAAGTTAACAATGCAGACCTGGAGGGTATCTCCAGGTGCAGTAGAGTGGTAATCTGGGAACCTCCTTACTCAGAATACTGCTACCTTCACACTGCCATAAGAATGCAGCTAGTTGAGAGCTGGCTTCTAGGCATGCTTCCCTGGGAGTGCTGAGGACAGGGCAGAACCCACCCGCATCCTGCCTGACTGTAGGCGCAGCTGCTAACATCCTAATGTTAGTGGCTGAGAGAGGTTGCGGGAAAAGTATGTGTAAGCATTGGGCCTGAACTCCTGTGTATCTGAGTTGAATACAGCGATTTCCAATGGCCTTCTTCAATCAGAGTGTAGCTAGTTTCCAACTCCGATGTCAGAGTGGGTAGCAGACATCTGTCTCCCTGCATACACACTTCTGAGAGTTTAGCTTATGGCCTGTAACCCAACATCCTGCTTGCTGGTTCCTTTCACTTCTAAAAGGCCTAGGCTCGCTGTTTGACGGAAGTGTTGGGAGAGGTAATTGGAATCTCCCGGCACACAAGACTAGGGCCTCCAAGCTCATTCCAGCGATTGCCTAGTAATTCGTGTGGTAGACTGGTGCTACATACTAAGTTCCATACGTGAGAAGGTAGCTGAACGCCTTGTCCAAAAGCATCTTACTTCTGAGAGTTGAGCTCACCCTCAGTCCCTCACAGTTCCACACTGCCTGCAGAGTGAGTTTTGCAGGTTTTCACCGGAGACGTTTGCCACAGGCTTCTGAGACGCAAGTTAACAATGCAGACCTGGAGGGTATCTCCAGGTGCAGTAGAGTGGTAATCTTGGAACCTCCTGACTCAGAATACTGCTACCTTCACACTGCCATAAGAATGCAGCTAGTTGAGAGCTGGCTTCTAGGCATGCTTCCCTGGGAGTGCTGAGGACATGGCAGAACCCACCCGCATCCTGCCTGACTGTAGGCGCAGCTGCTAACATCCTAATGTTAGTGGCTGAGAGAGGTTGCGGGAAAAGCATGTGTAAGCATTGGGCCTGAACTCCTGTGTATCTGAGTTAAATACAGCGATTTCCAATGGCCTTCTTCAATCAGAGTGTAGGTAGTTTCCAACTCCCATGTCAGAGTGGGTAGCAGACATCTGTCTCCCCTGCATACACACTTCTGAGAGTTGAGCTTAAGGCCTGTACCTCCCCATCCAGCCTGCTGGTTCCTTTCACTTCTAAAAGGCCTAGGCTCGCTGTTTGACGGAAGTGTTGGGAGAGGTAATTGGAATCTCCCGGCACACAAGACTAGTGCCTCCAAGCTCATTCCAGCGATTGCCTAGTAATTCCTGGGGTAGACAGGTGCTACATACTAAGTTCCATACGTGAGAATGTAGCTGAACGCCTTGTCCAAAAGCATCTTACTTCTGAGAGTTGAGCTCACCCTCAGTCCCTCACAGTTCCACACTGCCTGCAGAGTGAGTTTCGCACGTCTTCACCAGAGACGTTTGCCACAGGCTTCTGAGACGCAAGTTAACAATGCAGACCTGGAGGGTATCTCCAGGTGCAGTAGAGTGGTAATCTCGGAACCGCCTTACTCAGAATACTGCTACCTTCACACTGTCATAAGAATGCAGCTAGTTGAGAGCTGGCTTCTAGGCATGCTTCCCTGTGAGAGCTGAGGACAGGGCAGAACCCTCCCGCATCCTGCCTGACTGTAGACGTACCTGCTAACCTCCTTCTGTTAGTGGCTGGGATAGGTTGTGGGAAAAGCATGTGTAAGCATTGGGCCTGAACTCCCGAGTATCTGAGTTGAATACAGCGATTTCCAACATCCTTCTTCAATAGGAGTGTAGCTAGGTTCCAACTCCCATGTCCGAGTGGGTAGCAGACATCTGCCTCCCATGCATACACACTTCTGAGAGTGGAGCTTATGGCCTGTAACCCTACATCGTGCCTGCCGCTCCCTTTCGCTTCCAAAAGGCCTAGGCTCGCTGCTTGACGCAAGTGTTGGGAGAGGTAATTGGAATCTCCCGGCACACAAGACGAGTGCCTCCAAGCTCAATCAAGCGATTTCCCAGTAATTCCTGGGGTAGACTTGTGCTACATACTAAGTTCCATACGTGAGTAGGTATTTGAACGCCTTGTCCAAAAACATCTTACTGCTGAGAGTTGAGCTGACCCTCAGTCCCTCACAGTTCCACACTGCCTGCAGAGTGAGTTTCGGACGTCTTCACCAGAGACGTTTGCCACCGGCTTCTGAGACGCAAGTTAACAATGCAGACCTGGAGGGTATCTCCAGGTGCAGTAGAGTGGTAATCTTGGAACCTCCTGACTCAGAATACTGCTACCTTCACACTGCCATAAGAATGCAGCTAGTTGAGAGCTGGCTTCTAGGCATGCTTCCCTGGGAGTGCTGAGGACAGGGCAGAACCCACCCGCATCCTGCCTGACTGTAGGCGCAGCTGCTAACATCCTAATGTTAGTGGCTGAGAGAGGTTGCGGGAAAAGCATGTGTAAGCATTGGGCCTGAACTCCTGTGTATCTGAGTTGAATACAGCGATTTCCAATGGCCTTCTTCAATCAGAGTGTAGCTAGTTTCCAACTCCCATGTCAGAGTGGGTAGCAGACATCTGTCTCCCCTGCATACACACTTCTGAGAGTTGAGCTTAAGGCCTGTACCTCCCCATCCAGCCTGCTGGTTCCTTTCACTTCTAAAAGGCCTAGGCTCGCTGTTTGACGGAAGTGTTGGGAGAGGTAATTGGAATCTCCCGGCACACAAGACTAGGGCCTCCAAGCTCATTCCAGCGATTGCCTAGTAATTCGTGTGGTAGACTGGTGCTACATACTAAGTTCCATACGTGAGAAGGTAGCTGAACGCCTTGTCCAAAAGCATCTTACTTCTGAGAGTTGAGCTCACCCTCAGTCCCTCACAGTTCCACACTGCCTGCAGAGTGAGTTTTGCAGGTCTTCACCGGAGACGTTTGCCACAGGCTTCTGAGACGCAAGTTAACAATGCAGACCTGGAGGGTATCTCCAGGTGCAGTAGAGTGGTAATCTTGGAACCTCCTGACTCAGAATACTGCTACCTTCACACTGCCATAAGAATGCAGCTAGTTGAGAGCTGGCTTCTAGGCATGCTTCCCTGGGAGTGCTGAGGACATGGCAGAACCCACCCGCATCCTGCCTGACTGTAGGCGCAGCTGCTAACATCCTAATGTTAGTGGCTGAGAGAGGTTGCGGGAAAAGCATGTGTAAGCATTGGGCCTGAACTCCTGTGTATCTGAGTTAAATACAGCGATTTCCAATGGCCTTCTTCAATCAGAGTGTAGGTAGTTTCCAACTCCCATGTCAGAGTGGGTAGCAGACATCTGTCTCCCCTGCATACACACTTCTGAGAGTTGAGCTTAAGGCCTGTACCTCCCCATCCAGCCTGCTGGTTCCTTTCACTTCTAAAAGGCCTAGGCTCGCTGTTTGACGGAAGTGTTGGGAGAGGTAATTGGAATCTCCCGGCACACAAGACTAGTGCCTCCAAGCTCATTCCAGCGATTGCCTAGTAATTCCTGGGGTAGACAGGTGCTACATACTAAGTTCCATACGTGAGAATGTAGCTGAACGCCTTGTCCAAAAGCATCTTACTTCTGAGAGTTGAGCTCACCCTCAGTCCCTCACAGTTCCACACTGCCTGCAGAGTGAGTTTCGCACGTCTTCACCAGAGACGTTTGCCACAGGCTTCTGAGACGCAAGTTAACAATGCAGACCTGGAGGGTATCTCCAGGTGCAGTAGAGTGGTAATCTCGGAACCGCCTTACTCAGAATACTGCTACCTTCACACTGTCATAAGAATGCAGCTAGTTGAGAGCTGGCTTCTAGGCATGCTTCCCTGTGAGAGCTGAGGACAGGGCAGAACCCTCCCGCATCCTGCCTGACTGTAGACGTACCTGCTAACCTCCTTCTGTTAGTGGCTGGGATAGGTTGTGGGAAAAGCATGTGTAAGCATTGGGCCTGAACTCCCGAGTATCTGAGTTGAATACAGCGATTTCCAACATCCTTCTTCAATAGGAGTGTAGCTAGGTTCCAACTCCCATGTCCGAGTGGGTAGCAGACATCTGCCTCCCATGCATACACACTTCTGAGAGTGGAGCTTATGGCCTGTAACCCTACATCGTGCCTGCCCCTCCCTTTCGCTTCCAAAAGGCCTAGGCTCGCTGCTTGACGCAAGTGTTGGGAGAGGTAATTGGAATCTCCCGGCACACAAGACGAGTGCCACCAAGCTCAATCAAGCGATTTCCCAGTAATTCCTGGGGTAGACTTGTGCTACATACTAAGTTCCATACGTGAGTAGGTATTTGAACGCCTTGTCCAAAAACATCTTACTGCTGAGAGTTGAGCTGACCCTCAGTCCCTCACAGTTCCACACTGCCTGCAGAGTGAGTTTCGGACGTCTTCACCAGAGACGTTTGCCACCGGCTTCTGAGACGCAAGGTAACAATGCAGACCTGGAGGGTATCTCCAGGTGCAGTAGAGTGGTAATCTTGGAACCTCCTGACTCAGAATACTGCTACCTTCACACTGCCATAAGAATGCAGCTAGTTGAGAGCTGGCTTCTAGGCATGCTTCCCTGGGAGTGCTGAGGACAGGGCAGAACCCACCCGCATCCTGCCTGACTGTAGGCGCAGCTGCTAACATCCTAATGTTAGTGGCTGAGAGAGGTTGCGGGAAAAGCATGTGTAAGCATTGGGCCTGAACTCCTGTGTATCTGAGTTGAATACAGCGATTTCCAATGGCCTTCTTCAATCAGAGTGTAGCTAGTTTCCAACTCCCATGTCAGAGTGGGTAGCAGACATCTGTCTCCCCTGCATACACACTTCTGAGAGTTGAGCTTAAGGCCTGTACCTCCCCATCCAGCCTGCTGGTTCCTTTCACTTCTAAAAGGCCTAGGCTCGCTGTTTGACGGAAGTGTTGGGAGAGGTAATTGGAATCTCCCGGCACACAAGACTAGGGCCTCCAAGCTCATTCCAGCGATTGCCTAGTAATTCGTGTGGTAGACTGGTGCTACATACTAAGTTCCATACGTGAGAAGGTAGCTGAACGCCTTGTCCAAAAGCATCTTACTTCTGAGAGTTGAGCTCACCCTCAGTCCCTCACAGTTCCACACTGCCTGCAGAGTGAGTTTTGCAGGTCTTCACCGGAGACGTTTGCCACAGGCTTCTGAGACGCAAGTTAACAATGCAGACCTGGAGGGTATCTCCAGGTGCAGTAGAGTGGTAATCTTGGAACCTCCTGACTCAGAATACTGCTACCTTCACACTGCCATAAGAATGCAGCTAGTTGAGAGCTGGCTTCTAGGCATGCTTCCCTGGGAGTGCTGAGGACATGGCAGAACCCACCCGCATCCTGCCTGACTGTAGGCGCAGCTGCTAACATCCTAATGTTAGTGGCTGAGAGAGGTTGCGGGAAAAGCATGTGTAAGCATTGGGCCTGAACTCCTGTGTATCTGAGTTAAATACAGCGATTTCCAATGGCCTTCTTCAATCAGAGTGTAGGTAGTTTCCAACTCCCATGTCAGAGTGGGTAGCAGACATCTGTCTCCCCTGCATACACACTTCTGAGAGTTGAGCTTAAGGCCTGTACCTCCCCATCCAGCCTGCTGGTTCCTTTCACTTCTAAAAGGCCTAGGCTCGCTGTTTGACGGAAGTGTTGGGAGAGGTAATTGGAATCTCCCGGCACACAAGACTAGTGCCTCCAAGCTCATTCCAGCGATTGCCTAGTAATTCCTGGGGTAGACAGGTGCTACATACTAAGTTCCATACGTGAGAATGTAGCTGAACGCCTTGTCCAAAAGCATCTTACTTCTGAGAGTTGAGCTCACCCTCAGTCCCTCACAGTTCCACACTGCCTGCAGAGTGAGTTTCGCACGTCTTCACCAGAGACGTTTGCCACAGGCTTCTGAGACGCAAGTTAACAATGCAGACCTGGAGGGTATCTCCAGGTGCAGTAGAGTGGTAATCTCGGAACCGCCTTACTCAGAATACTGCTACCTTCACACTGTCATAAGAATGCAGCTAGTTGAGAGCTGGCTTCTAGGCATGCTTCCCTGTGAGAGCTGAGGACAGGGCAGAACCCTCCCGCATCCTGCCTGACTGTAGACGTACCTGCTAACCTCCTTCTGTTAGTGGCTGGGATAGGTTGTGGGAAAAGCATGTGTAAGCATTGGGCCTGAACTCCCGAGTATCTGAGTTGAATACAGCGATTTCCAACATCCTTCTTCAATAGGAGTGTAGCTAGGTTCCAACTCCCATGTCCGAGTGGGTAGCAGACATCTGCCTCCCATGCATACACACTTCTGAGAGTTGAGCTTATGGCCTGTAACCCTACATCGTGCCTGCCGCTCCCTTTCGCTTCCAAAAGGCCTAGGCTCGCTGCTTGACGCAAGTGTTGGGAGAGGTAATTGGAATCTCCCGGCACACAAGACGAGTGCCTCCAAGCTCAATCAAGCGATTTCCCAGTAATTCCTGGGGTAGACTTGTGCTACATACTAAGTTCCATACGTGAGTAGGTATTTGAACGCCTTGTCCAAAAACATCTTACTGCTGAGAGTTGAGCTGACCCTCAGTCCCTCACAGTTCCACACTGCCTGCAGAGTGAGTTTCGGACGTCTTCACCAGAGACGTTTGCCACCGGCTTCTGAGACGCAAGTTAACAATGCAGACCTGGAGGGTATCTCCAGGTGCAGTAGAGTGGTAATCTTGGAACCTCCTGACTCAGAATACTGCTACCTTCACACTGCCATAAGAATGCAGCTAGTTGAGAGCTGGCTTCTAGGCATGCTTCCCTGGGAGTGCTGAGGACAGGGCAGAACCCACCCGCATCCTGCCTGACTGTAGGCGCAGCTGCTAACATCCTAATGTTAGTGGCTGAGAGAGGTTGCGGGAAAAGCATGTGTAAGCATTGGGCCTGAACTCCTGTGTATCTGAGTTGAATACAGCGATTTCCAATGGCCTTCTTCAATCAGAGTGTAGCTAGTTTCCAACTCCCATGTCAGAGTGGGTAGCAGACATCTGTCTCCCCTGCATACACACTTCTGAGAGTTGAGCTTAAGGCCTGTACCTCCCCATCCAGCCTGCTGGTTCCTTTCACTTCTAAAAGGCCTAGGCTCGCTGTTTGACGGAAGTGTTGGGAGAGGTAATTGGAATCTCCCGGCACACAAGACTAGGGCCTCCAAGCTCATTCCAGCGATTGCCTAGTAATTCGTGTGGTAGACTGGTGCTACATACTAAGTTCCATACGTGAGAAGGTAGCTGAACGCCTTGTCCAAAAGCATCTTACTTCTGAGAGTTGAGCTCACCCTCAGTCCCTCACAGTTCCACACTGCCTGCAGAGTGAGTTTTGCAGGTCTTCACCGGAGACGTTTGCCACAGGCTTCTGAGACGCAAGTTAACAATGCAGACCTGGAGGGTATCTCCAGGTGCAGTAGAGTGGTAATCTTGGAACCTCCTGACTCAGAATACTGCTACCTTCACACTGCCATAAGAATGCAGCTAGTTGAGAGCTGGCTTCTAGGCATGCTTCCCTGGGAGTGCTGAGGACATGGCAGAACCCACCCGCATCCTGCCTGACTGTAGGCGCAGCTGCTAACATCCTAATGTTAGTGGCTGAGAGAGGTTGCGGGAAAAGCATGTGTAAGCATTGGGCCTGAACTCCTGTGTATCTGAGTTAAATACAGCGATTTCCAATGGCCTTCTTCAATCAGAGTGTAGGTAGTTTCCAACTCCCATGTCAGAGTGGGTAGCAGACATCTGTCTCCCCTGCATACACACTTCTGAGAGTTGAGCTTAAGGCCTGTACCTCCCCATCCAGCCTGCTGGTTCCTTTCACTTCTAAAAGGCCTAGGCTCGCTGTTTGACGGAAGTGTTGGGAGAGGTAATTGGAATCTCCCGGCACACAAGACTAGTGCCTCCAAGCTCATTCCAGCGATTGCCTAGTAATTCCTGGGGTAGACAGGTGCTACATACTAAGTTCCATACGTGAGAATGTAGCTGAACGCCTTGTCCAAAAGCATCTTACTTCTGAGAGTTGAGCTCACCCTCAGTCCCTCACAGTTCCACACTGCCTGCAGAGTGAGTTTCGCACGTCTTCACCAGAGACGTTTGCCACAGGCTTCTGAGACGCAAGTTAACAATGCAGACCTGGAGGGTATCTCCAGGTGCAGTAGAGTGGTAATCTCGGAACCGCCTTACTCAGAATACTGCTACCTTCACACTGTCATAAGAATGCAGCTAGTTGAGAGCTGGCTTCTAGGCATGCTTCCCTGTGAGAGCTGAGGACAGGGCAGAACCCTCCCGCATCCTGCCTGACTGTAGACGTACCTGCTAACCTCCTTCTGTTAGTGGCTGGGATAGGTTGTGGGAAAAGCATGTGTAAGCATTGGGCCTGAACTCCCGAGTATCTGAGTTGAATACAGCGATTTCCAACATCCTTCTTCAATAGGAGTGTAGCTAGGTTCCAACTCCCATGTCCGAGTGGGTAGCAGACATCTGCCTCCCATGCATACACACTTCTGAGAGTGGAGCTTATGGCCTGTAACCCTACATCGTGCCTGCCCCTCCCTTTCGCTTCCAAAAGGCCTAGGCTCGCTGCTTGACGCAAGTGTTGGGAGAGGTAATTGGAATCTCCCGGCACACAAGACGAGTGCCTCCAAGCTCAATCAAGCGATTTCCCAGTAATTCCTGGGGTAGACTTGTGCTACATACTAAGTTCCATACGTGAGTAGGTATTTGAACGCCTTGTCCAAAAACATCTTACTGCTGAGAGTTGAGCTGACCCTCAGTCCCTCACAGTTCCACACTGCCTGCAGAGTGAGTTTCGGACGTCTTCACCAGAGACGTTTGCCACCGGCTTCTGAGACGCAAGTTAACAATGCAGACCTGGAGGGTATCTCCAGGTGCAGTAGAGTGGTAATCTTGGAACCTCCTGACTCAGAATACTGCTACCTTCACACTGCCATAAGAATGCAGCTAGTTGAGAGCTGGCTTCTAGGCATGCTTCCCTGGGAGTGCTGAGGACAGGGCAGAACCCACCCGCATCCTGCCTGACTGTAGGCGCAGCTGCTAACATCCTAATGTTAGTGGCTGAGAGAGGTTGCGGGAAAAGCATGTGTAAGCATTGGGCCTGAACTCCTGTGTATCTGAGTTGAATACAGCGATTTCCAATGGCCTTCTTCAATCAGAGTGTAGCTAGTTTCCAACTCCCATGTCAGAGTGGGTAGCAGACATCTGTCTCCCCTGCATACACACTTCTGAGAGTTGAGCTTAAGGCCTGTACCTCCCCATCCAGCCTGCTGGTTCCTTTCACTTCTAAAAGGCCTAGGCTCGCTGTTTGACGGAAGTGTTGGGAGAGGTAATTGGAATCTCCCGGCACACAAGACTAGGGCCTCCAAGCTCATTCCAGCGATTGCCTAGTAATTCGTGTGGTAGACTGGTGCTACATACTAAGTTCCATACGTGAGAAGGTAGCTGAACGCCTTGTCCAAAAGCATCTTACTTCTGAGAGTTGAGCTCACCCTCAGTCCCTCACAGTTCCACACTGCCTGCAGAGTGAGTTTTGCAGGTCTTCACCGGAGACGTTTGCCACAGGCTTCTGAGACGCAAGTTAACAATGCAGACCTGGAGGGTATCTCCAGGTGCAGTAGAGTGGTAATCTTGGAACCTCCTGACTCAGAATACTGCTACCTTCACACTGCCATAAGAATGCAGCTAGTTGAGAGCTGGCTTCTAGGCATGCTTCCCTGGGAGTGCTGAGGACATGGCAGAACCCACCCGCATCCTGCCTGACTGTAGGCGCAGCTGCTAACATCCTAATGTTAGTGGCTGAGAGAGGTTGCGGGAAAAGCATGTGTAAGCATTGGGCCTGAACTCCTGTGTATCTGAGTTAAATACAGCGATTTCCAATGGCCTTCTTCAATCAGAGTGTAGGTAGTTTCCAACTCCCATGTCAGAGTGGGTAGCAGACATCTGTCTCCCCTGCATACACACTTCTGAGAGTTGAGCTTAAGGCCTGTACCTCCCCATCCAGCCTGCTGGTTCCTTTCACTTCTAAAAGGCCTAGGCTCGCTGTTTGACGGAAGTGTTGGGAGAGGTAATTGGAATCTCCCGGCACACAAGACTAGTGCCTCCAAGCTCATTCCAGCGATTGCCTAGTAATTCCTGGGGTAGACAGGTGCTACATACTAAGTTCCATACGTGAGAATGTAGCTGAACGCCTTGTCCAAAAGCATCTTACTTCTGAGAGTTGAGCTCACCCTCAGTCCCTCACAGTTCCACACTGCCTGCAGAGTGAGTTTCGCACGTCTTCACCAGAGACGTTTGCCACAGGCTTCTGAGACGCAAGTTAACAATGCAGACCTGGAGGGTATCTCCAGGTGCAGTAGAGTGGTAATCTCGGAACCGCCTTACTCAGAATACTGCTACCTTCACACTGTCATAAGAATGCAGCTAGTTGAGAGCTGGCTTCTAGGCATGCTTCCCTGTGAGAGCTGAGGACAGGGCAGAACCCTCCCGCATCCTGCCTGACTGTAGACGTACCTGCTAACCTCCTTCTGTTAGTGGCTGGGATAGGTTGTGGGAAAAGCATGTGTAAGCATTGGGCCTGAACTCCCGAGTATCTGAGTTGAATACAGCGATTTCCAACATCCTTCTTCAATAGGAGTGTAGCTAGGTTCCAACTCCCATGTCCGAGTGGGTAGCAGACATCTGCCTCCCATGCATACACACTTCTGAGAGTGGAGCTTATGGCCTGTAACCCTACATCGTGCCTGCCGCTACCTTTCGCTTCCAAAAGGCCTAGGCTCGCTGCTTGACGCAAGTGTTGGGAGAGGTAATTGGAATCTCCCGGCACACAAGACGAGTGCCTCCAAGCTCAATCAAGCGATTTCCCAGTAATTCCTGGGGTAGACTTGTGCTACATACTAAGTTCCATACGTGAGTAGGTATTTGAACGCCTTGTCCAAAAACATCTTACTGCTGAGAGTTGAGCTGACCCTCAGTCCCTCACAGTTCCACACTGCCTGCAGAGTGAGTTTCGGACGTCTTCACCAGAGACGTTTGCCACCGGCTTCTGAGACGCAAGGTAACAATGCAGACCTGGAGGGTATCTCCAGGTGCAGTAGAGTGGTAATCTTGGAACCTCCTGACTCAGAATACTGCTACCTTCACACTGCCATAAGAATGCAGCTAGTTGAGAGCTGGCTTCTAGGCATGCTTCCCTGGGAGTGCTGAGGACAGGGCAGAACCCACCCGCATCCTGCCTGACTGTAGGCGCAGCTGCTAACATCCTAATGTTAGTGGCTGAGAGAGGTTGCGGGAAAAGCATGTGTAAGCATTGGGCCTGAACTCCTGTGTATCTGAGTTGAATACAGCGATTTCCAATGGCCTTCTTCAATCAGAGTGTAGCTAGTTTCCAACTCCCATGTCAGAGTGGGTAGCAGACATCTGTCTCCCCTGCATACACACTTCTGAGAGTTGAGCTTAAGGCCTGTACCTCCCCATCCAGCCTGCTGGTTCCTTTCACTTCTAAAAGGCCTAGGCTCGCTGTTTGACGGAAGTGTTGGGAGAGGTAATTGGAATCTCCCGGCACACAAGACTAGGGCCTCCAAGCTCATTCCAGCGATTGCCTAGTAATTCGTGTGGTAGACTGGTGCTACATACTAAGTTCCATACGTGAGAAGGTAGCTGAACGCCTTGTCCAAAAGCATCTTACTTCTGAGAGTTGAGCTCACCCTCAGTCCCTCACAGTTCCACACTGCCTGCAGAGTGAGTTTTGCAGGTCTTCACCGGAGACGTTTGCCACAGGCTTCTGAGACGCAAGTTAACAATGCAGACCTGGAGGGTATCTCCAGGTGCAGTAGAGTGGTAATCTTGGAACCTCCTGACTCAGAATACTGCTACCTTCACACTGCCATAAGAATGCAGCTAGTTGAGAGCTGGCTTCTAGGCATGCTTCCCTGGGAGTGCTGAGGACATGGCAGAACCCACCCGCATCCTGCCTGACTGTAGGCGCAGCTGCTAACATCCTAATGTTAGTGGCTGAGAGAGGTTGCGGGAAAAGCATGTGTAAGCATTGGGCCTGAACTCCTGTGTATCTGAGTTAAATACAGCGATTTCCAATGGCCTTCTTCAATCAGAGTGTAGGTAGTTTCCAACTCCCATGTCAGAGTGGGTAGCAGACATCTGTCTCCCCTGCATACACACTTCTGAGAGTTGAGCTTAAGGCCTGTACCTCCCCATCCAGCCTGCTGGTTCCTTTCACTTCTAAAAGGCCTAGGCTCGCTGTTTGACGGAAGTGTTGGGAGAGGTAATTGGAATCTCCCGGCACACAAGACTAGTGCCTCCAAGCTCATTCCAGCGATTGCCTAGTAATTCCTGGGGTAGACAGGTGCTACATACTAAGTTCCATACGTGAGAATGTAGCTGAACGCCTTGTCCAAAAGCATCTTACTTCTGAGAGTTGAGCTCACCCTCAGTCCCTCACAGTTCCACACTGCCTGCAGAGTGAGTTTCGCACGTCTTCACCAGAGACGTTTGCCACAGGCTTCTGAGACGCAAGTTAACAATGCAGACCTGGAGGGTATCTCCAGGTGCAGTAGAGTGGTAATCTCGGAACCGCCTTACTCAGAATACTGCTACCTTCACACTGTCATAAGAATGCAGCTAGTTGAGAGCTGGCTTCTAGGCATGCTTCCCTGTGAGAGCTGAGGACAGGGCAGAACCCTCCCGCATCCTGCCTGACTGTAGACGTACCTGCTAACCTCCTTCTGTTAGTGGCTGGGATAGGTTGTGGGAAAAGCATGTGTAAGCATTGGGCCTGAACTCCCGAGTATCTGAGTTGAATACAGCGATTTCCAACATCCTTCTTCAATAGGAGTGTAGCTAGGTTCCAACTCCCATGTCCGAGTGGGTAGCAGACATCTGCCTCCCATGCATACACACTTCTGAGAGTTGAGCTTATGGCCTGTAACCCTACATCGTGCCTGCCGCTACCTTTCGCTTCCAAAAGGCCTAGGCTCGCTGCTTGACGCAAGTGTTGAGAGAGGTAATTGGAACCTCCCGGCACACAAGACGAGTGCCTCCAAGCTCAATCAAGCGATTTCCCAGTAATTCCTGGGGTAGACTTGTGCTACATACTAAGTTCCATACGTGAGTAGGTATTTGAACGCCTTGTCCAAAAACATCTTACTGCTGAGAGTTGAGCTGACCCTCAGTCCCTCACAGTTCCACACTGCCTGCAGAGTGAGTTTCGGACGTCTTCACCAGAGACGTTTGCCACCGGCTTCTGAGACGCAAGTTAACAATGCAGACCTGGAGGGTATCTCCAGGTGCAGTAGAGTGGTAATCTTGGAACCTCCTGACTCAGAATACTGCTACCTTCACACTGCCATAAGAATGCAGCTAGTTGAGAGCTGGCTTCTAGGCATGCTTCCCTGGGAGTGCTGAGGACAGGGCAGAACCCACCCGCATCCTGCCTGACTGTAGGCGCAGCTGCTAACATCCTAATGTTAGTGGCTGAGAGAGGTTGCGGGAAAAGCATGTGTAAGCATTGGGCCTGAACTCCTGTGTATCTGAGTTGAATACAGCGATTTCCAATGGCCTTCTTCAATCAGAGTGTAGCTAGTTTCCAACTCCCATGTCAGAGTGGGTAGCAGACATCTGTCTCCCCTGTATACACACTTCTGAGAGTTGAGCTTAAGGCCTGTACCTCCCCATCCAGCCTGCTGGTTCCTTTCACTTCTAAAAGGCCTAGGCTCGCTGTTTGACGGAAGTGTTGGGAGAGGTAATTGGAATCTCCCGGCACACAAGACTAGGGCCTCCAAGCTCATTCCAGCGATTGCCTAGTAATTCGTGTGGTAGACTGGTGCTACATACTAAGTTCCATACGTGAGAAGGTAGCTGAACGCCTTGTCCAAAAGCATCTTACTTCTGAGAGTTGAGCTCACCCTCAGTCCCTCACAGTTCCACACTGCCTGCAGAGTGAGTTTTGCAGGTCTTCACCGGAGACGTTTGCCACAAGCTTCTGAGACGCAAGTTAACAATGCAGACCTGGAGGGTATCTCCAGGTGCAGTAGAGTGGTAATCTTGGAACCTCCTGACTCAGAATACTGCTACCTTCACACTGCCATAAGAATGCAGCTAGTTGAGAGCTGTCTTCTAGGCATGCTTCCCTGGGAGTGCTGAGCACATGGCAGAACCCACCCGCATCCTGCCTGACTGTAGGCGCAGCTGCTAACATCCTAATGTTAGTGGCTGAGAGAGGTTGCGGGAAAAGCATGTGTAAGCATTGGGCCTGAACTCCTGTGTATCTGAGTTAAATACAGCGATTTCCAATGGCCTTCTTCAATCAGAGTGTAGGTAGTTTCCAACTCCCATGTCAGAGTGGGTAGCAGACATCTGTCTCCCCTGCATACACACTTCTGAGAGTTGAGCTTAAGGCCTGTACCTCCCCATCCAGCCTGCTGGTTCCTTTCACTTCTAAAAGGCCTAGGCTCGCTGTTTGACGGAAGTGTTGGGAGAGGTAATTGGAATCTCCTGGCACACAAGACTAGTGCCTCCAAGCTCATTCCAGCGATTGCCTAGTAATTCCTGGGGTAGACAGGTGCTACATACTAAGTTCCATACGTGAGAATGTAGCTGAACGCCTTGTCCAAAAGCATCTTACTTCTGAGAGTTGAGCTCACCCTCAGTCCCTCACAGTTCCACACTGCCTGCAGAGTGAGTTTCGCACGTCTTCACCAGAGACGTTTGCCACAGGCTTCTGAGACGCAAGTTAACAATGCACACCTGGAGGGTATCTCCAGGTGCAGTAGAGTGGTAATCTGGGAACCTCCTGTCTCAGAATACTGCTACCTTGACCCTGCCATAAGTATGCAGCTAGTTGACCGCTGGCTTCAAGACATGCTTCCCTGTGAGAGCTAAGGACAGGGCACAACCCTCCCGCATCCTGCTTGACTGTAGAAGGAGCTGCTAACGTCCTCATGTTAGTGGCAGGGAAAGGTTGTGAGAAAAGCATGTGGAATCGTTGTGCCTGAACCCACGTGTATCTGAGTTGAATACAGCGATTTCCAAAGTCCTTTTTCATCAGAGTGTAGTAGGTTCCCACTCGCATGTACGAGTGGGTAGCAGACATCTGCCTCCCATGCATACACACTTCTGAGAGTTGAATTTATGGCCTGTATCCCTACCTCCTGCCTGCAGCTAGCTTTCGCTTCCAAAAGGCCTAGGCTCGCTGCTTAACCGAAGTGTTGGGAGAGGTAACTGGAATCTCCCGGCAACAAGACTAGTGCCTCCAAGCTCAATCCAGCGATTTCCCAGTAATTACTGGGGTAGACTGGTGCTACATACTAAGTTCCATACGTGAGTAGGTATTTGAACGCCTTGTCCAAAAGCATCTTACTGCTGAGAGTTGAGCTGACCCTCAGTCCCTCACAGTTCCACACTGCCTGCAGAGCGAGTTTCGCACGACTTCACCAGAGACGTTTGCCAGAGGCCTCTGAGACGCAAGTTAACAATGCAGACCTGGAGGGTATCTCCGGGTGCAGTAGAGTGGTAATCTGGGAACCTCCTTACTCAGAATACTGCTACCTTCACACTGTCATAAGAATGCAGCTAGTTGAGAGCTGGCTTCAAGGCATGCTTCCCTGTGAGAGCTGAGGACAGTGCAGGACCCTCCCGCATCCTGCCTGACTGTAGACTTACCTGCTAACCTCCTTCTGTTAGTGGCTGGGATAGTTTGTGGGAAAAGCATGTGTAAGCATTGGGCCTGAACTCCCGTGTATCTGAGTTGAATACAGCGATTTCCAAAGTCCTTCTTCAATAGGAGTGTAGCTAGGTTCCAAATCCCATGTCCGAGTGGGTAGCAGACATCTGCCTCCCAGGCATAAACACTTCTGAGAGTTGAGCTTATGGCCTGTAACCCAACATCCTGCCTGCCGCTACCTTTCGCTTCCAAAATGCCTAGGCTCGCTGCTTGACGCAAGTGTTGGGAGAGGTAACTGGAATCTCCCGGCACACAAGACGAGTGCCTCCAAGCTCAATCAAGCGATTTCCTAGTAATTCCTGGGGTAGACTTGTGCTACATACTAAGTTCCATACGTGAGAAGGTAGCTGAACGCCTTGTCCAAAAGCATCTTACTTCTGAGAGTTGAGCTCACCCTCAGTCCCTCACAGTTCCACACTGCCTGCAGAGTGAGTTTTGCAGGTCTTCACCAGAGACGTTTGCCACAGGCTTCTGAGACGCAAGTTAACAATGCAGACCTGGAGGGTATCTCCAGGTGCAGTAGACTGGTAATCTTGGAACCTCCTGACTCAGAATACTGCTACCTTCACACTGCCATAAGAATGCAGCTAGTTGAGAGCTGGCTTCTAGGCATGCTTCCCTGGGAGTGCTGAGGACAGGGCAAAACCCACCCGCATCCTGCCTGACTGTAGGCGCAGCTGCTAACATCCTAATGTTAGTGGCTGAGAGAGGTTGCGGGAAAAGCATGTGTAAGCATTGGGCCTGAACTCCTGTGTATCTGAGTTGAATACAGCGATTTCCAATGGCCTTCTTCAATCAGAGTGTAGGTAGTTTCCAACTCCCATGTCAGAGTGGGTAGCAGACATCTGTCTCCCCTGCATGCACACTTCTGAGAGTTGAGCTTAAGGCCTGTACCTCCCCATCCAGCCTGCTGGTTCCTTTCACTTCTAAAAGGCCTAGGCTCGCTGTTTGACGGAAGTGTTGGGAGAGGTAATTGGAATCTCCCGGCACACAAGACTAGTGCCTCCAAGCTCATTCCAGCGATTGCCTAGTAATTCCTGGGGTAGACAGGTGCTACATACTAAGTTCCATACGTGAGAATGTAGCTGAACGCCTTGTCCAAAAGCATCTTACTTCTGAGAGTTGAGCTCACCCTCAGTCCCTCACAGTTCCACACTGCCTGCAGAGTGAGTTTCGCAGGTCTTCACCAGAGACGTTTGCCACAGGCTTCTGAGACGCAAGTTAACAATGCAGACCTGGAGGGTATCTCCATGTGCAGTAGAGTGGTAATCTCGGAACCGCCTTACTCAGAATACTGCTACCTTCACACTGTCATAAGAATGCAGCTAGTTGAGAGCTGGCTTCTAGGCATGCTTCCCTGTGAGAGCTGAGGACAGGGCAGAACCCTCCCGCATCCTGCCTGACTGTAGGCGCAGCTGCTAACATCCTAATGTTAGTGGCTGGGATAGGTTGTGGGAAAAGCATGTGTAAGCATTGGGTCTGAACTCCCGAGTATCTGAGTTGAATACAGCGATTTCCAACATCCTTCTTCAATAGGAGTGTAGCTAGGTTCCAACTCCCATGTCCGAGTGGGTAGCAGACATCTGCCTCCCATGCATACACACTTCTGAGAGTTGAGCTTATGGCCTGTAACCCTACATCGTGCCTGCCGCTACCTTTCGCTTCCAAAAGGCCTAGGCTCGCTGTTTGACGGAAGTGTTGGGAGAGGTAATTGGAATCTCCCGGCACACAAGACGAGTGCCTCCAAGCTCAATCAAGCGATTTCTTAGTAATTCCTGGGGTAGACTGGTGCTACATACTAAGTTCCATACGTGAGTAGGTATTTGAACGCCTTGTCCAAAAACATCTTACTGCTGAGAGTTGAGCTGACCCTCAGTCCCTCACAGTTCCACACTGCCTGCAGAGTGAGTTTCGCACGTCTTCACCAGAGACGTTTGCCAGAGGCCTCTGAGACGCAAGTTAACAATGCACACCTGGAGGGTATCTCCAGGTGCAGTAGAGTGGTAATCTGGGAACCTCCTGTCTCAGAATACTGCTACCTTGACCCTGCCATAAGTATGCAGCTAGTTGACCGCTGGCTTCAAGACATGCTTCCCTGTGAGAGCTAAGGACAGGGCACAACCCTCCCGCATCCTGCTTGACTGTAGAAGGAGCTGCTAACGTCCTCATGTTAGTGGCAGGGAAAGGTTGTGAGAAAAGCATGTGGAATCGTTGTGCCTGAACCCACGTGTATCTGAGTTGAATACAGCGATTTCCAAAGTCCTTTTTCATCAGAGTGTAGTAGGTTCCCACTCGCATGTACGAGTGGGTAGCAGACATCTGCCTCCCATGCATACACACTTCTGAGAGTTGAATTTATGGCCTGTATCCCTACCTCCTGCCTGCAGCTAGCTTTCGCTTCCAAAAGGCCTAGGCTCGCTGCTTAACCGAAGTGTTGGGAGAGGTAACTGGAATCTCCCGGCAACAAGACTAGTGCCTCCAAGCTCAATCCAGCGATTTCCCAGTAATTACTGGGGTAGACTGGTGCTACATACTAAGTTCCATACGTGAGTAGGTATTTGAACGCCTTGTCCAAAAGCATCTTACTGCTGAGAGTTGAGCTGACCCTCAGTCCCTCACAGTTCCACACTGCCTGCAGAGCGAGTTTCGCACGTCTTCACCAGAGACGTTTGCCAGAGGCCTCTGAGACGCAAGTTAACAATGCAGACCTGGAGGGTATCTCCAGGTGCAGTAGAGTGGTAATCTGGGAACCTCCTTACTCAGAATACTGCTACCTTCACACTGTCATAAGAATGCAGCTAGTTGAGAGCTGGCTTCAAGGCATGCTTCCCTGTGAGAGCTGAGGACAGGGCAGGAACCTCCCGCATCCTGCCTGACTGTAGACTTACCTGCTAACCTCCTTCTGTTAGTGGCTGGGATAGTTTGTGGGAAAAGCATGTGTAAGCATTGGGCCTGAACTCCCGTGTATCTGAGTTGAATACAGCGATTTCCAAAGTCCTTCTTCAATAGGAGTGTAGCTAGGTTCCAACTCCCATGTCCGAGTGGGTAGCAGACATCTGCCTCCCAGGCATAAACACTTCTGAGAGTTGAGCTTATGGCCTGTAACCCAACATCCTGCCTGCCGCTACCTTTCGCTTCCAAAATGCCTAGGCTCGCTGCTTGACGCAAGTGTTGGGAGAGGTAACTGGAATCTCCCGGCACACAAGACGAGTGCCTCCAAGCTCAATCAAGCGATTTCCTAGTAATTCCTGGGGTAGACTGGTGCTACATACTAAGTTCCATACGTGAGTAGGTAGTTGAACGCCTTGTCCAAAAACATCTTACTTCTGAGAGTTGAGCTCACCCTCAGTCCCTCACAGTTCCACACTGCCTGCAGAGTGAGTTTCGGACGTCTTCACCAGAGACGTTTGGCAGAGGCTTCTGAGACGCAAGTTAACAATGCAGACCTGGAGGGTATCTCCAGGTGCAGTAGAGTGGTAATCTTGGAACCACCTGACTCAGAATACTGCTACCTTCACACTGCCATAAGAATGCAGCTAGTTGAGAGCTGGCTTCTAGGCATGCTTCCCTGGGAGTGCTGAGGACATGGCAGAACCCACCCGCATCCTGCCTGACTGTAGGCGCAGCTGCTAACATCCTAATGTTAGTGGCTGAGAGAGGTTGCGGGAAAAGCATGTGTAAGCATTGGGCCTGAACTCCTGTGTATCTGAGTTGAATACAGCGATTTCCAATGGCCTTCTTCAATCAGAGTGTAGCTAGTTTCCAACTCCCATGTCAGAGTGGGTAGCAGACATCTCTCTCCCTTGCATACACACTTCTGAGAGTTGAGCTTAAGGCCTGTACCTCCCCATCCAGCCTGCTGGTTCCTTTCACTTCTAAAAGGCCTAGGCTCGCTGTTTGACGGAAGTGTTGGGAGAGGTAATTGGAATCTCCCGGCACACAAGACTAGTGCCTCCAAGCTCATTCCAGCGATTGCCTAGTAATTCCTGGGGTAGACAGGTGCTACATACTAAGTTCCATACGTGAGAATGTAGCTGAACGCCTTGTCCAAAAGCATCTTACTTCTGAGAGTTGAGCTCACCCTCAGTCCCTCACAGTTCCACACTGCCTGCAGAGTGAGTTTCGCAGGTCTTCACCAGAGACGTTTGCCACAGGCTTCTGAGACGCAAGTTAACAATGCAAACCTGGAGGGTATCTCCAGGTGCAGTAGAGTGGTAATCTCGGAACCGCCTTACTCAGAATACTGCTACCTTCACACTGTCATAAGAATGCAGCTAGTTGAGAGCTGGCTTCTAGGCATGCTTCCCTGTGAGAGCTGAGGACAGGGCAGGACCCTCCTGCATCCTGCCTGACTGTAGACTTACCTGCTAACCTCCTTCCGTTAGTGGCTGGGATAGTTTGTGGGAAAAGCATGTGTAAGCATTGGGCCTGAACTCCCGTGTATCTGAGTTGAATACAGCGATTTCCAAAGTCCTTCTTCAATAGGAGTGTAGCTAGGTTCCAACTCCCATGTCCGAGTGGGTAGCAGACATCTGCCTCCCAGGCATAAACACTTCTGAGAGTTGAGCTTATGGCCTGTAACCCAACATCCTGCCTGCCGCTACCTTTCGCTTCCAAAATGCCTAGGCTCGCTGCTTGACGCAAGTGTTGGGAGAGGTAACTGGAATCTCCCGGCACACAAGACGAGTGCCTCCAAGCTCAATCAAGCGATTTCCTAGTAATTCCTGGGGTAGACTGGTGCTACATACTAAGTTCCATACGTGAGTAGGTAGTTGAACGCCTTGTCCAAAAACATCTTACTTCTGAGAGTTGAGCTCACCCTCAGTCCCTCACAGTTCCACACTGCCTGCAGAGTGAGTTTCGGACGTCTTCACCAGAGACGTTTGGCAGAGGCTTCTGAGACGCAAGTTAACAATGCAGACCTGGAGGGTATCTCCAGGTGCAGTAGAGTGGTAATCTTGGAACCACCTGACTCAGAATACTGCTACCTTCACACTGCCATAAGAATGCAGCTAGTTGAGAGCTGGCTTCTAGGCATGCTTCCCTGGGAGTGCTGAGGACATGGCAGAACCCACCCGCATCCTGCCTGACTGTAGGCGCAGCTGCTAACATCCTAATGTTAGTGGCTGAGAGAGGTTGCGGGAAAAGCATGTGTAAGCATTGGGCCTGAACTCCTGTGTATCTGAGTTGAATACAGCGATTTCCAATGGCCTTCTTCAATCAGAGTGTAGCTAGTTTCCAACTCCCATGTCAGAGTGGGTAGCAGACATCTGTCTCCCCTGCATACACACTTCTGAGAGTTGAGCTTAAGGCCTGTACCTCCCCATCCAGCCTGCTGGTTCCTTTCACTTCTAAAAGGCCTAGGCTCGCTGTTTGACGGAAGTGTTGGGAGAGGTAATTGGAATCTCCCGGCACACAAGACTAGGGCCCCCAAGCTCATTCCAGCGACTGCCTAGTAATTCGTGTGGTAGACTGGTGCTACATACTAAGTTCCATACGTGAGAAGGTAGCTGAACGCCTTGTCCAAAAGCATCTTACTTCTGAGAGTTGAGCTCACCCTCAGTCCCTCACAGTTCCACACTGCCTACAGAGTGAGTTTCGCAGGTCTTCACCAGAGACGTTTGCCAGAGGCTTCTGAGACGCAAGTTAACAATGCAGACCTGGAGGGTATCTCCAGGTGCAGTAGAGTGGTAATCTGGGAACCTCCTTACTCAGAATACTGCTACCTTCACACTGCCATAAGAATGCAGCTAGTTGAGAGCTGGCTTCTAGGCATGCTTCCCTGGGAGTGCTGAGGACAGGGCAGAACCCTCCCGCATCCTGCCTGACTGTAGGCGCAGCTGCTAACATCCTAATGTTAGTGGCTGGGATAGGTTGTGGGAAAAGCATGTGTAAGCATTGGGTCTGAACTCCCGAGTATCTGAGTTGAATACAGCGATTTCCAACATCCTTCTTCAATAGGAGTGTATCTAGGTTCCAACTCCCATGTCCGAGTGGGTAGCAGACATCTGCCTCCCATGCATACACACTTCTGAGAGTTGAGCTTATGGCCTGTAACCCTACATCGTGCCTGCCGCTACCTTTCGCTTCCAAAAGGCCTAGGCTCGCTGTTTGACGGAAGTGTTGGGAGAGGTAATTGGAATCTCCCGGCACACAAGACGAGTGCCTCCAAGCTCAATCAAGCGATTTCTTAGTAATTCCTGGGGTAGACTGGTGCTACATACTAAGTTCCATACGTGAGTAGGTATTTGAACGCCTTGTCCAAAAACATCTTACTGCTGAGAGTTGAGCTGACCCTCAGTCCCTCACAGTTCCACACTGCCTGCAGAGTGAGTTTCGCACGTCTTCACCAGAGACGTTTGCCAGAGGCCTCTGAGACGCAAGTTAACAATGCAGACCTGGAGGGTATCTCCAGGTGCAGTAGAGTGGTAATCTGGGAACCTCCTGTCTCAGAATACTGCTACCTTGACCCTGCCATAAGTATGCAGCTAGTTGACCGCTGGCTTCAAGACATGCTTCCCTGTGAGAGCTAAGGACAGGGCACAACCCTCCCGCATCCTGCTTGACTGTAGAAGGAGCTGCTAACGTCCTCATGTTAGTGGCAGGGAAAGGTTGTGAGAAAAGCATGTGGAATCGTTGTGCCTGAACCCACGTGTATCTGAGTTGAATACAGCGATTTCCAAAGTCCTTTTTCATCAGAGTGTAGTAGGTTCCCACTCGCATGTACGAGTGGGTAGCAGACATCTGCCTCCCATGCATACACACTTCTGAGAGTTGAATTTATGGCCTGTATCCCTACCTCCTGCCTGCAGCTAGCTTTCGCTTCCAAAAGGCCTAGGCTCGCTGCTTAACCGAAGTGTTGGGAGAGGTAACTGGAATCTCCCGGCAACAAGACTAGTGCCTCCAAGCTCAATCCAGCGATTTCCCAGTAATTACTGGGGTAGACTGGTGCTACATACTAAGTTCCCTACGTGAGTAGGTATTTGAACGCCTTGTCCAAAAGCATCTTACTGCTGAGAGTTGAGCTGACCCTCAGTCCCTCACAGTTCCACACTGCCTGCAGAGCGAGTTTCGCACGTCTTCACCAGAGACGTTTGCCAGAGGCCTCTGAGACGCAAGTTAACAATGCAGACCTGGAGGGTATCTCCAGGTGCAGTAGAGTGGTAATCTGGGAACCTCCTTACTCAGAATACTGCTACCTTCACACTGTCATAAGAATGCAGCTAGTTGAGAGCTGGCTTCAAGGCATGCTTCCCTGTGAGAGCTGAGGACAGGGCAGGACCCTCCCGCATCCTGCCTGACTGTAGACTTACCTGCTAACCTCCTTCTGTTAGTGGCTGGGATAGTTTGTGGGAAAAGCATGTGTAAGCATTGGGCCTGAACTCCCGTGTATCTGAGTTGAATACAGCGATTTCCAAAGTCCTTCTTCAATAGGAGTGTAGCTAGGTTCCAACTCCCATGTCCGAGTGGGTAGCAGACATCTGCCTCCCAGGCATAAACACTTCTGAGAGTTGAGCTTATGGCCTGTAACCCAACATCCTGCCTGCCGCTACCTTTCGCTTCCAAAATGCCTAGGCTCGCTGCTTGACGCAAGTGTTGGGAGAGGTAACTGGAATCTCCCGGCACACAAGACAAGTGCCTCCAAGCTCAATCAAGCGATTTCCTAGTAATTCCTGGGGTAGACTGGTGCTACATACTAAGTTCCATACGTGAGTAGGTAGTTGAACGCCTTGTCCAAAAACATCTTACTTCTGAGAGTTGAGCTCACCCTCAGTCCCTCACAGTTCCACACTGCCTGCAGAGTGAGTTTCGGACGTCTTCACCAGAGACGTTTGGCAGAGGCTTCTGAGACGCAAGTTAACAATGCAGACCTGGAGGGTATCTCCAGGTGCAGTAGAGTGGTAATCTGGGAAACTCCTTACTCAGAATACTGCTACCTTCACACTGCCATAAGAATGCAGCTAGTTGAGAGCTGGCTTCTAGGCATGCTTCCCTGGGAGTGCTGAGGACAGGGCAGAACCCACCCGCATCCTGCCTGACTGTAGGCGCAGCTGCTAACATCCTAATGTTAGTGGCTGAGAGAGGTTGCGGGAAAAGCATGTGTAAGCATTGGGCCTGAACTCCTGTGTATCTGAGTTGAATACAGCGATTTCCAATGGCCTTCTTCAATCAGAGTGTAGCTAGTTTCCAACTCCCATGTCAGAGTGGGTAGCAGACATCTGTCTCCCCTGCATACACACTTCTGAGAGTTGAGCTTAAGGCCTGTACCTCCCCATCCAGCCTGCTGGTTCCTTTCACTTCTAAAAGGCCTAGGCTCGCTGTTTGACGGAAGTGTTGGGAGAGGTAATTGGAATCTCCCGGCACACAAGACTAGGGCCTCCAAGCTCATTCCAGCGATTGCCTAGTAATTCGTGTGGTAGACTGGTGCTACATACTAAGTTCCATACGTGAGAAGGTAGCTGAACGCCTTGTCCAAAAGCATCTTACTTCTGAGAGTTGAGCTCACCCTCAGTCCCTCACAGTTCCACACTGCCTGCAGAGTGAGTTTTGCAGGTCTTCACCAGAGACGTTTGCCAGAGGCTTCTGAGACGCAAGTTAACAATGCAGACCTGGAGGGTATCTCCAGGTGCAGTAGAGTGGTAATCTGGGAACCTCCTTACTCAGAATACTGCTACCTTCACACTGCCATAAGAATGCAGCTAGTTGAGAGCTGGCTTCTAGGCATGCTTCCCTGGGAGTGCTGAGGACAGGGCAGAACCCTCCCGCATCCTGCCTGACTGTAGGCGCAGCTGCTAACATCCTAATGTTAGTGGCTGGGATAGGTTGTGGGAAAAGCATGTGTAAGCATTGGGTCTGAACTCCCGAGTATCTGAGTTGAATACAGCGATTTCCAACATCCTTCTTCAATAGGAGTGTATCTAGGTTCCAACTCCCATGTCCGAGTGGGTAGCAGACATCTGCCTCCCATGCATACACACTTCTGAGAGTTGAGCTTATGGCCTGTAACCCTATATCGTGCCTGCCGCTACCTTTCGCTTCCAAAAGGCCTAGGCTCGCTGTTTGACGGAAGTGTTGGGAGAGGTAATTGGAATCTCCCGGCACACAAGACGAGTGCCTCCAAGCTCAATCAAGCGATTTCTTAGTAATTCCTGGGGTAGACTGGTGCTACATACTAAGTTCCATACGTGAGTAGGTATTTGAACGCCTTGTCCAAAAACATCTTACTGCTGAGAGTTGAGCTGACCCTCAGTCCCTCACAGTTCCACACTGCCTGCAGAGTGAGTTTCGCACGTCTTCACCAGAGACGTTTGCCAGAGGCCTCTGAGACGCAAGTTAACAATGCAGACCTGGAGGGTATCTCCAGGTGCAGTAGAGTGGTAATCTGGGAACCTCCTGTCTCAGAATACTGCTACCTTGACCCTGCCATAAGTATGCAGCTAGTTGACCGCTGGCTTCAAGACATGCTTCCCTGTGAGAGCTAAGGACAGGGCACAACCCTCCCGCATCCTGCTTGACTGTAGAAGGAGCTGCTAACGTCCTCATGTTAGTGGCAGGGAAAGGTTGTGAGAAAAGCATGTGGAATCGTTGTGCCTGAACCCACGTGTATCTGAGTTGAATACAGCGATTTCCAAAGTCCTTTTTCATCAGAGTGTAGTAGGTTCCCACTCGCATGTACGAGTGGGTAGCAGACATCTGCCTCCCATGCATACACACTTCTGAGAGTTGAATTTATGGCCTGTATCCCTACCTCCTGCCTGCAGCTAGCTTTCGCTTCCAAAAGGCCTAGGCTCGCTGCTTAACCGAAGTGTTGGGAGAGGTAACTGGAATCTCCCGGCAACAAGACTAGTGCCTCCAAGCTCAATCCAGCGATTTCCCAGTATTTACTGGGGTAGACTGGTGCTACATACTAAGTTCCATACGTGAGTAGGTATTTGAACGCCTTGTCCAAAAGCATCTTACTGCTGAGAGTTGAGCTGACCCTCAGTCCCTCACAGTTCCACACTGCCTGCAGAGCGAGTTTCGCACGTCTTCACCAGAGACGTTTGCCAGAGGCCTCTGAGACGCAAGTTAACAATGCAGACCTGGAGGGTATCTCCAGGTGCAGTAGAGTGGTAATCTGGGAACCTCCTTACTCAGAATACTGCTACCTTCACACTGTCATAAGAATGCAGCTAGTTGAGAGCTGGCTTCAAGGCATGCTTCCCTGTGAGAGCTGAGGACAGGGCAGGACCCTCCCGCATCCTGCCTGACTGTAGACTTACCTGCTAACCTCCTTCTGTTAGTGGCTGGGATAGTTTGTGGGAAAAGCATGTGTAAGCATTGGGCCTGAACTCCCGTGTATCTGAGTTGAATACAGCGATTTCCAAAGTCCTTCTTCAATAGGAGTGTAGCTAGGTTCCAACTCCCATGTCCGAGTGGGTAGCAGACATCTGCCTCCCAGGCATAAACACTTCTGAGAGTTGAGCTTATGGCCTGTAACCCAACATCCTGCCTGCCGCTACCTTTCGCTTCCAAAATGCCTAGGCTCGCTGCTTGACGCAAGTGTTGGGAGAGGTAACTGGAATCTCCCGGCACACAAGACGAGTGCCTCCAAGCTCAATCAAGCGATTTCCTAGTAATTCCTGGGGTAGACTGGTGCTACATACTAAGTTCCATACGTGAGTAGGTAGTTGAACGCCTTGTCCAAAAACATCTTACTTCTGAGAGTTGAGCTCACCCTCAGTCCCTCACAGTTCCACACTGCCTGCAGAGTGAGTTTCGGACGTCTTCACCAGAGACGTTTGGCAGAGGCTTCTGAGACGCAAGTTAACAATGCAGACCTGGAGGGTATCTCCAGGTGCAGTAGAGTGGTAATCTGGGAAACTCCTTACTCAGAATACTGCTACCTTCACACTGCCATAAGAATGCAGCTAGTTGAGAGCTGGCTTCTAGGCATGCTTCCCTGGGAGTGCTGAGGACAGGGCAGAACCCACCCGCATCCTGCCTGACTGTAGGCGCAGCTGCTAACATCCTAATGTTAGTGGCTGAGAGAGGTTGCGGGAAAAGCATGTGTAAGCATTGGGCCTGAACTCCTGTGTATCTGAGTTGAATACAGCGATTTCCAATGGCCTTCTTCAATCAGAGTGTAGCTAGTTTCCAACTCCCATGTCAGAGTGGGTAGCAGACATCTGTCTCCCCTGCATACACACTTCTGAGAGTTGAGCTTAAGGCCTGTACCTCCCCATCCAGCCTGCTGGTTCCTTTCACTTCTAAAAGGCCTAGGCTCGCTGTTTGACGGAAGTGTTGGGAGAGGTAATTGGAATCTCCCGGCACACAAGACTAGGGCCTCCAAGCTCATTCCAGCGATTGCCTAGTAATTGGTGTGGTAGACTGGTGATACATACTAAGTTCCATACGTGAGAAGGTAGCTGAACGCCTTGTCCAAAAGCATCTTACTTCTGAGAGTTGAGCTCACCCTCAGTCCCTCACAGTTCCACACTGCCTGCAGAGTGAGTTTTGCAGGTCTTCACCAGAGACGTTTGCCACAGGCTTCTGAGACGCAAGTTAACAATGCAGACCTGGAGGGTATCTCCAGGTGCAGTAGAGTGGTAATCTTGGAACCACCTGACTCAGAATACTGCTACCTTCACACTGCCATAAGAATGCAGCTAGTTGAGAGCTGGCTTCTAGGCATGCTTCCCTGGGAGTGCTGAGGACATGGCAGAACCCACCCGCATCCTGCCTGACTGTAGGCGCAGCTGCTAACATCCTAATGTTAGTGGCTGAGAGAGGTTGCGGGAAAAGCATGTGTAAGCATTGGGCCTGAACTCCTGTGTATCTGAGTTAAATACAGCGATTTCCAATGGCCTTCTTCAATCAGAATGTAGGTAGTTTCCAACTCCCATGTCAGAGTGGGTAGCAGACATCTGTCTCCCCTGCATACACACTTCTGAGAGTTGAGCTTAAGGCCTGTACCTCCCCATCCAGCCTGCTGGTTCCTTTCACTTCTAAAAGGCCTAGGCTCGCTGTTTGACGGAAGTGTTGGGAGAGGTAATTGGAATCTCCCGGCACACAAGACTAGTGCCTCCAAGCTCATTCCAGCGATTGCCTAGTAATTCCTGGGGTAGACAGGTGCTACATACTAAGTTCCATACGTGAGAATGTAGCTGAACGCCTTGTCCAAAAGCATCTTACTTCTGAGAGTTGAGCTCACCCTCAGTCCCTCACAGTTCCACACTGCCTGCAGAGTGAGTTTCGCAGGTCTTCACCAGACGTTTGCCACAGGCTTCTGAGACGCAAGTTAACAATGCAGACCTGGAGGGTATCTCCAGGTGCAGTAGAGTGGTAATCTCGGAACCGCCTTACTCAGAATACTGCTACCTTCACACTGTCATAAGAATGCAGCTAGTTGAGAGCTGGCTTCTAGGCATGCTTCCCTGTGAGAGCTGAGGACAGGGCAGAACCCTCCCGCATCCTGCCTGACTGTAGACGTACCTGCTAACCTCTTTCTGTTAGTGGCTGGGATAGGTTGTGGGAAAAGCATGTGTAAGCATTGGGCCTGAACTTCCGAGTATCTGAGTTGAATACAGCGATTTCCAACATCCTTCTTCAATAGGAGTGTAGCTAGGTTCCAACTCCCATGTCCGAGTGGGTAGCAGACATCTGCCTCCCATGCATACACACTTCTGAGAGTTGAGCTTATGGCCTGTAACCCTACATCGTGCCTGCCGCTACCTTTCGCTTCCAAAAGGCCTAGGCTCGCTGCTTGACGCAAGTGTTGAGAGAGGTAATTGGAATCTCCCGGCACACAAGACGAGTGCCTCCAAGCTCAATCAAGCGATTTCCCAGTAATTCCTGGGGTAGACTTGTGCTACATACTAAGTTCCATACGTGAGTTGGTATTTGAACGCCTTGTCCAAAAACATCTTACTGCTGAGAGTAGAGCTGACCCTCAGTCCCTCACAGTTCCACACTGCCTGCAGAGTGAGTTTCGGACGTCTTCACCAGAGACGTTTGCCAGAGGCTTCTGAGACGCAAGTTAACAATGCAGACCTGGAGGGTATCTCCAGGTGCAGTAGAGTGGTAATCTTGGAACCTCCTGACTCAGAATACTGCTACCTTCACACTGCCATAAGAATGCAGCTAGTTGAGAGCTGGCTTCTAGGCATGCTTCCCTGGGAGTGCTGAGGACATGGCAGAACCCACCCGCATCCTTCCTGACTGTAGGCGCAGCTGCTAACATCCTAATGTTAGTGGCTGAGAGAGGTTGCGGGAAAAGCATGTGTAAGCATTGGGCCTGAACTCCTGTGTATCTGAGTTGAATACAGCGATTTCCAATGGCCTTCTTCAATCAGAGTGTAGCTAGTTTCCAACTCCCATGTCAGAGTGGGTAGCAGACATCTGTCTCCCCTGCATACACACTTCTGAGAGTTGAGCTTAAGGCCTGTACCTCCCCATCCAGCCTGCTGGTTCCTTTCACTTCTAAAAGGCCTAGGCTCGCTGTTTGACGGAAGTGTTGGGAGAGGTAATTGGAATCTCCCGGCACACAAGACTAGTGCCTCCAAGCGCATTCCAGCGATTGCCTAGTAATTCCTGGGGTAGACAGGTGCTACATACTAAGTTCCATACGTGAGAATGTAGCTGAACGCCTTGTCCAAAAGCATCTTACTTCTGAGAGTTGAGCTCACCCTCAGTCCCTCACAGTTCCACACTGCCTGCAGAGTGAGTTTCGCACGTCTTCACCAGAGACGTTTGCCACAGGCTTCTGAGACGCAAGTTAACAATGCAGACCTGGAGGGTATCTCCAGGTGCAGTAGAGTGGTAATCTCGGAACCGCCTTACTCAGAATACTGCTACCTTCACACTGTCATAAGAATGCAGCTAGTTGAGAGCTGGCTTCTAGGCATGCTTCCCTGTGAGAGCTGAGGACAGGGCAGAACCCTCCCGCATCCTGCCTGACTGTAGGCGCAGCTGCTAACATCCTAATATTAGTGGCTGGGATAGGTTGTGGGAAAAGCATGTGTAAGCATTGGGCCTGAACTCCCGAGTATCTGAGTTGAATACAGCGATTTCCAACATCCTTCTTCAATAGGAGTGTAGCTAGGTTCCAACTCCCATGTCCGAGTGGGTAGCAGACATCTGCCTCCCATGCATACACACTTCTGAGAGTTGAGCTTATGGCCTGTAACCCTACATCGTGCCTGCCGCTACCTTTCGCTTCCAAAAGGCCTAGGCTCGCTGCTTGACGCAAGTGTTGAGAGAGGTAATTGGAATCTCCCGGCACACAAGACGAGTGCCTCCAAGCTCAATCAAGCGATTTCCCAGTAATTCCTGGGGTAGATTGTGCTACATACTAAGTTCCATACGTGAGTAGGTATTTGAACGCCTTGTCCAAAAACATCTTACTGCTGAGAGTTGAGCTGACCCTCAGTCCCTCACAGTTCCACACTGCCTGCAGAGTGAGTTTCGGACGTCTTCACCAGAGACGTTTGCCACCGGCTTCTGAGACGCAAGTTAACAATGCAGACCTGGAGGGTATCTCCAGGTGCAGTAGAGTGGTAATCTCGGAACCGCCTTACTCAGAATACTGCTACCTTCACACTGTCATAAGAATGCAGCTAGTTGAGAGCTGGCTTCAAGGCATGCTTCCCTGTGAGAGCTGAGGACAGGGCAGAACCCTCCCGCATCCTGCCTGACTGTAGGCGCAGCTGCTAACATCCTAATGTTAGTGGCTGGGATAGGTTGTGGGAAAAGCATGTGTAAGCATTGGGCCTGAACTCCCGAGTATCTGAGTTGAATACAGCGATTTCCAACATCCTTCTTCAATAGGAGTGTAGCTAGGTTCCAACTCCCATGTCCGAGTGGGTAGCAGACATCTGCCTCCCATGCATACACACTTCTGAGAGTTGAGCTTATGGCCTGTAACCCTACATCGTGCCTGCCGCTACCTTTCGCTTCCAAAAGGCCTAGGCTCGCTGCTTGACGCAAGTGTTGGGAGAGGTAATTGGAATCTCCCGGCACACAAGACGAGTGCCTCCAAGCTCAATCAAGCGATTTCTTAGTAATTCCTGGGGTAGACTGGTGCTACATACTAAGTTCCATACGTGAGTAGGTGTTTGAACGCCTTGTCCAAAAACATCTTACTGCTGAGAGTTGAGCTGACCCTCAGTCCCTCACAGTTCCACACTGCCTGCAGAGTGAGTTTCGCACGTCTTCACCAGAGACGTTTGCCAGAGGCCTCTGAGACGCAAGTTAACAATGCAGACCTGGAGGGTATCTCCAGGTGCAGTAGAGTGGTAATCTGGGAACCTCCTGTCTCAGAATACTGCTACCTTGACCCTGCCATAAGTATGCAGCTAGTTGACCGCTGGCTTCAAGACATGCTTCCCTGTGAGAGCTAAGGACAGGGCACAACCCTCCCGCATCCTGCTTGACTGTAGAAGGAGCTGCTAACGTCCTCATGTTAGTGGCAGGGAAAGGTTGTGAGAAAAGCATGTGGAATCGTTGTGCCTGAACCCACGTGTATCTGAGTTGAATACAGCGATTTCCAAAGTCCTTTTTCATCAGAGTGTAGTAGGTTCCCACTCGCATGTACGAGTGGGTAGCAGACATCTGCCTCCCATGCATACACACTTCTGAGAGTTGAATTTATGGCCTGTATCCCTACCTCCTGCCTGCAGCTAGCTTTCGCTTCCAAAAGGCCTAGGCTCGCTGCTTAACCGAAGTGTTGGGAGAGGTAACTGGAATCTCCCGGCAACAAGACTAGTGCCTCCAAGCTCAATCCAGCGATTTCCCAGTAATTCCTGGGGTAGACAGGTGCTACATACTAAGTTCCATACGTGAGAATGTAGCTGAACGCCTTGTCCAAAAGCATCTTACTTCTGAGAGTTGAGCTCACCCTCAGTCCCTCACAGTTCCACACTGCCTGCAGAGTGAGTTTCGCACGTCTTCACCAGAGACGTTTGCCACAGGCTTCTGAGACGCAAGTTAACAATGCAGACCTGGAGGGTATCTCCAGGTGCAGTAGAGTGGTAATCTCGGAACCGCCTTACTCAGAATACTGCTACCTTCACACTGTCATAAGAATGCAGCTAGTTGAGAGCTGGCTTCTAGGCATGCTTCCCTGTGAGAGCTGAGGACAGGGCAGAACCCTCCCGCATCCTGCCTGACTGTAGACGTACCTGCTAACCTCCTTCTGTTAGTGGCTGGGATAGGTTGTGGGAAAAGCATGTGTAAGCATTGGGCCTGAACTCCCGAGTATCTGAGTTGAATACAGCGATTTCCAACATCCTTCTTCAATAGGAGTGTAGCTAGGTTCCAACTCCCATGTCCGAGTGGGTAGCAGACATCTGCCTCCCATGCATACACACTTCTGAGAGTTGAGCTTATGGCCTGTAACCCTACATCGTGCCTGCCGCTACCTTTCGCTTCCAAAAGGCCTAGGCTCGCTGCTTGACGCAAGTGTTGAGAGAGGTAATTGGAATCTCCCGGCACACAAGACGAGTGCCTCCAAGCTCAATCAAGCGATTTCCCAGTAATTCCTGGGGTAGACTTGTGCTACATACTAAGTTCCATACGTGAGTAGGTATTTGAACGCCTTGTCCAAAAACATCTTACTGCTGAGAGTTGAGCTGACCCTCAGTCCCTCACAGTTCCACACTGCCTGCAGAGTGAGTTTCGGACGTCTTCACCAGAGACGTTTGCCACCGGCTTCTGAGACGCAAGTTAACAATGCAGACCTGGAGGGTATCTCCAGGTGCAGTAGAGTGGTAATCTTGGAACCTCCTGACTCAGAATACTGCTACCTTCACACTGCCATAAGAATGCAGCTAGTTGAGAGCTGGCTTCTAGGCATGCTTCCCTGGGAGTGCTGAGGACAGGGCAGAACCCACCCGCATCCTGCCTGACTGTAGGCGCAGCTGCTAACATCCTAATGTTAGTGGCTGAGAGAGGTTGCGGGAAAAGCATGTGTAAGCATTGGGCCTGAACTCCTGTGTATCTGAGTTGAATACAGCGATTTCCAATGGCCTTCTTCAATCAGAGTGTAGCTAGTTTCCAACTCCCATGTCAGAGTGGGTAGCAGACATCTGTCTCCCCTGCATACACACTTCTGAGAGTTGAGCTTAAGGCCTGTACCTCCCCATCCAGCCTGCTGGTTCCTTTCACTTCTAAAAGGCCTAGGCTCGCTGTTTGACGGAAGTGTTGGGAGAGGTAATTGGAATCTCCCGGCACACAAGACTAGGGCCTCCAAGCTCATTCCAGCGATTGCCTAGTAATTCGTGTGGTAGACTGGTGCTACATACTAAGTTCCATACGTGAGAAGGTAGCTGAACGCCTTGTCCAAAAGCATCTTACTTCTGAGAGTTGAGCTCACCCTCAGTCCCTCACAGTTCCACACTGCCTGCAGAGTGAGTTTCGCAGGTCTTCACCGGAGACGTTTGCCACAGGCTTCTGAGACGCAAGTTAACAATGCAGACCTGGAGGGTATCTCCAGGTGCAGTAGAGTGGTAATCTTGGAACCTCCTGACTCAGAATACTGCTACCTTCACACTGCCATAAGAATGCAGCTAGTTGAGAGCTGGCTTCTAGGCATGCTTCCCTGGGAGTGCTGAGGACAGGGCAGAACCCACCCGCATCCTGCCTGACTGTAGGCGCAGCTGCTAACATCCTAATGTTAGTGGCTGAGAGAGGTTGCGGGAAAAGCATGTGTAAGCATTGGGCCTGAACTCCTGTGTATCTGAGTTAAATACAGCGATTTCCAATGGCCTTCTTCAATCAGAGTGTAGGTAGTTTCCAACTCCCATGTCAGAGTGGGTAGCAGACATCTGTCTCCCCTGCATACACACTTCTGAGAGTTGAGCTTAAGGCCTGTACCTCCCCATCCAGCCTGCTGGTTCCTTTCACTTCTAAAAGGCCTAGGCTCGCTGTTTGACGGAAGTGTTGGGAGAGGTAATTGGAATCTCCCGGCACACAAGACTAGTGCCTCCAAGGTCATTCCAGCGATTGCCTAGTAATTCCTGGGGTAGACTGGTGCTACATACTAAGTTCCATACGTGAGAATGTAGCTGAACGCCTTGTCCAAAAGCATCTTACTTCTGAGAGTTGAGCTCACCCTCAGTCCCTCACAGTTCCACACTGCCTGCAGAGTGAGTTTCGCACGTCTTCACCAGAGACGTTTGCCACAGGCTTCTGAGACGCAAGTTAACAATGCAGACTTGGAGGGTATCTCCAGGTGCAGTAGAGTGGTAATCTCGGAACCGCCTTACTCAGAATACTGCTACCTTCACACTGTCATAAGAATGCAGCTAGTTGAGAGCTGGCTTCTAGGCATGCTTCCCTGTGAGAGCTGAGGACAGGGCAGGACCCTCCCGCATCCTGCCTGACTGTAGACGTACCTGCTAACCTCCTTCTGTTAGTGGCTGGGATAGGTTGTGGGAAAAGCATGTGTAAGCATTGGGCCTGAACTTCCGAGTATCTGAGTTGAATACAGCGATTTCCAACATCCTTCTTCAATAGGAGTGTAGCTAGGTTCCAACTCCCATGTCCGAGTGGGTAGCAGACATCTGCCTCCCATGCATACACACTTCTGAGAGTTGAGCTTATGGCCTGTAACCCTACATCGTGCCTGCCGCTACCTTTCGCTTCCAAAAGGCCTAGGCTCGCTGCTTGACGCAAGTGTTGAGAGAGGTAATTGGAATCTCCCGGCACACAAGACGAGTGCCTCCAAGCTCAATCAAGCGATTTCCCAGTAATTCCTGGGGTAGATTGTGCTACATACTAAGTTCCATACGTGAGTAGGTATTTGAACGCCTTGTCCAAAAACATCTTACTGCTGAGAGTTGAGCTGACCCTCAGTCCCTCACAGTTCCACACTGCCTGCAGAGTGAGTTTCGGACGTCTTCACCAGAGACGTTTGCCACCGGCTTCTGAGACGCAAGTTAACAATGCAGACCTGGAGGGTATCTCCAGGTGCAGTAGAGTGGTAATCTCGGAACCGCCTTACTCAGAATACTGCTACCTTCACACTGTCATAAGAATGCAGCTAGTTGAGAGCTGGCTTCAAGGCATGCTTCCCTGTGAGAGCTGAGGACAGGGCAGAACCCTCCCGCATCCTGCCTGACTGTAGGCGCAGCTGCTAACATCCTAATGTTAGTGGCTGGGATAGGTTGTGGGAAAAGCATGTGTAAGCATTGGGCCTGAACTCCCGAGTATCTGAGTTGAATACAGCGATTTCCAACATCCTTCTTCAATAGGAGTGTAGCTAGGTTCCAACTCCCATGTCCGAGTGGGTAGCAGACATCTGCCTCCCATGCATACACACTTCTGAGAGTTGAGCTTATGGCCTGTAACCCTACATCGTGCCTGCCGCTACCTTTCGCTTCCAAAAGGCCTAGGCTCGCTGCTTGACGCAAGTGTTGGGAGAGGTAATTGGAATCTCCCGGCACACAAGACGAGTGCCTCCAAGCTCAATCAAGCGATTTCTTAGTAATTCCTGGGGTAGACTGGTGCTACATACTAAGTTCCATACGTGAGTAGGTGTTTGAACGCCTTGTCCAAAAACATCTTACTGCTGAGAGTTGAGCTGACCCTCAGTCCCTCACAGTTCCACACTGCCTGCAGAGTGAGTTTCGCACGTCTTCACCAGAGACGTTTGCCAGAGGCCTCTGAGACGCAAGTTAACAATGCAGACCTGGAGGGTATCTCCAGGTGCAGTAGAGTGGTAATCTGGGAACCTCCTGTCTCAGAATACTGCTACCTTGACCCTGCCATAAGTATGCAGCTAGTTGACCGCTGGCTTCAAGACATGCTTCCCTGTGAGAGCTAAGGACAGGGCACAACCCTCCCGCATCCTGCTTGACTGTAGAAGGAGCTGCTAACGTCCTCATGTTAGTGGCAGGGAAAGGTTGTGAGAAAAGCATGTGGAATCGTTGTGCCTGAACCCACGTGTATCTGAGTTGAATACAGCGATTTCCAAAGTCCTTTTTCATCAGAGTGTAGTAGGTTCCCACTCGCATGTACGAGTGGGTAGCAGACATCTGCCTCCCATGCATACACACTTCTGAGAGTTGAATTTATGGCCTGTATCCCTACCTCCTGCCTGCAGCTAGCTTTCGCTTCCAAAAGGCCTAGGCTCGCTGCTTAACCGAAGTGTTGGGAGAGGTAACTGGAATCTCCCGGCAACAAGACTAGTGCCTCCAAGCTCAATCCAGCGATTTCCCAGTAATTCCTGGGGTAGACAGGTGCTACATACTAAGTTCCATACGTGAGAATGTAGCTGAACGCCTTGTCCAAAAGCATCTTACTTCTGAGAGTTGAGCTCACCCTCAGTCCCTCACAGTTCCACACTGCCTGCAGAGTGAGTTTCGCACGTCTTCACCAGAGACGTTTGCCACAGGCTTCTGAGACGCAAGTTAACAATGCAGACCTGGAGGGTATCTCCAGGTGCAGTAGAGTGGTAATCTCGGAACCGCCTTACTCAGAATACTGCTACCTTCACACTGTCATAAGAATGCAGCTAGTTGAGAGCTGGCTTCTAGGCATGCTTCCCTGTGAGAGCTGAGGACAGGGCAGAACCCTCCCGCATCCTGCCTGACTGTAGACGTACCTGCTAACCTCCTTCTGTTAGTGGCTGGGATAGGTTGTGGGAAAAGCATGTGTAAGCATTGGGCCTGAACTCCCGAGTATCTGAGTTGAATACAGCGATTTCCAACATCCTTCTTCAATAGGAGTGTAGCTAGGTTCCAACTCCCATGTCCGAGTGGGTAGCAGACATCTGCCTCCCATGCATACACACTTCTGAGAGTTGAGCTTATGGCCTGTAACCCTACATCGTGCCTGCCGCTACCTTTCGCTTCCAAAAGGCCTAGGCTCGCTGCTTGACGCAAGTGTTGAGAGAGGTAATTGGAATCCCCCGGCACACAAGACGAGTGCCTCCAAGCTCAATCAAGCGATTTCCCAGTAATTCCTGGGGTAGACTTGTGCTACATACTAAGTTCCATACGTGAGTAGGTATTTGAACGCCTTGTCCAAAAACATCTTACTGCTGAGAGTTGAGCTGACCCTCAGTCCCTCACAGTTCCACACTGCCTGCAGAGTGAGTTTCGGACGTCTTCACCAGAGACGTTTGCCACTGGCTTCTGAGACGCAAGTTAACAATGCAGACCTGGAGGGTATCTCCAGGTGCAGTAGAGTGGTAATCTTGGAACCTCCTGACTCAGAATACTGCTACCTTCACACTGCCATAAGAATGCAGCTAGTTGAGAGCTGGCTTCTAGGCATGCTTCCCTGGGAGTGCTGAGGACAGGGCAGAACCCACCCTCATCCTGCCTGACTGTAGGCGCAGCTGCTAACATCCTAATATTAGTGGCTGAGAGAGGTTCGGGAAAAGCATGTGTAAGCATTGGGCCTGAACTCCTGTGTATCTGAGTTGAATACAGCGATTTCCAATGGCCTTCTTCAATCAGAGTGTAGCTAGTTTCCAACTCCCATGTCAGAGTGGGTAGCAGACATCTGTCTCCCCTGCATACACACTTCTGAGAGTTGAGCTTAAGGCCTGTACCTCCCCATCCAGCCTGCTGGTTCCTTTCACTTCTAAAAGCCCTAGGCTCGCTGTTTGACGGAAGTGTTGGGAGAGGTAATTGGAATCTCCCGGCACACAAGACTAGTGCCTCCAAGGTCATTCCAGCGATTGCCTAGTAATTCCTGGGGTAGACAGGTGCTACATACTAAGTTCCATACGTGAGAATGTAGCTGAACGCCTTGTCCAAAAGCATCTTACTTCTGAGAGTTGAGCTCACCCTCAGTCCCTCACAGTTCCACACTGCCTGCAGAGTGAGTTTCGCACGTCTTCACCAGAGACGTTTGCCACAGGCTTCTGAGACGCAAGTTAACAATGCAGACCTGGAGGGTATCTCCAGGTGCAGTAGAGTGGTAATCTCGGAACCGCCTTACTCAGAATACTGCTACCTTCACACTGTCATAAGAATGCAGCTAGTTGAGAGCTGGCTTCTAGGCATGCTTCCCTGTGAGAGCTGAGGACAGGGCAGGACCCTCCCGCATCCTGCCTGAATGTAGACGTACCTGCTAACCTCCTTCTGTTAGTGGCTGGGATAGGTTGTGGGAAAAGCATGTGTAAGCATTGGGCCTGAACTCCCGAGTATCTGAGTTGAATACAGCGATTTCCAACATCCTTCTTCAATAGGAGTGTAGCTAGGTTCCAACTCCCATGTCCGAGTGGGTAGCAGACATCTGCCTCCCATGCATACACACTTCTGAGAGTTGAGCTTATGGCCTGTAACCCTACATCGTGCCTGCCGCTACCTTTCGCTTCCAAAAGGCCTAGGCTCGCTGCTTGACGCAAGTGTTGAGAGAGGTAATTGGAATCTCCCGGCACACAAGACGAGTGCCTCCAAGCTCAATCAAGCGATTTCCCAGTAATTCCTGGGGTAGACTTGTGCTACATACTAAGTTCCATACGTGAGTAGGTATTTGAACGCCTTGTCCAAAAACATCTTACTGCTGAGAGTTGAGCTGACCCTCAGTCCCTCACAGTTCCACACTGCCTGCAGAGTGAGTTTCTCAGGTCTTCACCAGAGACGTTTGCCACAGGCTTCTGAGACGCAAGTTAACAATGCAGACGTGGAGGGTATCTCCAGGTGCAGTAGAGTGGTAATCTGGGAAGCTCCTTACTGAGAATACTGCTACCTTCACACTGTCATAAGAATGCAGCTAGTTGAGAGCTGGCTTCAAGGCATGCTTCCCTGTGAGAGCTGAGGACAGGCAGGACCCTCCCGCATCCTGCCTGACTGTAGACTTACCTGCTAACCTCCTTCTGTTAGTGGCTGGGATAGTTTGTGGGAAAAGCATGTGAAAGCATTGGGCCTGAACTCCCGTGTATCTGAGTTGAATACAGCGATTTCCAAAGTCCTTCTTCAATAGGAGTGTAGCTAGGTTCCAACTCCCATGTCCGAGTGGGTAGCAGACATCTGCCTCCCAGGCATAAACACTTCTGAGAGTTGAGCTTATGGCCTGTAACCCAACATCCTGCCTGCCGCTACCTTTCGCTTCCAAAATGCCTAGGCTCGCTGCTTGACGCAAGTGTTGGGAGAGGTAACTGGAATCTCCCGGCACACAAGACGAGTGCCTCCAAGCTCAATCAAGCGATTTCCTAGTAATTCCTGGGGTAGACTGGTGCTACATACTAAGTTCCATACGTGAGTAGGTAGTTGAACGCCTTGTCCAAAAACATCTTACTTCTGAGAGTTGAGCTCACCCTCAGTCCCTCACAGTTCCACACTGCCTGCAGAGTGAGTTTCGGACGTCTTCACCAGAGACGTTTGGCAGAGGCTTCTGAGACGCAAGTTAACAATGCAGACCTGGAGGGTATCTCCAGGTGCAGTAGAGTGGTAATCTGGGAACCTCCTTACTCAGAATACTGCTACCTTCACACTGCCATAAGAATGCAGCTAGTTGAGAGCTGGCTTCTAGGCATGCTTCCCTGGGAGTGCTGAGGACAGGGCAGAACCCACCCGCATCCTGCCTGACTGTAGGCGCAGCTGCTAACATCCTAATGTTAGTGGCTGAGAGAGGTTGCGGGAAAAGCATGTGTAAGCATTGGGCCTGAACTCCTGTGTATCTGAGTTGAATACAGCGATTTCCAATGGCCTTCTTCAATCAGAGTGTAGCTAGTTTCCAACTCCCATGTCAGAGTGGGTAGCAGACATCTGTCTCCCCTGCATACACACTTCTGAGAGTTGAGCTTAAGGCCTGTACCTCCCCATCCAGCCTGCTGGTTCCTTTCACTTCTAAAAGGCCTAGGCTCGCTGTTTGACGGAAGTGTTGGGAGAGGTAATTGGAATCTCCCGGCACACAAGACTAGGGCCTCCAAGCTCATTCCAGCGATTGCCTAGTAATTGGTGTGGTAGACTGGTGATACATACTAAGTTCCATACGTGAGAAGGTAGCTGAACGCCTTGTCCAAAAGCATCTTACTTCTGAGAGTTGAGCTCACCCTCAGTCCCTCACAGTTCCACACTGCCTGCAGAGTGAGTTTTGCAGGTCTTCACCAGAGACGTTTGCCACAGGCTTCTGAGACTCAAGTTAACAATGCAGACCTGGAGGGTATCTCCAGGTGCAGTAGAGTGGTAATCTTGGAACCACCTGACTCAGAATACTGCTACCTTCACACTGCCATAAGAATGCAGCTAGTTGAGAGCTGTCTTCTAGGCATGCTTCCCTGGGAGTGCTGAGCACATGGCAGAACCCACCCGCATCCTGCCTGACTGTAGGCGCAGCTGCTAACATCCTAATGTTAGTGGCTGAGAGAGGTTGCGGGAAAAGCATGTGTAAGCATTGGGCCTGAACTCCTGTGTATCTGAGTTAAATACAGCGATTTCCAATGGCCTTCTTCAATCAGAGTGTAGGTAGTTTCCAACTCCCATGTCAGAGTGGGTAGCAGACATCTGTCTCCCCTGCATACACACTTCTGAGAGTTGAGCTTAAGGCCTGTACCTCCCCATCCAGCCTGCTGGTTCCTTTCACTTCTAAAAGGCCTAGGCTCGCTGTTTGACGGAAGTGTTGGGAGAGGTAATTGGAATCTCCCGGCACACAAGACTAGTGCCTCCAAGCTCATTCCAGCGATTGCCTAGTAATTCCTGGGGTAGACAGGTGCTACATACTAAGTTCCATACGTGAGAATGTAGCTGAACGCCTTGTCCAAAAGCATCTTACTTCTGAGAGTTGAGCTCACCCTCAGTCCCTCACAGTTCCACACTGCCTGCAGAGTGAGTTTCGCAGGTCTTCACCAGAGACGTTTGCCACAGGCTTCTGAGACGCAAGTTAACAATGCAGACCTGGAGGGTATCTCCAGGTGCAGTAGAGTGGTAATCTCGGAACCGCCTTACTCAGAATACTGCTACCTTCACACTGTCATAAGAATGCAGCTAGTTGAGAGCTGGCTTCTAGGCATGCTTCCCTGTGAGAGCTGAGGACAGGGCAGAACCCTCCCGCATCCTGCCTGACTGTAGACGTACCTGCTAACCTCTTTCTGTTAGTGGCTGGGATAGGTTGTGGGAAAAGCATGTGTAAGCATTGGGCCTGAACTTCCGAGTATCTGAGTTGAATACAGCGATTTCCAACATCCTTCTTCAATAGGAGTGTAGCTAGGTTCCAACTCCCATGTCCGAGTGGGTAGCAGACATCTGCCTCCCATGCATACACACTTCTGAGAGTTGAGCTTATGGCCTGTAACCCTACATCGTGCCTGCCGCTACCTTTCGCTTCCAAAAGGCCTAGGCTCGCTGCTTGACGCAAGTGTTGAGAGAGGTAATTGGAATCTCCCGGCACACAAGACGAGTGCCTCCAAGCTCAATCAAGCGATTTCCCAGTAATTCCTGGGGTAGACTTGTGCTACATACTAAGTTCCATACGTGAGTTGGTATTTGAACGCCTTGTCCAAAAACATCTTACTGCTGAGAGTAGAGCTGACCCTCAGTCCCTCACAGTTCCACACTGCCTGCAGAGTGAGTTTCGGACGTCTTCACCAGAGACGTTTGCCAGAGGCTTCTGAGACGCAAGTTAACAATGCAGACCTGGAGGGTATCTCCAGGTGCAGTAGAGTGGTAATCTTGGAACCTCCTGACTCAGAATACTGCTACCTTCACACTGCCATAAGAATGCAGCTAGTTGAGAGCTGGCTTCTAGGCATGCTTCCCTGGGAGTGCTGAGGACATGGCAGAACCCACCCGCATCCTTCCTGACTGTAGGCGCAGCTGCTAACATCCTAATGTTAGTGGCTGAGAGAGGTTGCGGGAAAAGCATGTGTAAGCATTGGGCCTGAACTCCTGTGTATCTGAGTTGAATACAGCGATTTCCAATGGCCTTCTTCAATCAGAGTGTAGCTAGTTTCCAACTCCCATGTCAGAGTGGGTAGCAGACATCTGTCTCCCCTGCATACACACTTCTGAGAGTTGAGCTTAAGGCCTGTACCTCCCCATCCAGCCTGCTGGTTCCTTTCACTTCTAAAAGGCCTAGGCTCGCTGTTTGACGGAAGTGTTGGGAGAGGTAATTGGAATCTCCCGGCACACAAGACTAGTGCCTCCAAGCTCATTCCAGCGATTGCCTAGTAATTCCTGGGGTAGACAGGTGCTACATACTAAGTTCCATACGTGAGAATGTAGCTGAACGCCTTGTCCAAAAGCATCTTACTTCTGAGAGTTGAGCTCACCCTCAGTCCCTCACAGTTCCACACTGCCTGCAGAGTGAGTTTCGCACGTCTTCACCAGAGACGTTTGCCACAGGCTTCTGAGACGCAAGTTAACAATGCAGACCTGGAGGGTATCTCCAGGTGCAGTAGAGTGGTAATCTCGGAACCGCCTTACTCAGAATACTGCTACCTTCACACTGTCATAAGAATGCAGCTAGTTGAGAGCTGGCTTCTAGGCATGCTTCCCTGTGAGAGCTGAGGACAGGGCAGAACCCTCCCGCATCCTGCCTGACTGTAGGCGCAGCTGCTAACATCCTAATATTAGTGGCTGGGATAGGTTGTGGGAAAAGCATGTGTAAGCATTGGGCCTGAACTCCCGAGTATCTGAGTTGAATACAGCGATTTCAAACATCCTTCTTCAATAGGAGTGTAGCTAGGTTCCAACTCCCATGTCCGAGTGGGTAGCAGACATCTGCCTCCCATGCATACACACTTCTGAGAGTTGAGCTTATGGCCTGTAACCCTACATCGTGCCTGCCGCTACCTTTCGCTTCCAAAAGGCCTAGGCTCGCTGCTTGACGCAAGTGTTGGGAGAGGTAATTGGAATCTCCCGGCACACAAGACGAGTGCCTCCAAGCTCAATCAAGCGATTTCTTAGTAATTCCTGGGGTAGACTGGTGCTACATACTAAGTTCCATACGTGAGTAGGTGTTTGAACGCCTTGTCCAAAAACATCTTACTGCTGAGAGTTGAGCTGACCCTCAGTCCCTCACAGTTCCACACTGCCTGCAGAGTGAGTTTCGCACGTCTTCACCAGAGACGTTTGCCAGAGGCCTCTGAGACGCAAGTTAACAATGCAGACCTGGAGGGTATCTCCAGGTGCAGTAGAGTGGTAATCTGGGAACCTCCTGTCTCAGAATACTGCTACCTTGACCCTGCCATAAGTATGCAGCTAGTTGACCGCTGGCTTCAAGACATGCTTCCCTGTGAGAGCTAAGGACAGGGCACAACCCTCCCGCATCCTGCTTGACTGTAGAAGGAGCTGCTAACGTCCTCATGTTAGTGGCAGGGAAAGGTTGTGAGAAAAGCATGTGGAATCGTTGTGCCTGAACCCACGTGTATCTGAGTTGAATACAGCGATTTCCAAAGTCCTTTTTCATCAGAGTGTAGTAGGTTCCCACTCGCATGTACGAGTGGGTAGCAGACATCTGCCTCCCATGCATACACACTTCTGAGAGTTGAATTTATGGCCTGTATCCCTACCTCCTGCCTGCAGCTAGCTTTCGCTTCCAAAAGGCCTAGGCTCGCTGCTTAACCGAAGTGTTGGGAGAGGTAACTGGAATCTCCCGGCAACAAGACTAGTGCCTCCAAGCTCAATCCAGCGATTTCCCAGTAATTCCTGGGGTAGACAGGTGCTACATACTAAGTTCCATACGTGAGAATGTAGCTGAACGCCTTGTCCAAAAGCATCTTACTTCTGAGAGTTGAGCTCACCCTCAGTCCCTCACAGTTCCACACTGCCTGCAGAGTGAGTTTCGCACGTCTTCACCAGAGACGTTTGCCACAGGCTTCTGAGACGCAAGTTAACAATGCAGACCTGGAGGGTATCTCCAGGTGCAGTAGAGTGGTAATCTCGGAACCGCCTTACTCAGAATACTGCTACCTTCACACTGTCATAAGAATGCAGCTAGTTGAGAGCTGGCTTCTAGGCATGCTTCCCTGTGAGAGCTGAGGACAGGGCAGAACCCTCCCGCATCCTGCCTGACTGTAGACGTACCTGCTAACCTCCTTCTGTTAGTGGCTGGGATAGGTTGTGGGAAAAGCATGTGTAAGCATTGGGCCTGAACTCCCGAGTATCTGAGTTGAATACAGCGATTTCCAACATCCTTCTTCAATAGGAGTGTAGCTAGGTTCCAACTCCCATGTCCGAGTGGGTAGCAGACATCTGCCTCCCATGCATACACACTTCTGAGAGTTGAGCTTATGGCCTGTAACCCTACATCGTGCCTGCCGCTACCTTTCGCTTCCAAAAGGCCTAGGCTCGCTGCTTGACGCAAGTGTTGGGAGAGGTAATTGGAATCTCCCGGCACACAAGACGAGTGCCTCCAAGCTCAATCAAGCGATTTCCCAGTAATTCCTGGGGTAGACTTGTGCTACATACTAAGTTCCATACGTGAGTAGGTATTTGAACGCCTTGTCCAAAAACATCTTACTGCTGAGAGTTGAGCTGACCCTCAGTCCCTCACAGTTCCACACTGCCTGCAGAGTGAGTTTCGGACGTCTTCACCAGAGACGTTTGCCACCGGCTTCTGAGACGCAAGTTAACAATGCAGACCTGGAGGGTATCTCCAGGTGCAGTAGAGTGGTAATCTTGGAACCTCCTGACTCAGAATACTGCTACCTTCACACTGCCATAAGAATGCAGCTAGTTGAGAGCTGGCTTCTAGGCATGCTTCCCTGGGAGTGCTGAGGACAGGGCAGAACCCACCCGCATCCTGCCTGACTGTAGGCGCAGCTGCTAACATCCTAATGTTAGTGGCTGAGAGAGGTTGCGGGAAAAGCATGTGTAAGCATTGGGCCTGAACTCCTGTGTATCTGAGTTGAATACAGCGATTTCCAATGGCCTTCTTCAATCAGAGTGTAGCTAGTTTCCAACTCCCATGTCAGAGTGGGTAGCAGACATCTGTCTCCCCTGCATACACACTTCTGAGAGTTGAGCTTAAGGCCTGTACCTCCCCATCCAGCCTGCTGGTTCCTTTCACTTCTAAAAGGCCTAGGCTCGCTGTTTGACGGAAGTGTTGGGAGAGGTAATTGGAATCTCCCGGCACACAAGACTAGGGCCTCCAAGCTCATTCCAGCGATTGCCTAGTAATTCGTGTGGTAGACTGGTGCTACATACTAAGTTCCATACGTGAGAAGGTAGCTGAACGCCTTGTCCAAAAGCATCTTACTTCTGAGAGTTGAGCTCACCCTCAGTCCCTCACAGTTCCACACTGCCTGCAGAGTGAGTTTTGCAGGTCTTCACCGGAGACGTTTGCCACAGGCTTCTGAGACGCAAGTTAACAATGCAGACCTGGAGGGTATCTCCAGGTGCAGTAGAGTGGTAATCTTGGAACCTCCTGACTCAGAATACTGCTACCTTCACACTGCCATAAGAATGCAGCTAGTTGAGAGCTGGCTTCTAGGCATGCTTCCCTGGGAGTGCTGAGGACAGGGCAGAACCCACCCGCATCCTGCCTGACTGTAGGCGCAGCTGCTAACATCCTAATGTTAGTGGCTGAGAGAGGTTGCGGGAAAAGCATGTGTAAGCATTGGGCCTGAACTCCTGTGTATCTGAGTTAAATACAGCGATTTCCAATGGCCTTCTTCAATCAGAGTGTAGGTAGTTTCCAACTCCCATGTCAGAGTGGGTAGCAGACATCTGTCTCCCCTGCATACACACTTCTGAGAGTTGAGCTTAAGGCCTGTACCTCCCCATCCAGCCTGCTGGTTCCTTTCACTTCTAAAAGGCCTAGGCTCGCTGTTTGACGGAAGTGTTGGGAGAGGTAATTGGAATCTCCCGGCACACAAGACTAGTGCCTCCAAGGTCATTCCAGCGATTGCCTAGTAATTCCTGGGGTAGACTGGTGCTACATACTAAGTTCCATACGTGAGAATGTAGCTGAACGCCTTGTCCAAAAGCATCTTACTTCTGAGAGTTGAGCTCACCCTCAGTCCCTCACAGTTCCACACTGCCTGCAGAGTGAGTTTCGCACGTCTTCACCAGAGACGTTTGCCACAGGCTTCTGAGACGCAAGTTAACAATGCAGACTTGGAGGGTATCTCCAGGTGCAGTAGAGTGGTAATCTCGGAACCGCCTTACTCAGAATACTGCTACCTTCACACTGTCATAAGAATGCAGCTAGTTGAGAGCTGGCTTCTAGGCATGCTTCCCTGTGAGAGCTGAGGACAGGGCAGGACCCTCCCGCATCCTGCCTGACTGTAGACGTACCTGCTAACCTCCTTCTGTTAGTGGCTGGGATAGGTTGTGGGAAAAGCATGTGTAAGCATTGGGCCTGATCTTCCGAGTATCTGAGTTGAATACAGCGATTTCCAACATCCTTCTTCAATAGGAGTGTAGCTAGGTTCCAACTCCCATGTCCGAGTGGGTAGCAGACATCTGCCTCCCATGCATACACACTTCTGAGAGTTGAGCTTATGGCCTGTAACCCTACATCGTGCCTGCCGCTACCTTTCGCTTCCAAAAGGCCTAGGCTCGCTGCTTGACGCAAGTGTTGAGAGAGGTAATTGGAATCTCCCGGCACACAAGACGAGTGCCTCCAAGCTCAATCAAGCGATTTCCCAGTAATTCCTGGGGTAGATTGTGCTACATACTAAGTTCCATACGTGAGTAGGTATTTGAACGCCTTGTCCAAAAACATCTTACTGCTGAGAGTTGAGCTGACCCTCAGTCCCTCACAGTTCCACACTGCCTGCAGAGTGAGTTTCGGACGTCTTCACCAGAGACGTTTGCCACCGGCTTCTGAGACGCAAGTTAACAATGCAGACCTGGAGGGTATCTCCAGGTGCAGTAGTGTGGTAATCTCGGAACCGCCTTACTCAGAATACTGCTACCTTCACACTGTCATAAGAATGCAGCTAGTTGAGAGCTGGCTTCAAGGCATGCTTCCCTGTGAGAGCTGAGGACAGGGCAGAACCCTCCCGCATCCTGCCTGACTGTAGGCGCAGCTGCTAACATCCTAATGTTAGTGGCTGGGATAGGTTGTGGGAAAAGCATGTGTAAGCATTGGGCCTGAACTCCCGAGTATCTGAGTTGAATACAGCGATTTCCAACATCCTTCTTCAATAGGAGTGTAGCTAGGTTCCAACTCCCATGTCCGAGTGGGTAGCAGACATCTGCCTCCCATGCATACACACTTCTGAGAGTTGAGCTTATGGCCTGTAACCCTACATCGTGCCTGCCGCTACCTTTCGCTTCCAAAAGGCCTAGGCTCGCTGCTTGACGCAAGTGTTGGGAGAGGTAATTGGAATCTCCCGGCACACAAGACGAGTGCCTCCAAGCTCAATCAAGCGATTTCTTAGTAATTCCTGGGGTAGACTGGTGCTACATACTAAGTTCCATACGTGAGTAGGTGTTTGAACGCCTTGTCCAAAAACATCTTACTGCTGAGAGTTGAGCTGACCCTCAGTCCCTCACAGTTCCACACTGCCTGCAGAGTGAGTTTCGCACGTCTTCACCAGAGACGTTTGCCAGAGGCCTCTGAGACGCAAGTTAACAATGCAGACCTGGAGGGTATCTCCAGGTGCAGTAGAGTGGTAATCTGGGAACCTCCTGTCTCAGAATACTGCTACCTTGACCCTGCCATAAGTATGCAGCTAGTTGACCGCTGGCTTCAAGACATGCTTCCCTGTGAGAGCTAAGGACAGGGCACAACCCTCCCGCATCCTGCTTGACTGTAGAAGGAGCTGCTAACGTCCTCATGTTAGTGGCAGGGAAAGGTTGTGAGAAAAGCATGTGGAATCGTTGTGCCTGAACCCACGTGTATCTGAGTTGAATACAGCGATTTCCAAAGTCCTTTTTCATCAGAGTGTAGTAGGTTCCCACTCGCATGTACGAGTGGGTAGCAGACATCTGCCTCCCATGCATACACACTTCTGAGAGTTGAATTTATGGCCTGTATCCCTACCTCCTGCCTGCAGCTAGCTTTCGCTTCCAAAAGGCCTAGGCTCGCTGCTTAACCGAAGTGTTGGGAGAGGTAACTGGAATCTCCCGGCAACAAGACTAGTGCCTCCAAGCTCAATCCAGCGATTTCCCAGTAATTCCTGGGGTAGACAGGTGCTACATACTAAGTTCCATACGTGAGAATGTAGCTGAACGCCTTGTCCAAAAGCATCTTACTTCTGAGAGTTGAGCTCACCCTCAGTCCCTCACAGTTCCACACTGCCTGCAGAGTGAGTTTCGCACGTCTTCACCAGAGACGTTTGCCACAGGCTTCTGAGACGCAAGTTAACAATGCAGACCTGGAGGGTATCTCCAGGTGCAGTAGAGTGGTAATCTCGGAACCGCCTTACTCAGAATACTGCTACCTTCACACTGTCATAAGAATGCAGCTAGTTGAGAGCTGGCTTCTAGGCATGCTTCCCTGTGAGAGCTGAGGACAGGGCAGAACCCTCCCGCATCCTGCCTGACTGTAGACGTACCTGCTAACCTCCTTCTGTTAGTGGCTGGGATAGGTTGTGGGAAAAGCATGTGTAAGCATTGGGCCTGAACTCCCGAGTATCTGAGTTGAATACAGCGATTTCCAACATCCTTCTTCAATAGGAGTGTAGCTAGGTTCCAACTCCCATGTCCGAGTGGGTAGCAGACATCTGCCTCCCATGCATACACACTTCTGAGAGTTGAGCTTATGGCCTGTAACCCTACATCGTGCCTGCCGCTACCTTTCGCTTCCAAAAGGCCTAGGCTCGCTGCTTGACGCAAGTGTTGAGAGAGGTAATTGGAATCTCCCGGCACACAAGACGAGTGCCTCCAAGCTCAATCAAGCGATTTCCCAGTAATTCCTGGGGTAGACTTGTGCTACATACTAAGTTCCATACGTGAGTAGGTATTTGAACGCCTTGTCCAAAAACATCTTACTGCTGAGAGTTGAGCTGACCCTCAGTCCCTCACAGTTCCACACTGCCTGCAGAGTGAGTTTCGGACGTCTTCACCAGAGACGTTTGCCACTGGCTTCTGAGACGCAAGTTAACAATGCAGACCTGGAGGGTATCTCCAGGTGCAGTAGAGTGGTAATCTTGGAACCTCCTGACTCAGAATACTGCTACCTTCACACTGCCATAAGAATGCAGCTAGTTGAGAGCTGGCTTCTAGGCATGCTTCCCTGGGAGTGCTGAGGACAGGGCAGAACCCACCCTCATCCTGCCTGACTGTAGGCGCAGCTGCTAACATCCTAATGTTAGTGGCTGAGAGAGGTTCGGGAAAAGCATGTGTAAGCATTGGGCCTGAACTCCTGTGTATCTGAGTTGAATACAGCGATTTCCAATGGCCTTCTTCAATCAGAGTGTAGCTAGTTTCCAACTCCCATGTCAGAGTGGGTAGCAGACATCTGTCTCCCCTGCATACACACTTCTGAGAGTTGAGCTTAAGGCCTGTACCTCCCCATCCAGCCTGCTGGTTCCTTTCACTTCTAAAAGCCCTAGGCTCGCTGTTTGACGGAAGTGTTGGGAGAGGTAATTGGAATCTCCCGGCACACAAGACTAGTGCCTCCAAGGTCATTCCAGCGATTGCCTAGTAATTCCTGGGGTAGACAGGTGCTACATACTAAGTTCCATACGTGAGAATGTAGCTGAACGCCTTGTCCAAAAGCATCTTACTTCTGAGAGTTGAGCTCACCCTCAGTCCCTCACAGTTCCACACTGCCTGCAGAGTGAGTTTCGCACGTCTTCACCAGAGACGTTTGCCACAGGCTTCTGAGACGCAAGTTAACAATGCAGACCTGGAGGGTATCTCCAGGTGCAGTAGAGTGGTAATCTCGGAACCGCCTTACTCAGAATACTGCTACCTTCACACTGTCATAAGAATGCAGCTAGTTGAGAGCTGGCTTCTAGGCATGCTTCCCTGTGAGAGCTGAGGACAGGGCAGGACCCTCCCGCATCCTGCCTGAATGTAGACGTACCTGCTAACCTCCTTCTGTTAGTGGCTGGGATAGGTTGTGGGAAAAGCATGTGTAAGCATTGGGCCTGAACTCCCGAGTATCTGAGTTGAATACAGCGATTTCCAACATCCTTCTTCAATAGGAGTGTAGCTAGGTTCCAACTCCCATGTCCGAGTGGGTAGCAGACATCTGCCTCCCATGCATACACACTTCTGAGAGTTGAGCTTATGGCCTGTAACCCTACATCGTGCCTGCCGCTACCTTTCGCTTCCAAAAGGCCTAGGCTCGCTGCTTGACGCAAGTGTTGAGAGAGGTAATTGGAATCTCCCGGCACACAAGACGAGTGCCTCCAAGCTCAATCAAGCGATTTCCCAGTAATTCCTGGGGTAGACTTGTGCTACATACTAAGTTCCATACGTGAGTAGGTATTTGAACGCCTTGTCCAAAAACATCTTACTGCTGAGAGTTGAGCTGACCCTCAGTCCCTCACAGTTCCACACTGCCTGCAGAGTGAGTTTCTCAGGTCTTCACCAGAGACGTTTGCCACAGGCTTCTGAGACGCAAGTTAACAATGCAGACGTGGAGGGTATCTCCAGGTGCAGTAGAGTGGTAATCTGGGAACCTCCTTACTGAGAATACTGCTACCTTAACACTGTCATAAGAATGCAGCTAGTTGAGAGCTGGCTTCAAGGCATGCTTCCCTGTGAGAGCTGAGGACAGGCAGGACCCTCCCGCATCCTGCCTGACTGTAGACTTACCTGCTAACCTCCTTCTGTTAGTGGCTGGGATAGTTTGTGGGAAAAGCATGTGAAAGCATTGGGCCTGAACTCCCGTGTATCTGAGTTGAATACAGCGATTTCCAAAGTCCTTCTTCAATAGGAGTGTAGCTAGGTTCCAACTCCCATGTCCGAGTGGGTACCAGACATCTGCCACCCATGCATACACACTTCTGAGAGTTGAGCTTATGGCCTGTAACCCAACATCCTGCCTGCCGCTACCTTTCGCTTCCAAAATGCCTAGGCTCGCTGCTTGACGCAAGTGTTGGGAGAGGTAACTGGAATCTCCCGGCACACAAGACGAGTGCCTCCAAGCTCAATCAAGCGATTTCCTAGTAATTCCTGGGGTAGACTGGTGCTACATACTAAGTTCCATACGTGAGTAGGTAGTTGAACGCCTTGTCCAAAAACATCTTACTTCTGAGAGTTGAGCTCACCCTCAGTCCCTCACAGTTCCACACTGCCTGCAGAGTGAGTTTCGGACGTCTTCACCAGAGACGTTTGCCAGAGGCTTCTGAGACGCAAGTTAACAATGCAGACCTGGAGGGTATCTCCAGGTGCAGTAGAGTGGTAATCTGGGAACCTCCTTACTCAGAATACTGCTACCTTCACACTGCCATAAGAATGCAGCTAGTTGAGAGCTGGCTTCTAGGCATGCTTCCCTGGGAGTGCTGAGGACAGGGCAGAACCCACCCGCATCCTGCCTGACTGTAGGCGCAGCTGCTAACATCCTAATGTTAGTGGCTGAGAGAGGTTGCGGGAAAAGCATGTGTAAGCATTGGGCCTGAACTTCTGTGTATCTGAGTTGAATACAGCGATTTCCAATGGCCTTCTTCAATCAGAGTGTAGGTAGTTTCCAACTCCCATGTCAGAGTGGGTAGCAGACATCTGTCTCCCCTGCATACACACTTCTGAGAGTTGAGCTTAAGGCCTGTACCTCCCCATCCAGCCTGCTGGTTCCTTTCACTTCTAAGAGGCCTAGGCTCGCTGTTTGACGGAAGTGTTGGGAGAGGTAATTGGAATCTCCCGGCACACAAGACTAGGGCCTCCAAGCTCATTCCAGCGATTGCCTAGTAATTCGTGTGGTAGACTCGTGCTACATACTAAGTTCCATACGTGAGAAGGTAGCTGAACGCCTTGTCCAAAAGCATCTTACTTCTGAGAGTTGAGCTCACCCTCAGTCCCTCACAGTTCCACACTGCCTGCAGAGTGAGTTTCGCAGGTCTTCACCAGAGACGTTTGCCACAGGCTTCTGAGACGCAAGTTAACAATGCAGACCTGGAGGGTATCTCCAGGTTCAGTAGAGTGGTAATCTCGGAACCTCCTGTCTCAGAATACTGCTACCTTCACACTGTCATAAGAATGCAGCTAGTTGAGAGCTGGCTTCAAGGCATGCTTCCCTGTGAGAGCTGAGGACAGGGCAGGACCCTCCCGCATCCTGCCTGACTGTAGACTTACCTGCTAACCTCCTTCTGTTAGTGGCTGGGATAGTTTGTGGGAAAAGCATGTGTAAGCATTGGGCCTGAACTCCCGTGTATCTGAGTTGAATACAGCGATTTCCAAAGTCCTTCTTCAATAGGAGTGTAGCTAGGTTCCAACTCCCATGTCCGAGTGGGTAGCAGACATCTGCCACCCATGCATACACACTTCTGAGAGTTGAGCTTATGGCCTGTAACCCAACATCCTGCCTGCCGCTACCTTTCGCTTCCAAAAGGCCTAGGCTCGCTGCTTGACGCAAGTGTTGGGAGAGGTAACTGGAATCTCCCGGCACACAAGACGAGTGCCTCTAAGCTCAATCAAGCGATTTCCTAGTAATTCCTGGGGTAGACTGGTGCTACATACTAAGTTCCATACGTGAGTAGGTGTTTGAACGCCTTGTCCAAAAACATCTTACTGCTGAGAGTTGAGCTGACCCTCAGTCCCTCACAGTTCCACACTGCCTGCAGAGTGAGTTTCGCACGTCTTCACCAGAGACGTTTGCCAGAGGCCTCTGAGACGCAAGTTAACAATGCAGACCTGGAGGGTATCTCCAGGTGCAGTAGAGTGGTAATCTGGGAACCTCCTGTCTCAGAATACTGCTACCTTGACCCTGCCATAAGTATGCAGCTAGTTGACCGCTGGCTTCAAGACATGCTTCCCTGTGAGAGCTAAGGACAGGGCACAACCCTCCCGCATCCTGCTTGACTGTAGAAGGAGCTGCTAACGTCCTCATGTTAGTGGCAGGGAAAGGTTGTGAGAAAAGCATGTGGAATCGTTGTGCCTGAACCGACGTGTATCTGAGTTGAATACAGCGATTTCCAAAGTCCTTTTTCATCAGAGTGTAGTAGGTTCCCACTCGCATATACGAGTGGGTAGCAGACATCTGCCTCCCATGCATACACACTTCTGAGAGTTGAGCTTATGGCCTGTAACCCTACATCGTGCCTGCCGCTAACTTTCGCTTCCAAAAGGCCTAGGCTCGCTGCTTGACGCAAGTGTTGGGAGAGGTAATTGGAATCTCCCGGCACACAAGACGAGTGCCTCCAAGCTCAATCAAGCGATTTCCTAGTAATTCCTGGGGTAGACTGGTGCTGCATACTAAGTTCCATACGTGAATAGGTATTTGAACGCCTTGTCCAAAAACATCTTACTGCTGAGAGTTGAGCTGACCCTCAGTCCCTCACAGTTCCACACTGCCTGCAGAGTGAGTTTCGCACGTCTTCACCAGAGACGTTTGCCAGAGGCTTCTGAGACGCAAATTAACAATGCAGACCTGGAGGGTATCTCCAGGTGCAGTAGAGTGGTAATCTGGGAACCTCCTTACTCAGAATACTGCTACCTTCACACTGTCATAAGAATGCAGCTAGTTGAGAGCTGGCTTCAAGGCATGCTTCCCTGTGAGAGCTGAGGACAGGGCAGGACCCTCCCGCATCCTGCCTGACTGTAGACTTACCTGCTAAACTCCTTCTGTTAGTGGCTGGGATAGTTTGTGGGAAAAGCATGTGTAAGCATTGGGCCTGAACTCCCGTGTATCTGAATTGAATTCAGCGATTTCCAAAGTCCTTCTTCAATAGGAGTGTAGCTAGGTTCCAACTCCCATGTCCGAGTGGGTAGCAGACATCTGCCACCCATGCATACACACTTCTGAGAGTTGAGCTTATGGCCTGTAACCCAACATCCTGCCTGCCGCTACCTTTCGCTTCCAAAAGGCCTAGGCTCGCTGCTTGACGCAAGTGTTGGGAGAGGTAACTGGAATCTCCCGGCACACAAGACGAGTGCCTCCAAGCTCAATCAAGCGATTTCCTAGTAATTCCTGGGGTAGACTGGTGCTACATACTAAGTTCCATACGTGAGTAGGTAGTTGAACGCCTTGTCTAAAAACATCTTACTTCTGAGAGTTGAGCTCACCCTCAGTCCCTCACAGTTCCACACTGCCTGCAGAGTGAGTTTCGGACGTCTTCACCAGAGACGTTTGCCAGAGGCTTCTGAGACGCAAGTTAACAATGCAGACCTGGAGGGTATCTCCAGGTGCAGTAGAGTGGTAATCTGGGAACCTCCTTCTCAGAATACTGCTACCTTCACACTGCCATAAGAATGCAGCTAGTTGAGAGCTGGCTTCTAGGCATGCTTCCCTGGGAGTGCTGAGGACAGGGCAGAACCCACCCGCATCCTGCCTGACTGTAGGCGCAGCTGCTAACATCCTAATGTTAGTGGCTGAGAGAGGTTGCGGGAAAAGCATGTGTAAGCATTGGGCCTGAACTCCTGTGTATCTGAGTTGAATACAGCGATTTCCAATGGCCTTCTTCAATCAGAGTGTAGCTAGTTTCCAACTCCCATGTCAGAGTGGGTAGCAGACATCTGCCTCCCCTGCATACACACTTCTGAGAGTTGAGCTTAAGGCCTGTACGTCCCCATCCAGCCTGCTGGTTCCTTTCACTTCTAAAAGGCCTAGGCTCGCTGTTTGACGGAAGTGTTGGGAGAGGTAATTGGAATCTCCCGGCACACAAGACTAGGGCCTCCAAGCTCATTCCAGCGATTGCCTAGTAATTCGTGTGGTAGACTGCTGCTACATACTAAGTTCCATACGTGAGAAGGTAGCTGAACGCCTTGTCCAAAAGCATCTTACTTCTGAGAGTTGAGCTGACCCTCAGTCCCTCACAGTTCCACACTGCCTGCAGAGTGAGTTTCGCAGGTCTTCACCAGAGACGTTTGCCACAGGCTTCTGAGACGCAAGTTAACAATGCAGACCTGGAGGGTATCTCCAGGTGCAGTAGAGTGGTAATCTCGGAACCGCCTTACTCAGAATACTGCTACCTTCACACTGTCATAAGAATGCAGCTAGTTGAGAGCTGGCTTCTAGGCATGCTTCCCTGTGAGAGCTGAGGACAGGGCAGAACCCTCCCGCATCCTGCCTGACTGTAGGCGCAGCTTCTAACATCCTAATGTTAGTGGCTGGGATAGGTTGTGGGAAAAGCATGTGTAAGCATTGGGCCTGAACTCCCGAGTATCTGAGTTGAATACAGCGATTTCCAACATCCTTCTTCAATAGGAGTGTAGCTAGGTTCCAACTCCCATGTCCGAGTGGGTAGCAGACATCTGCCTCCCATGCATACACACTTCTGAGAGTTGAGCTTATGGCCTGTAACCCTACATCGTGCCTGCCGCTACCTTTCGCTTCCAAAAGGCCTAGGCTCGCTGCTTGACGCAAGTGTTGGGAGAGGTAATTGGAATCTCCCGGCACACAAGACGAGTGCCTCCAAGCTCAATCAAGCGATTTCCTAGTAATTCCTGGGGTAGACTGGTGCTGCATACTAAGTTCCATACGTGAGTAGGTATTTGAACGCCTTGTCCAAAAACATCTTACTGCTGAGAGTTGAGCTGACCCTCAGTCCCTCACAGTTCCACACTGCCTGCAGAGTGAGTTTCGCACGTCTTCACCAGAGACGTTTGCCAGAGGCCTCTGAGACGCAAGTTAACAATGCAGACCTGGAGGGTATCTCCAGGTGCAGTAGAGTGGTAATCTGGGAACCTCCTGTCTCAGAATACTGCTACCTTGACCCTGCCATAAGTATGCAGGTAGTTGACCGCTGGCTTCAAGACATGCTTCCCTGTGAGAGCTAAGGACAGGGCACAACCCTCCCGCATCCTGCTTGACTGTAGAAGGAGCTGCTAACGTACTCATGTTAGTGGCAGGGAAAGGTTGTGAGAAAAGCATGTGGAATCGTTGTGCCTGAACCCACGTGTATCTGAGTTGAATACAGCGATTTCCAAAGTCCTTTTTCATCAGAGTGTAGTAGGTTCCCACTCGCATATACGAGTGGGTAGCAGACATCTGCCTCCCATGCATACACACTTCTGAGAGTTGAGCTTATGGCCTGTATCCCTACCTCCTGCCTGCAGCTAGCTTTCGCTTCCAAAAGGCCTAGGCTCGCTGCTTCACCGAAGTGTTGGGAGAGGTAATTGGAATCTCCCGGCAACAAGACTAGTGCCTCCAAGCTCAATCCAGCGATTTCCCAGTAATTCCTGGGGTAGACTGGTGCTACATACTAAGTTCCATATGTGAGAAGGTAGCTGAACGCCTTGTCCAAAATCATCTTACTGCTGAGAGTTGAGCTCACCCTCAGTCCCTCACAGTTCCACACTGCCTGCAGAGTGAGTTTCGCACGTCTTCACCAGAGACGTTGGCCAGAGGCTTCTGAGACGCAAGTTAACAATGCAGACCTGGAGGGTATCTCCAGGTGCAGTAGAGTGGTAATCTGGGTACCTCCTTACTCAGAATACTGCTACCTTCACACTGTCATAAGAATGCAGCTAGTTGAGAGCTGGCTTCAAGGCATGCTTCCCTGTGAGAGCTGAGGACAGGGCAGAACCCTCCCGCATCCTGCCTGACTGTAGACTTACCTGCTAACCTCCTTCTGTTAGTGGCTGGGATAGTTTGTGGGAAAAGCATGTGTAAGCATTGGGCCTGAACTCCCGTGTATCTGAGTTGAATACAGCGATTTCCAAAGTCCTTCTTCAATAGGAGTGTAGCTAGGTTCCAACTCCCATGTCCGAGTGGGTAGCAGACATCTGCCACCCATGCATACACACTTCTGAGAGTTGAGCTTATGGCCTGTAACCCAACATCCTGCCTGCCGCTACCTTTCGCTTCCAAAAGGCCTAGGCTCGCTGCTTGACGCAAGTGTTGGGAGAGGTAACTGGAATCTCCCGGCACACAAGACGAGTGCCTCCAAGCTCAATCAAGCGATTTCCTAGTAATTCCTGGGGTAGACTGGTGCTACATACTAAGTTCCATACGTGAGTAGGTAGTTGAACGCCTTGTCCAAAAACATCTTACTTCTGAGAGTTGAGCTCACCCTCAGTCCCTCACAGTTCCACACTGCCTGCAGAGTGAGTTTCGGACGTCTTCACCAGAGACGTTTGCCAGAGGCTTCTGAGACGCAAGTTAACAATGCAGACCTGGAGGGTATCTCCAGGTGCAGTAGAGTGGTAATCTGGGAACCTCCTTACTCAGAATACTGCTACCTTCACACTGCCATAAGAATGCAGCTAGTTGAGAGCTGGCTTCTAGGCATGCTTCCCTGGGAGTGCTGAGGACAGGGCAGAACCCACCCGCATCCTGCCTGACTGTAGGCGCAGCTGCTAACATCCTAATGTTAGTGGCTGAGAGAGGTTGCGGGAAAAGCATGTGTAAGCATTGGGCCTGAACTCCTGTGTATCTGAGTTGAATACAGCGATTTCCAATGGCCTTCTTCAATCAGAGTGTAGCTAGTTTCCAACTCCCATGTCAGAGTGGGTAGCAGACATCTGTCTCCCCTGCATACACACTTCTGAGAGTTGAGCTTAAGGCCTGTACCTCCCCATCCAGCCTGCTGGTTCCTTTCACTTCTAAAAGGCCTAGGCTCGCTGTTTGACGGAAGTGTTGGGAGAGGTAATTGGAATCTCCCGGCACACAAGACTAGGGCCTCCAAGCTCATTCCAGCGATTGCCTAGTAATTCGTGTGGTAGACTGGTGCTACATACTAAGTTCCATACGTGAGAAGGTAGCTGAACGCCTTGTCCAAAAGCATCTTACTTCTGAGAGTTGAGCTCACCCTCAGTCCCTCACAGTTCCACACTGCCTGCAGAGTGAGTTTCGCAGGTCTTCACCAGAGACGTTTGCCACAGGCTTCTGAGACGCAAGTTAACAATGCAGACCTGGAGGGTATCTCCAGGTGCAGTAGAGTGGTAATCTCGGAACCGCCTTACTCAGAATACTGCTACCTTCACACTGTCATAAGAATGCAGCTAGTTGAGAGCTGGCTTCTAGGCATGCTTCCCTGTGAGAGCTGAGGACAGGGCAGAACCCTCCCGCATCCTGCCTGACTGTAGGCGCAGCTTCTAACATCCTAATGTTAGTGGCTGGGATAGGTTGTGGGAAAAGCATGTGTAAGCATTGGGCCTGAACTCCCGAGTACCTGAGTTGAATACAGCGATTTCCAACATCCTTCTTCAATAGGAGTGTAGCTAGGTTCCAACTCCCATGTCCGAGTGGGTAGCAGACATCTGCCTCCCATGCATACACACTTCTGAGAGTTGAGCTTATGGCCTGTAACCCTACATCGTGCCTGCCGCTACCTTTCGCTTCCAAAAGGCCTAGGCTCGCTGCTTGACGCAAGTGTTGGGAGAGGTAATTGGAATCTCCCGGCACACAAGACGAGTGCCTCCAAGCTCAATCAAGCGATTTCCTAGTAATTCCTGGGGTAGACTGGTGCTGCATACTAAGTTCCATACGTGAGTAGGTATTTGAACGCCTTGTCCAAAAACATCTTACTGCTGAGAGTTGAGCTGACCCTCAGTCCCTCACAGTTCCACACTGCCTGCAGAGTGAGTTTCGCACGTCTTCACCAGAGACGTTTGCCAGAGGCCTCTGAGACGCAAGTTAACAATGCAGACCTGGAGGGTATCTCCAGGTGCAGTAGAGTGGTAATCTGGGAACCTCCTGTCTCAGAATACTGCTACCTTGACCCTGCCATAAGTATGCAGGTAGTTGACCGCTGGCTTCAAGACATGCTTCCCTGTGAGAGCTAAGGACAGGGCACAACCCTCCCGCATCCTGCTTGACTGTAGAAGGAGCTGCTAACGTCCTCATGTTAGTGGCAGGGAAAGGTTGTGAGAAAAGCATGTGGAATCGTTGTGCCTGAACCCACGTGTATCTGAGTTGAATACAGCGATTTCCAAAGTCCTTTTTCATCAGAGTGTAGTAGGTTCCCACTCGCATATACGAGTGGGTAGCAGACATCTGCCTCCCATGCATACACACTTCTGAGAGTTGAGCTTATGGCCTGTATCCCTACCTCCTGCCTGCAGCTAGCTTTCGCTTCCAAAAGGCCTAGGCTCGCTGCTTCACCGAAGTGTTGGGAGAGGTAACTGGAATCTCCCGGCAACAAGACTAGTGCCTCCAAGCTCAATCCAGCGATTTCCCAGTAATTCCTGGGGTAGACTGGTGCTACATACTAAGTTCCATATGTGAGAAGGTAGCTGAACGCCTTGTCCAAAATCATCTTACTGCTGAGAGTTGAGCTCACCCTCAGTCCCTCACAGTTCCACACTGCCTGCAGAGTGAGTTTCGCACGTCTTCACCAGAGACGTTTGCCACAGGCTTCTGAGACGCAAGTTAACAATGCAGACCTGGAGGGTATCTCCAGGTGCAGTAGAGTGGTAATCTGGGAACCTCCTTACTCAGAATACTGCTACCTTCACACTGTCATAAGAATGCAGCTAGTTGAGAGCTGGCTTCAAGGCATGCTTCCCTGTGAGAGCTGAGGACAGGGCAGGACCCTCCCGCATCCTGCCTGACTGTAGACTTACCTGCTAACCTCCTTCTGTTAGTGGCTGGGATAGTTTGTGGGAAAAGCATGTGTAAGCATTGGGCCTGAACTCCCGTGTATCTGAGTTGAATACAGCGATTTCCAAAGTCCTTCTTCAATAGGAGTGTAGCTAGGTTCCAACTCCCATGTCCGAGTGGGTAGCAGACATCTGCCACCCATGCATACACACTTCTGAGAGTTGAGCTTATGGCCTGTAACCCAACATCCTGCCTGCCGCTACCTTTCGCTTCCAAAAGGCCTAGGCTCGCTGCTTGACGCAAGTGTTGGGAGAGGTAACTGGAATCTCCCGGCACACAAGACGAGTGCCTCCAAGCTCAATCAAGCGATTTCCTAGTAATTCCTGGGGTAGACTGGTGCTACATACTAAGTTCCATACGTGAGTAGGTAGTTGAACGCCTTGTCCAAAAACATCTTACTTCTGAGAGTTGAGCTCACCCTCAGTCCCTCACAGTTCCACACTGCCTGCAGAGTGAGTTTCGGACGTCTTCACCAGAGACGTTTGCCAGAGGCTTCTGAGACGCAAGTTAACAATGCAGACCTGGAGGGTATCTCCAGGTGCAGTAGAGTGGTAATCTGGGAACCTCCTTACTCAGAATACTGCTACCTTCACACTGCCATAAGAATGCAGCTAGTTGAGAGCTGGCTTCTAGGCATGCTTCCCTGGGAGTGCTGAGGACAGGGCAGAACCCACCCGCATCCTGCCTGACTGTAGGCGCAGCTGCTAACATCCTAATGTTAGTGGCTGAGAGAGGTTGCGGGAAAAGCATGTGTAAGCATTGGGCCTGAACTCCTGTGTATCTGAGTTGAATACAGCGATTTCCAATGGCCTTCTTCAATCAGAGTGTAGGTAGTTTCCAACTCCCATGTCAGAGTGGGTAGCAGACATCTGTCTCCCCTGCATACACACTTCTGAGAGTTGAGCTTAAGGCCTGTACCTCCCCATCCAGCCTGCTGGTTCCTTTCACTTCTAAAAGGCCTAGGCTCGCTGTTTGACGGAAGTGTTGGGAGAGGTAATTGGAATCTCCCGGCACACAAGACTAGGGCCTCCAAGCTCATTCCAGAGATTGCCTAGTAATTCGTGTGGTAGACTGGTGCTACATACTAAGTTCCATACGTGAGAAGGTAGCTGAACGCCTTGTCCAAAAGCATCTTACTTCTGAGAGTTCAGCTCACCCTCAGTCCCTCACAGTTCCACACTGCCTGCAGAGTGAGTTTCGCAGGTCTTCACCAGAGACGTTTGCCACAGGCTTCTGAGACGCAAGTTAACAATGCAGACCTGGAGGGTATCTCCAGGTGCAGTAGAGTGGTAATCTCGGAACCGCCTTACTCAGAATACTGCTACCTTCACACTGTCATAAGAATGCAGCTAGTTGAGAGCTGGCTTCTAGGCATGCTTCCCTGTGAGAGCTGAGGACAGGGCAGAACCCTCCCGCATCCTGCCTGACTGTAGGCGCAGCTTCTAACATCCTAATGTTAGTGGCTGGGATAGGTTGTGGGAAAAGCATGTGTAAGCATTGGGCCTGAACTCCCGAGTATCTGAGTTGAATACAGCGATTTCCAACATCCTTCTTCAATAGGAGTGTAGCTAGGTTCCAACTCCCATGTCCGAGTGGGTAGCAGACATCTGCCTCCCATGCATACACACTTCTGAGAGTTGAGCTTATGGCCTGTAACCCTACATCGTGCCTGCCGCTACCTTTCGCTTCCAAAAGGCCTAGGCTCGCTGCTTGACGCAAGTGTTGGGAGAGGTAATTGGAATCTCCCGGCACACAAGACGAGTGCCTCCAAGCTCAATCAAGCGATTTCCTAGTAATTCCTGGGGTAGACTGGTGCTGCATACTAAGTTCCATACGTGAGTAGGTATTTGAACGCCTTGTCCAAAAACATCTTACTGCTGAGAGTTGAGCTGACCCTCAGTCCCTCACAGTTCCACACTGCCTGCAGAGTGAGTTTCGCACGTCTTCACCAGAGACGTTTGCCAGAGGCCTCTGAGACGCAAGTTAACAATGCAGACCTGGAGGGTATCTCCAGGTGCAGTAGAGTGGTAATCTGGGAACCTCCTGTCTCAGAATACTGCTACCTTGACCCTGCCATAAGTATGCAGGTAGTTGACCGCTGGCTTCAAGACATGCTTCCCTGTGAGAGCTAAGGACAGGGCACAACCCTCCCGCATCCTGCTTGACTGTAGAAGGAGCTGCTAACGTCCTCATGTTAGTGGCAGGGAAAGGTTGTGAGAAAAGCATGTGGAATCGTTGTGCCTGAACCCACGTGTATCTGAGTTGAATACAGCGATTTCCAAAGTCCTTTTTCATCAGAGTGTAGTAGGTTCCAACTCGCATATACGAGTGGGTAGCAGACATCTGCCTCCCATGCATACACACTTCTGAGAGTTGAGCTTATGGCCTGTATCCCTACCTCCTGCCTGCAGCTAGCTTTCGCTTCCAAAAGGCCTAGGCTCGCTGCTTCACCGAAGTGTTGGGAGAGGTAACTGGAATCTCCCGGCAACAAGACTAGTGCCTCCAAGCTCAATCCAGCGATTTCCCAGTAATTCCTGGGGTAGACTGGTGCTACATACTAAGTTCCATATGTGAGAAGGTAGCTGAACGCCTTGTCCAAAATCATCTTACTGCTGAGAGTTGAGCTCACCCTCAGTCCCTCACAGTTCCACACTGCCTGCAGAGTGAGTTTCGCATGTCTTCACCAGAGACGTTGGCCAGAGGCTTCTGAGACGCAAGTTAACAATGCAGACCTGGAGGGTATCTCCAGGTGCAGTAGAGTGGTAATCTGGGTACCTCCTTACTCAGAATACTGCTACCTTCACACTGTCATAAGAATGCAGCTAGTTGAGAGCTGGCTTCAAGGCATGCTTCCCTGTGAGAGCTGAGGACAGGGCAGAACCCTCCCGCATCCTGCCTGACTGTAGACTTACCTGCTAACCTCCTTCTGTTAGTGGCTGGGATAGTTTGTGGGAAAAGCATGTGTAAGCATTGGGCCTGAACTCCCGTGTATCTGAGTTGAATACAGCGATTTCCAAAGTCCTTCTTCAATAGGAGTGTAGCTAGGTTCCAACTCCCATGTCCGAGTGGGTAGCAGACATCTGCCACCCATGCATACACACTTCTGAGAGTTGAGCTTATGGCCTGTAACCCAACATCCTGCCTGCCGCTACCTTTCGCTTCCAAAAGGCCTAGGCTCGCTGCTTGACGCAAGTGTTGGGAGAGGTAACTGGAATCTCCCGGCACACAAGACGAGTGCCTCCAAGCTCAATCAAGCGATTTCCTAGTAATTCCTGGGGTAGACTGGTGCTACATACTAAGTTCCATACGTGAGTAGGTAGTTGAACGCCTTGTCCAAAAACATCTTACTTCTGAGAGTTGAGCTCACCCTCAGTCCCTCACAGTTCCACACTGCCTGCAGAGTGAGTTTCGGACGTCTTCACCAGAGACGTTTGCCAGAGGCTTCTGAGACGCAAGTTAACAATGCAGACCTGGAGGGTATCTCCAGGTGCAGTAGAGTGGTAATCTGGGAACCTCCTTACTCAGAATACTGCTACCTTCACACTGCCATAAGAATGCAGCTAGTTGAGAGCTGGCTTCTAGGCATGCTTCCCTGGGAGTGCTGAGGACAGGGCAGAACCCACCCGCATCCTGCCTGACTGTAGGCGCAGCTGCTAACATCCTAATGTTAGTGGCTGAGAGAGGTTGCGGGAAAAGCATGTGTAAGCATTGGGCCTGAACTCCTGTGTATCTGAGTTGAATACAGCGATTTCCAATGGCCTTCTTCAATCAGAGTGTAGCTAGTTTCCAACTCCCATGTCAGAGTGGGTAGCAGACATCTGTCTCCCCTGCATACACACTTCTGAGAGTTGAGCTTAAGGCCTGTACCTCCCCATCCAGCCTGCTGGTTCCTTTCACTTCTAAAAGGCCTAGGCTCGCTGTTTGACGGAAGTGTTGGGAGAGGTAATTGGAATCTCCCGGCACACAAGACTAGGGCCTCCAAGCTCATTCCAGCGATTGCCTAGTAATTCGTGTGGTAGACTGGTGCTACATACTAAGTTCCATACGTGAGAAGGTAGCTGAACGCCTTGTCCAAAAGCATCTTACTTCTGAGAGTTGAGCTCACCCTCAGTCCCTCACAGTTCCACACTGCCTGCAGAGTGAGTTTCGCAGGTCTTCACCAGAGACGTTTGCCACAGGCTTCTGAGACGCAAGTTAACAATGCAGACCTGGAGGGTATCTCCAGGTGCAGTAGAGTGGTAATCTCGGAACCGCCTTACTCAGAATACTGCTACCTTCACACTGTCATAAGAATGCAGCTAGTTGAGAGCTGGCTTCTAGGCATGCTTCCCTGTGAGAGCTGAGGACAGGGCAGAACCCTCCCGCATCCTGCCTGACTGTAGGCGCAGCTTCTAACATCCTAATGTTAGTGGCTGGGATAGGTTGTGGGAAAAGCATGTGTAAGCATTGGGCCTGAACTCCCGAGTACCTGAGTTGAATACAGCGATTTCCAACATCCTTCTTCAATAGGAGTGTAGCTAGGTTCCAACTCCCATGTCCGAGTGGGTAGCAGACATCTGCCTCCCATGCATACACACTTCTGAGAGTTGAGCTTATGGCCTGTAACCCTACATCGTGCCTGCCGCTACCTTTCGCTTCCAAAAGGCCTAGGCTCGCTGCTTGACGCAAGTGTTGGGAGAGGTAATTGGAATCTCCCGGCACACAAGACGAGTGCCTCCAAGCTCAATCAAGCGATTTCCTAGTAATTCCTGGGGTAGACTGGTGCTGCATACTAAGTTCCATACGTGAGTAGGTATTTGAACGCCTTGTCCAAAAACATCTTACTGCTGAGAGTTGAGCTGACCCTCAGTCCCTCACAGTTCCACACTGCCTGCAGAGTGAGATTCGCACGTCTTCACCAGAGACGTTTGCCAGAGGCCTCTGAGACGCAAGTTAACAATGCAGACCTGGAGGGTATCTCCAGGTGCAGTAGAGTGGTAATCTGGGAACCTCCTGTCTCAGAATACTGCTACCTTGACCCTGCCATAAGTATGCAGGTAGTTGACCGCTGGCTTCAAGACATGCTTCCCTGTGAGAGCTAAGGACAGGGCACAACCCTCCCGCATCCTGCTTGACTGTAGAAGGAGCTGCTAACGTCCTCATGTTAGTGGCAGGGAAAGGTTGTGAGAAAAGCATGTGGAATCGTTGTGCCTGAACCCACGTGTATCTGAGTTGAATACAGCGATTTCCAAAGTCCTTTTTCATCAGAGTGTAGTAGGTTCCCACTCGCATATACGAGTGGGTAGCAGACATCTGCCTCCCATGCATACACACTTCTGAGAGTTGAGCTTATGGCCTGTATCCCTACCTCCTGCCTGCAGCTAGCTTTCGCTTCCAAAAGGCCTAGGCTCGCTGCTTCACCGAAGTGTTGGGAGAGGTAACTGGAATCTCCCGGCAACAAGACTAGTGCCTCCAAGCTCAATCCAGCGATTTCCCAGTAATTCCTGGGGTAGACTGGTGCTACATACTAAGTTCCATATGTGAGAAGGTAGCTGAACGCCTTGTCCAAAATCATCTTACTGCTGAGAGTTGAGCTCACCCTCAGTCCCTCACAGTTCCACACTGCCTGCAGAGTGAGTTTCGCACGTCTTCACCAGAGACGTTTGCCACAGGCTTCTGAGACGCAAGTTAACAATGCAGACCTGGAGGGTATCTCCAGGTGCAGTAGAGTGGTAATCTGGGAACCTCCTTACTCAGAATACTGCTACCTTCACACTGTCATAAGAATGCAGCTAGTTGAGAGCTGGCTTCAAGGCATGCTTCCCTGTGAGAGCTGAGGACAGGGCAGGACCCTCCCGCATCCTGCCTGACTGTAGACTTACCTGCTAACCTCCTTCTGTTAGTGGCTGGGATAGTTTGTGGGAAAAGCATGTGTAAGCATTGGGCCTGAACTCCCGTGTATCTGAGTTGAATACAGCGATTTCCAAAGTCCTTCTTCAATAGGAGTGTAGCTAGGTTCCAACTCCCATGTCCGAGTGGGTAGCAGACATCTGCCACCCATGCATACACACTTCTGAGAGTTGAGCTTATGGCCTGTAACCCAACATCCTGCCTGCCGCTACCTTTCGCTTCCAAAAGGCCTAGGCTCGCTGCTTGACGCAAGTGTTGGGAGAGGTAACTGGAATCTCCCGGCACACAAGACGAGTGCCTCCAAGCTCAATCAAGCGATTTCCTAGTAATTCCTGGGGTAGACTGGTGCTACATACTAAGTTCCATACGTGAGTAGGTAGTTGAACGCCTTGTCCAAAAACATCTTACTTCTGAGAGTTGAGCTCACCCTCAGTCCCTCACAGTTCCACACTGCCTGCAGAGTGAGTTTCGGACGTCTTCACCAGAGACGTTTGCCAGAGGCTTCTGAGACGCAAGTTAACAATGCAGACCTGGAGGGTATCTCCAGGTGCAGTAGAGTGGTAATCTGGGAACCTCCTTACTCAGAATACTGCTACCTTCACACTGCCATAAGAATGCAGCTAGTTGAGAGCTGGCTTCTAGGCATGCTTCCCTGGGAGTGCTGAGGACAGGGCAGAACCCACCCGCATCCTGCCTGACTGTAGGCGCAGCTTCTAACATCCTAATGTTAGTGGCTGAGAGAGGTTGCGGGAAAAGCATGTGTAAGCATTGGGCCTGAACTCCTGTGTATCTGAGTTGAATACAGCGATTTCCAATGGCCTTCTTCAATCAGAGTGTAGCTAGTTTCCAACTCCCATGTCAGAGTGGGTAGCAGACATCTGTCTCCCCTGCATACACACTTCTGAGAGTTGAGCTTAAGGCCTGTACCTCCCCATCCAGCCTGCTGGTTCCTTTCACTTCTAAAAGGCCTAGGCTCGCTGTTTGACGGAAGTGTTGGGAGAGGTAATTGGAATCTCCCGGCACACAAGACTAGGGCCTCCAAGCTCATTCCAGCGATTGCCTAGTAATTCGTGTGGTAGACTGCTGCTACATACTAAGTTCCATACGTGAGAAGGTAGCTGAACGCCTTGTCCAAAAGCATCTTACTTCTGAGAGTTGAGCTCACCCTCAGTCCCTCACAGTTCCACACTGCCTGCAGAGTGAGTTTCGCAGGTCTTCACCAGAGACGTTTGCCACAGGCTTCTGAGACGCAAGTTAACAATGCAGACCTGGAGGGTATCTCCAGGTGCAGTAGAGTGGTAATCTCGGAACCGCCTTACTCAGAATACTGCTACCTTCACACTGTCATAAGAATGCAGCTAGTTGAGAGCTGGCTTCTAGGCATGCTTCCCTGTGAGAGCTGAGGACAGGGCAGAACCCTCCCGCATCCTGCCTGACTGTAGGCGCAGCTTCTAACATCCTAATGTTAGTGGCTGGGATAGGTTGTGGGAAAAGCATGTGTAAGCATTGGGCCTGAACTCCCGAGTATCTGAGTTGAATACAGCGATTTCCAACATCCTTCTTCAATAGGAGTGTAGCTAGGTTCCAACTCCCATGTCCGAGTGGGTAGCAGACATCTGCCTCCCATGCATACACACTTCTGAGAGTTGAGCTTATGGCCTGTAACCCTACATCGTGCCTGCCGCTACCTTTCGCTTCCAAAAGGCCTAGGCTCGCTGCTTGACGCAAGTGTTGGGAGAGGTAATTGGAATCTCCCGGCACACAAGACGAGTGCCTCCAAGCTCAATCAAGCGATTTCCTAGTAATTCCTGGGGTAGACTTGTGCTGCATACTAAGTTCCATACGTGAGTAGGTATTTGAACGCCTTGTCCAAAAACATCTTACTGCTGAGAGTTGAGCTGACCCTCAGTCCCTCACAGTTCCACACTGCCTGCAGAGTGAGTTTCGCACGTCTTCACCAGAGACGTTTGCCAGAGGCCTCTGAGACGCAAGTTAACAATGCAGACCTGGAGGGTATCTCCAGGTGCAGTAGAGTGGTAATCTGGGAACCTCCTGTCTCAGAATACTGCTACCTTGACCCTGCCATAAGTATGCAGCTAGTTGACCGCTGGCTTCAAGACATGCTTCCCTGTGAGAGCTAAGGACAGGGCACAACCCTCCCGCATCCTGCTTGACTGTAGAAGGAGCTGCTAACGTCCTCATGTTAGTGGCAGGGAAAGGTTGTGAGAAAAGCATGTGGAATCGTTGTGCCTGAACCCACGTGTATCTGAGTTGAATACAGCGATTTCCAAAGTCCTTTTTCATCAGAGTGTAGTAGGTTCCCACTCGCATATACGAGTGGGTAGCAGACATCTGCCTCCCATGCATACACACTTCTGAGAGTTGAGCTTATGGCCTGTATCCCTACCTCCTGCCTGCAGCTAGCTTTCGCTTCCAAAAGGCCTAGGCTCGCTGCTTCACCGAAGTGTTGGGAGAGGTAACTGGAATCTCCCGGCAACAAGACTAGTGCCTCCAAGCTCAATCCAGCGATTTCCCAGTAATTCCTGGGGTAGACAGGTGCTACATACTAAGTTCCATATGTGAGAAGGTAGTTGAACGCCTTGTCCAAAATCATCTTACTGCTGAGAGTTGAGCTCACCCTCAGTCCCTCACAGTTCCACACTGCCTGCAGAGTGAGTTTCGCACGTCTTCACCAGAGACCTTTGCCACAGGCTTCTGAGACGCAAGTTAACAATGCAGACCTGGAGGGTATCTCCAGGTGCAGTAGAGTGGTAATCTGGGAACCTCCTTACTCAGAATACTGCTACCTTCACACTGTCATAAGAATGCAGCTAGTTGAGAGCTGGCTTCAAGGCATGCTTCCCTGTGAGAGCTGAGGACAGGGCAGGACCCTCCCGCATCCTGCCTGACTGTAGACTTACCTGCTAACCTCCTTCTGTTAGTGGCTGGGATAGTTTGTGGGAAAAGCATGTGTAAGCATTGGGCCTGAACTCCCGTGTATCTGAGTTGAATACAGCGATTTCCAAAGTCCTTCTTCAATAGGAGTGTAGCTAGGTTCCAACTCCCATGTCCGAGTGGGTAGCAGACATCTGCCACCCATGCATACACACTTCTGAGAGTTGAGCTTATGGCCTGTAACCCAACATCCTGCCTGCCGCTACCTTTCGCTTCCAAAAGGCCTAGGCTCGCTGCTTGACGCAAGTGTTGGGAGAGGTAACTGGAATCTCCCGGCACACAAGACGAGTGCCTCCAAGCTCAATCAAGCGATTTCCTAGTAATTCCTGGGGTAGACTGGTGCTACATACTAAGTTCCATACGTGAGTAGGTAGTTGAACGCCTTGTCCAAAAACATCTTACTTCTGAGAGTTGAGCTCACCCTCAGTCCCTCACAGTTCCACACTGCCTGCAGAGTGAGTTTCGGACGTCTTCACCAGAGACGTTTGCCAGAGGCTTCTGAGACGCAAGTTAACAATGCAGACCTGGAGGGTATCTCCAGGTGCAGTAGAGTGGTAATCTGGGAACCTCCTTACTCAGAATACTGCTACCTTCACACTGCCATAAGAATGCAGCTAGTTGAGAGCTGGCTTCTAGGCATGCTTCCCTGGGAGTGCTGAGGACAGGGCAGAACCCACCCGCATCCTGCCTGACTGTAGGCGCAGCTGCTAACATCCTAATGTTAGTGGCTGAGAGAGGTTGCGGGAAAAGCATGTGTAAGCATTGGGCCTGAACTCCTGTGTATCTGAGTTGAATACAGCGATTTCCAATGGCCTTCTTCAATCAGAGTGTAGGTAGTTTCCAACTCCCATGTCAGAGTGGGTAGCAGACATCTGTCTCCCCTGCATACACACTTCTGAGAGTTGAGCTTAAGGCCTGTACCTCCCCATCCAGCCTGCTGGTTCCTTTCACTTCTAAAAGGCCTAGGCTCGCTGTTTGACGGAAGTGTTGGGAGAGGTAATTGGAATCTCCCGGCACACAAGACTAGTGCCTCCAAGGTCATTCCAGCGATTGCCTAGTAATTCCTGGGGTAGACTGGTGCTACATACTAAGTTCCATACGTGAGAATGTAGCTGAACGCCTTGTCCAAAAGCATCTTACTTCTGAGAGTTGAGCTCACCCTCAGTCCCTCACAGTTCCACACTGCCTGCAGAGTGAGTTTCGCACGTCTTCACCAGAGACGTTTGCCACAGGCTTCTGAGACGCAAGTTAACAATGCAGACTTGGAGGGTATCTCCAGGTGCAGTAGAGTGGTAATCTCGGAACCGCCTTACTCAGAATCCTGCTACCTTCACACTGTCATAAGAATGCAGCTAGTTGAGAGCTGGCTTCTAGGCATGCTTCCCTGTGAGAGCTGAGGACAGGGCAGGACCCTCCCGCATCCTGCCTGACTGTAGACGTACCTGCTAACCTCCTTCTGTTAGTGGCTGGGATAGGTTGTGGGAAAAGCATGTGTAAGCATTGGGCCTGAACTTCCGAGTATCTGAGTTGAATACAGCGATTTCCAACATCCTTCTTCAATAGGAGTGTAGCTAGGTTCCAACTCCCATGTCCGAGTGGGTAGCAGACATCTGCCTCCCATGCATACACACTTCTGAGAGTTGAGCTTATGGCCTGTAACCCTACATCGTGCCTGCCGCTACCTTTCGCTTCCAAAAGGCCTAGGCTCGCTGCTTGACGCAAGTGTTGAGAGAGGTAATTGGAATCTCCCGGCACACAAGACGAGTGCCTCCAAGCTCAATCAAGCGATTTCCCAGTAATTCCTGGGGTAGATTGTGCTACATACTAAGTTCCATACGTGAGTAGGTATTTGAACGCCTTGTCCAAAAACATCTTACTGCTGAGAGTTGAGCTGACCCTCAGTCCCTCACAGTTCCACACTGCCTGCAGAGTGAGTTTCGGACGTCTTCACCAGAGACGTTTGCCACCGGCTTCTGAGACGCAAGTTAACAATGCAGACCTGGAGGGTATCTCCAGGTGCAGTAGAGTGGTAATCTCGGAACCGCCTTACTCAGAATACTGCTACCTTCACACTGTCATAAGAATGCAGCTAGTTGAGAGCTGGCTTCAAGGCATGCTTCCCTGTGAGAGCTGAGGACAGGGCAGAACCCTCCCGCATCCTGCCTGACTGTAGGCGCAGCTGCTAACATCCTAATGTTAGTGGCTGGGATAGGTTGTGGGAAAAGCATGTGTAAGCATTGGGCCTGAACTCCCGAGTATCTGAGTTGAATACAGCGATTTCCAACATCCTTCTTCAATAGGAGTGTAGCTAGGTTCCAACTCCCATGTCCGAGTGGGTAGCAGACATCTGCCTCCCATGCATACACACTTCTGAGAGTTGAGCTTATGGCCTGTAACCCTACATCGTGCCTGCCGCTACCTTTCGCTTCCAAAAGGCCTAGGCTCGCTGCTTGACGCAAGTGTTGGGAGAGGTAATTGGAATCTCCCGGCACACAAGACGAGTGCCTCCAAGCTCAATCAAGCGATTTCTTAGTAATTCCTGGGGTAGACTGGTGCTACATACTAAGTTCCATACGTGAGTAGGTGTTTGAACGCCTTGTCCAAAAACATCTTACTGCTGAGAGTTGAGCTGACCCTCAGTCCCTCACAGTTCCACACTGCCTGCAGAGTGAGTTTCGCACGTCTTCACCAGAGACGTTTGCCAGAGGCCTCTGAGACGCAAGTTAACAATGCAGACCTGGAGGGTATCTCCAGGTGCAGTAGAGTGGTAATCTGGGAACCTCCTGTCTCAGAATACTGCTACCTTGACCCTGCCATAAGTATGCAGCTAGTTGACCGCTGGCTTCAAGACATGCTTCCCTGTGAGAGCTAAGGACAGGGCACAACCCTCCCGCATCCTGCTTGACTGTAGAAGGAGCTGCTAACGTCCTCATGTTAGTGGCAGGGAAAGGTTGTGAGAAAAGCATGTGGAATCGTTGTGCCTGAACCCACGTGTATCTGAGTTGAATACAGCGATTTCCAAAGTCCTTTTTCATCAGAGTGTAGTAGGTTCCCACTCGCATGTACGAGTGGGTAGCAGACATCTGCCTCCCATGCATACACACTTCTGAGAGTTGAATTTATGGCCTGTATCCCTACCTCCTGCCTGCAGCTAGCTTTCGCTTCCAAAAGGCCTAGGCTCGCTGCTTAACCGAAGTGTTGGGAGAGGTAACTGGAATCTCCCGGCAACAAGACTAGTGCCTCCAAGCTCAATCCAGCGATTTCCCAGTAATTCCTGGGGTAGACAGGTGCTACATACTAAGTTCCATACGTGAGAATGTAGCTGAACGCCTTGTCCAAAAGCATCTTACTTCTGAGAGTTGAGCTCACCCTCAGTCCCTCACAGTTCCACACTGCCTGCAGAGTGAGTTTCGCACGTCTTCACCAGAGACGTTTGCCACAGGCTTCTGAGACGCAAGTTAACAATGCAGACCTGGAGGGTATCTCCAGGTGCAGTAGAGTGGTAATCTCGGAACCGCCTTACTCAGAATACTGCTACCTTCACACTGTCATAAGAATGCAGCTAGTTGAGAGCTGGCTTCTAGGCATGCTTCCCTGTGAGAGCTGAGGACAGGGCAGAACCCTCCCGCATCCTGCCTGACTGTAGACGTACCTGCTAACCTCCTTCTGTTAGTGGCTGGGATAGGTTGTGGGAAAAGCATGTGTAAGCATTGGGCCTGAACTCCCGAGTATCTGAGTTGAATACAGCGATTTCCAACATCCTTCTTCAATAGGAGTGTAGCTAGGTTCCAACTCCCATGTCCGAGTGGGTAGCAGACATCTGCCTCCCATGCATACACACTTCTGAGAGTTGAGCTTATGGCCTGTAACCCTACATCGTGCCTGCCGCTACCTTTCGCTTCCAAAAGGCCTAGGCTCGCTGCTTGACGCAAGTGTTGAGAGAGGTAATTGGAATCTCCCGGCACACAAGACGAGTGCCTCCAAGCTCAATCAAGCGATTTCCCAGTAATTCCTGGGGTAGACTTGTGCTACATACTAAGTTCCATACGTGAGTAGGTATTTGAACGCCTTGTCCAAAAACATCTTACTGCTGAGAGTTGAGCTGACCCTCAGTCCCTCACAGTTCCACACTGCCTGCAGAGTGAGTTTCGGACGTCTTCACCAGAGACGTTTGCCACTGGCTTCTGAGACGCAAGTTAACAATGCAGACCTGGAGGGTATCTCCAGGTGCAGTAGAGTGGTAATCTTGGAACCTCCTGACTCAGAATACTGCTACCTTCACACTGCCATAAGAATGCAGCTAGTTGAGAGCTGGCTTCTAGGCATGCTTCCCTGGGAGTGCTGAGGACAGGGCAGAACCCACCCTCATCCTGCCTGACTGTAGGCGCAGCTGCTAACATCCTAATGTTAGTGGCTGAGAGAGGTTCGGGAAAAGCATGTGTAAGCATTGGGCCTGAACTCCTGTGTATCTGAGTTGAATACAGCGATTTCCAATGGCCTTCTTCAATCAGAGTGTAGCTAGTTTCCAACTCCCATGTCAGAGTGGGTAGCAGACATCTGTCTCCCCTGCATACACACTTCTGAGAGTTGAGCTTAAGGCCTGTACCTCCCCATCCAGCCTGCTGGTTCCTTTCACTTCTAAAAGCCCTAGGCTCGCTGTTTGACGGAAGTGTTGGGAGAGGTAATTGGAATCTCCCGGCACACAAGACTAGTGCCTCCAAGGTCATTCCAGCGATTGCCTAGTAATTCCTGGGGTAGACAGGTGCTACATACTAAGTTCCATACGTGAGAATGTAGCTGAACGCCTTGTCCAAAAGCATCTTACTTCTGAGAGTTGAGCTCACCCTCAGTCCCTCACAGTTCCACACTGCCTGCAGAGTGAGTTTCGCACGTCTTCACCAGAGACGTTTGCCACAGGCTTCTGAGACGCAAGTTAACAATGCAGACCTGGAGGGTATCTCCAGGTGCAGTAGAGTGGTAATCTCGGAACCGCCTTACTCAGAATACTGCTACCTTCACACTGTCATAAGAATGCAGCTAGTTGAGAGCTGGCTTCTAGGCATGCTTCCCTGTGAGAGCTGAGGACAGGGCAGGACCCTCCCGCATCCTGCCTGAATGTAGACGTACCTGCTAACCTCCTTCTGTTAGTGGCTGGGATAGGTTGTGGGAAAAGCATGTGTAAGCATTGGGCCTGAACTCCCGAGTATCTGAGTTGAATACAGCGATTTCCAACATCCTTCTTCAATAGGAGTGTAGCTAGGTTCCAACTCCCATGTCCGAGTGGGTAGCAGACATCTGCCTCCCATGCATACACACTTCTGAGAGTTGAGCTTATGGCCTGTAACCCTACATCGTGCCTGCCGCTACCTTTCGCTTCCAAAAGGCCTAGGCTCGCTGCTTGACGCAAGTGTTGAGAGAGGTAATTGGAATCTCCCGGCACACAAGACGAGTGCCTCCAAGCTCAATCAAGCGATTTCCCAGTAATTCCTGGGGTAGACTTGTGCTACATACTAAGTTCCATACGTGAGTAGGTATTTGAACGCCTTGTCCAAAAACATCTTACTGCTGAGAGTTGAGCTGACCCTCAGTCCCTCACAGTTCCACACTGCCTGCAGAGTGAGTTTCTCAGGTCTTCACCAGAGACGTTTGCCACAGGCTTCTGAGACGCAAGTTAACAATGCAGACGTGGAGGGTATCTCAAGGTGCAGTAGAGTGGTAATCTGGGAACCTCCTTACTGAGAATACTGCTACCTTAACACTGTCATAAGAATGCAGCTAGTTGAGAGCTGGCTTCAAGGCATGCTTCCCTGTGAGAGCTGAGGACAGGCAGGACCCTCCCGCATCCTGCCTGACTGTAGACTTACCTGCTAACCTCCTTCTGTTAGTGGCTGGGATAGTTTGTGGGAAAAGCATGTGAAAGCATTGGGCCTGAACTCCCGTGTATCTGAGTTGAATACAGCGATTTCCAAAGTCCTTCTTCAATAGGAGTGTAGCTAGGTTCCAACTCCCATGTCCGAGTGGGTACCAGACATCTGCCACCCATGCATACACACTTCTGAGAGTTGAGCTTATGGCCTGTAACCCAACATCCTGCCTGCCGCTACCTTTCGCTTCCAAAATGCCTAGGCTCGCTGCTTGACGCAAGTGTTGGGAGAGGTAACTGGAATCTCCCGGCACACAAGACGAGTGCCTCCAAGCTCAATCAAGCGATTTCCTAGTAATTCCTGGGGTAGACTGGTGCTACATACTAAGTTCCATACGTGAGTAGGTAGTTGAACGCCTTGTCCAAAAACATCTTACTTCTGAGAGTTGAGCTCACCCTCAGTCCCTCACAGTTCCACACTGCCTGCAGAGTGAGTTTCGGACGTCTTCACCAGAGACGTTTGCCAGAGGCTTCTGAGACGCAAGTTAACAATGCAGACCTGGAGGGTATCTCCAGGTGCAGTAGAGTGGTAATCTGGGAACCTCCTTACTCAGAATACTGCTACCTTCACACTGCCATAAGAATGCAGCTAGTTGAGAGCTGGCTTCTAGGCATGCTTCCCTGGGAGTGCTGAGGACAGGGCAGAACCCACCCGCATCCTGCCTGACTGTAGGCGCAGCTGCTAACATCCTAATGTTAGTGGCTGAGAGAGGTTGCGGGAAAAGCATGTGTAAGCATTGGGCCTGAACTTCTGTGTATCTGAGTTGAATACAGCGATTTCCAATGGCCTTCTTCAATCAGAGTGTAGGTAGTTTCCAACTCCCATGTCAGAGTGGGTAGCAGACATCTGTCTCCCCTGCATACACACTTCTGAGAGTTGAGCTTAAGGCCTGTACCTCCCCATCCAGCCTGCTGGTTCCTTTCACTTCTAAGAGGCCTAGGCTCGCTGTTTGACGGAAGTGTTGGGAGAGGTAATTGGAATCTCCCGGCACACAAGACTAGGGCCTCCAAGCTCATTCCAGCGATTGCCTAGTAATTCGTGTGGTAGACTCGTGCTACATACTAAGTTCCATACGTGAGAAGGTAGCTGAACGCCTTGTCCAAAAGCATCTTACTTCTGAGAGTTGAGCTCACCCTCAGTCCCTCACAGTTCCACACTGCCTGCAGAGTGAGTTTCGCAGGTCTTCACCAGAGACGTTTGCCACAGGCTTCTGAGACGCAAGTTAACAATGCAGACCTGGAGGGTATCTCCAGGTTCAGTAGAGTGGTAATCTCGGAACCTCCTGTCTCAGAATACTGCTACCTTCACACTGTCATAAGAATGCAGCTAGTTGAGAGCTGGCTTCAAGGCATGCTTCCCTGTGAGAGCTGAGGACAGGGCAGGACCCTCCCGCATCCTGCCTGACTGTAGACTTACCTGCTAACCTCCTTCTGTTAGTGGCTGGGATAGTTTGTGGGAAAAGCATGTGTAAGCATTGGGCCTGAACTCCCGTGTATCTGAGTTGAATACAGCGATTTCCAAAGTCCTTCTTCAATAGGAGTGTAGCTAGGTTCCAACTCCCATGTCCGAGTGGGTAGCAGACATCTGCCACCCATGCATACACACTTCTGAGAGTTGAGCTTATGGCCTGTAACCCAACATCCTGCCTGCCGCTACCTTTCGCTTCCAAAAGGCCTAGGCTCGCTGCTTGACGCAAGTGTTGGGAGAGGTAACTGGAATCTCCCGGCACACAAGACGAGTGCCTCCAAGCTCAATCAAGCGATTTCCTAGTAATTCCTGGGGTAGACTGGTGCTACATACTAAGTTCCATACGTGAGTAGGTGTTTGAACGCCTTGTCCAAAAACATCTTACTGCTGAGAGTTGAGCTGACCCTCAGTCCCTCACAGTTCCACACTGCCTGCAGAGTGAGTTTCGCACGTCTTCACCAGAGACGTTTGCCAGAGGCCTCTGAGACGCAAGTTAACAATGCAGACCTGGAGGGTATCTCCAGGTGCAGTAGAGTGGTAATCTGGGAACCTCCTGTCTCAGAATACTGCTACCTTGACCCTGCCATAAGTATGCAGCTAGTTGACCGCTGGCTTCAAGACATGCTTCCCTGTGAGAGCTAAGGACAGGGCACAACCCTCCCGCATCCTGCTTGACTGTAGAAGGAGCTGCTAACGTCCTCATGTTAGTGGCAGGGAAAGGTTGTGAGAAAAGCATGTGGAATCGTTGTGCCTGAACCGACGTGTATCTGAGTTGAATACAGCGATTTCCAAAGTCCTTTTTCATCAGAGTGTAGTAGGTTCCCACTCGCATATACGAGTGGGTAGCAGACATCTGCCTCCCATGCATACACACTTCTGAGAGTTGAGCTTATGGCCTGTAACCCTACATCGTGCCTGCCGCTACCTTTCGCTTCCAAAAGGCCTAGGCTCGCTGCTTGACGCAAGTGTTGGGAGAGGTAATTGGAATCTCCCGGCACACAAGACGAGTGCCTCCAAGCTCAATCAAGCGATTTCCTAGTAATTCCTGGGGTAGACTGGTGCTGCATACTAAGTTCCATACGTGAATAGGTATTTGAACGCCTTGTCCAAAAACATCTTACTGCTGAGAGTTGAGCTGACCCTCAGTCCCTCACAGTTCCACACTGCCTGCAGAGTGAGTTTCGCACGTCTTCACCAGAGACGTTTGCCAGAGGCTTCTGAGACGCAAATTAACAATGCAGACCTGGAGGGTATCTCCAGGTGCAGTAGAGTGGTAATCTGGGAACCTCCTTACTCAGAATACTGCTACCTTCACACTGTCATAAGAATGCAGCTAGTTGAGAGCTGGCTTCAAGGCATGCTTCCCTGTGAGAGCTGAGGACAGGGCAGGACCCTCCCGCATCCTGCCTGACTGTAGACTTACCTGCTAAACTCCTTCTGTTAGTGGCTGGGATAGTTTGTGGGAAAAGCATGTGTAAGCATTGGGCCTGAACTCCCGTGTATCTGAATTGAATTCAGCGATTTCCAAAGTCCTTCTTCAATAGGAGTGTAGCTAGGTTCCAACTCCCATGTCAGAGTGGGTAGCAGACATCTGCCACCCATGCATACACACTTCTGAGAGTTGAGCTTATGGCCTGTAACCCAACATCCTGCCTGCCGCTACCTTTCGCTTCCAAAAGGCCTAGGCTCGCTGCTTGACGCAAGTGTTGGGAGAGGTAACTGGAATCTCCCGGCACACAAGACGAGTGCCTCCAAGCTCAATCAAGCGATTTCCTAGTAATTCCTGGGGTAGACTGGTGCTACATACTAAGTTCCATACGTGAGTAGGTAGTTGAACGCCTTGTCCAAAAACATCTTACTTCTGAGAGTTGAGCTCACCCTCAGTCCCTCACAGTTCCACACTGCCTGCAGAGTGAGTTTCGGACGTCTTCACCAGAGACGTTTGCCAGAGGCTTCTGAGACGCAAGTTAACAATGCAGACCTGGAGGGTATCTCCAGGTGCAGTAGAGTGGTAATCTGGGAACCTCCTTCTCAGAATACTGCTACCTTCACACTGCCATAAGAATGCAGCTAGTTGAGAGCTGGCTTCTAGGCATGCTTCCCTGGGAGTGCTGAGGACAGGGCAGAACCCACCCGCATCCTGCCTGACTGTAGGCGCAGCTGCTAACATCCTAATGTTAGTGGCTGAGAGAGGTTGCGGGAAAAGCATGTGTAAGCATTGGGCCTGAACTCCTGTGTATCTGAGTTGAATACAGCGATTTCCAATGGCCTTCTTCAATCAGAGTGTAGCTAGTTTCCAACTCCCATGTCAGAGTGGGTAGCAGACATCTGCCTCCCCTGCATACACACTTCTGAGAGTTGAGCTTAAGGCCTGTACGTCCCCATCCAGCCTGCTGGTTCCTTTCACTTCTAAAAGGCCTAGGCTCGCTGTTTGACGGAAGTGTTGGGAGAGGTAATTGGAATCTCCCGGCACACAAGACTAGGGCCTCCAAGCTCATTCCAGCGATTGCCTAGTAATTCGTGTGGTAGACTGCTGCTACATACTAAGTTCCATACGTGAGAAGGTAGCTGAACGCCTTGTCCAAAAGCATCTTACTTCTGAGAGTTGAGCTGACCCTCAGTCCCTCACAGTTCCACACTGCCTGCAGAGTGAGTTTCGCAGGTCTTCACCAGAGACGTTTGCCACAGGCTTCTGAGACGCAAGTTAACAATGCAGACCTGGAGGGTATCTCCAGGTGCAGTAGAGTGGTAATCTCGGAACCGCCTTACTCAGAATACTGCTACCTTCACACTGTCATAAGAATGCAGCTAGTTGAGAGCTGGCTTCTAGGCATGCTTCCCTGTGAGAGCTGAGGACAGGGCAGAACCCTCCCGCATCCTGCCTGACTGTAGGCGCAGCTTCTAACATCCTAATGTTAGTGGCTGGGATAGGTTGTGGGAAAAGCATGTGTAAGCATTGGGCCTGAACTCCCGAGTATCTGAGTTGAATACAGCGATTTCCAACATCCTTCTTCAATAGGAGTGTAGCTAGGTTCCAACTCCCATGTCCGAGTGGGTAGCAGACATCTGCCTCCCATGCATACACACTTCTGAGAGTTGAGCTTATGGCCTGTAACCCTACATCGTGCCTGCCGCTACCTTTCGCTTCCAAAAGGCCTAGGCTCGCTGCTTGACGCAAGTGTTGGGAGAGGTAATTGGAATCTCCCGGCACACAAGACGAGTGCCTCCAAGCTCAATCAAGCGATTTCCTAGTAATTCCTGGGGTAGACTGGTGCTGCATACTAAGTTCCATACGTGAGTAGGTATTTGAACGCCTTGTCCAAAAACATCTTACTGCTGAGAGTTGAGCTGACCCTCAGTCCCTCACAGTTCCACACTGCCTGCAGAGTGAGTTTCGCACGTCTTCACCAGAGACGTTTGCCAGAGGCCTCTGAGACGCAAGTTAACAATGCAGACCTGGAGGGTATCTCCAGGTGCAGTAGAGTGGTAATCTGGGAACCTCCTGTCTCAGAATACTGCTACCTTGACCCTGCCATAAGTATGCAGGTAGTTGACCGCTGGCTTCAAGACATGCTTCCCTGTGAGAGCTAAGGACAGGGCACAACCCTCCCGCATCCTGCTTGACTGTAGAAGGAGCTGCTAACGTCCTCATGTTAGTGGCAGGGAAAGGTTGTGAGAAAAGCATGTGGAATCGTTGTGCCTGAACCCACGTGTATCTGAGTTGAATACAGCGATTTCCAAAGTCCTTTTTCATCAGAGTGTAGTAGGTTCCCACTCGCATATACGAGTGGGTAGCAGACATCTGCCTCCCATGCATACACACTTCTGAGAGTTGAGCTTATGGCCTGTATCCCTACCTCCTGCCTGCAGCTAGCTTTCGCTTCCAAAAGGCCTAGGCTCGCTGCTTCACCGAAGTGTTGGGAGAGGTAATTGGAATCTCCCGGCAACAAGACTAGTGCCTCCAAGCTCAATCCAGCGATTTCCCAGTAATTCCTGGGGTAGACTGGTGCTACATACTAAGTTCCATATGTGAGAAGGTAGCTGAACGCCTTGTCCAAAATCATCTTACTGCTGAGAGTTGAGCTCACCCTCAGTCCCTCACAGTTCCACACTGCCTGCAGAGTGAGTTTCGCACGTCTTCACCAGAGACGTTGGCCAGAGGCTTCTGAGACGCAAGTTAACAATGCAGACCTGGAGGGTATCTCCAGGTGCAGTAGAGTGGTAATCTGGGTACCTCCTTACTCAGAATACTGCTACCTTCACACTGTCATAAGAATGCAGCTAGTTGAGAGCTGGCTTCAAGGCATGCTTCCCTGTGAGAGCTGAGGACAGGGCAGAACCCTCCCGCATCCTGCCTGACTGTAGACTTACCTGCTAACCTCCTTCTGTTAGTGGCTGGGATAGTTTGTGGGAAAAGCATGTGTAAGCATTGGGCCTGAACTCCCGTGTATCTGAGTTGAATACAGCGATTTCCAAAGTCCTTCTTCAATAGGAGTGTAGCTAGGTTCCAACTCCCATGTCCGAGTGGGTAGCAGACATCTGCCACCCATGCATACACACTTCTGAGAGTTGAGCTTATGGCCTGTAACCCAACATCCTGCCTGCCGCTACCTTTCGCTTCCAAAAGGCCTAGGCTCGCTGCTTGACGCAAGTGTTGGGAGAGGTAACTGGAATCTCCCGGCACACAAGACGAGTGCCTCCAAGCTCAATCAAGCGATTTCCTAGTAATTCCTGGGGTAGACTGGTGCTACATACTAAGTTCCATACGTGAGTAGGTAGTTGAACGCCTTGTCCAAAAACATCTTACTTCTGAGAGTTGAGCTCACCCTCAGTCCCTCACAGTTCCACACTGCCTGCAGAGTGAGTTTCGGACGTCTTCACCAGAGACGTTTGCCAGAGGCTTCTGAGACGCAAGTTAACAATGCAGACCTGGAGGGTATCTCCAGGTGCAGTAGAGTGGTAATCTGGGAACCTCCTTACTCAGAATACTGCTACCTTCACACTGCCATAAGAATGCAGCTAGTTGAGAGCTGGCTTCTAGGCATGCTTCCCTGGGAGTGCTGAGGACAGGGCAGAACCCACCCGCATCCTGCCTGACTGTAGGCGCAGCTGCTAACATCCTAATGTTAGTGGCTGAGAGAGGTTGCGGGAAAAGCATGTGTAAGCATTGGGCCTGAACTCCTGTGTATCTGAGTTGAATACAGCGATTTCCAATGGCCTTCTTCAATCAGAGTGTAGCTAGTTTCCAACTCCCATGTCAGAGTGGGTAGCAGACATCTGTCTCCCCTGCATACACACTTCTGAGAGTTGAGCTTAAGGCCTGTACCTCCCCATCCAGCCTGCTGGTTCCTTTCACTTCTAAAAGGCCTAGGCTCGCTGTTTGACGGAAGTGTTGGGAGAGGTAATTGGAATCTCCCGGCACACAAGACTAGGGCCTCCAAGCTCATTCCAGCGATTGCCTAGTAATTCGTGTGGTAGACTGGTGCTACATACTAAGTTCCATACGTGAGAAGGTAGCTGAACGTCTTGTCCAAAAGCATCTTACTTCTGAGAGTTGAGCTCACCCTCAGTCCCTCACAGTTCCACACTGCCTGCAGAGTGAGTTTCGCAGGTCTTCACCAGAGACGTTTGCCACAGGCTTCTGAGACGCAAGTTAACAATGCAGACCTGGAGGGTATCTCCAGGTGCAGTAGAGTGGTAATCTCGGAACCGCCTTACTCAGAATACTGCTACCTTCACACTGTCATAAGAATGCAGCTAGTTGAGAGCTGGCTTCTAGGCATGCTTCCCTGTGAGAGCTGAGGACAGGGCAGAACCCTCCCGCATCCTGCCTGACTGTAGGCGCAGCTTCTAACATCCTAATGTTAGTGGCTGGGATAGGTTGTGGGAAAAGCATGTGTAAGCATTGGGCCTGAACTCCCGAGTACCTGAGTTGAATACAGCGATTTCCAACATCCTTCTTCAATAGGAGTGTAGCTAGGTTCCAACTCCCATGTCCGAGTGGGTAGCAGACATCTGCCTCCCATGCATACACACTTCTGAGAGTTGAGCTTATGGCCTGTAACCCTACATCGTGCCTGCCGCTACCTTTCGCTTCCAAAAGGCCTAGGCTCGCTGCTTGACGCAAGTGTTGGGAGAGGTAATTGGAATCTCCCGGCACACAAGACGAGTGCCTCCAAGCTCAATCAAGCGATTTCCTAGTAATTCCTGGGGTAGACTGGTGCTGCATACTAAGTTCCATACGTGAGTAGGTATTTGAACGCCTTGTCCAAAAACATCTTACTGCTGAGAGTTGAGCTGACCCTCAGTCCCTCACAGTTCCACACTGCCTGCAGAGTGAGTTTCGCACGTCTTCACCAGAGACGTTTGCCAGAGGCCTCTGAGACGCAAGTTAACAATGCAGACCTGGAGGGTATCTCCAGGTGCAGTAGAGTGGTAATCTGGGAACCTCCTGTCTCAGAATACTGCTACCTTGACCCTGCCATAAGTATGCAGGTAGTTGACCGCTGGCTTCAAGACATGCTTCCCTGTGAGAGCTAAGGACAGGGCACAACCCTCCCGCATCCTGCTTGACTGTAGAAGGAGCTGCTAACGTCCTCATGTTAGTGGCAGGGAAAGGTTGTGAGAAAAGCATGTGGAATCGTTGTGCCTGAACCCACGTGTATCTGAGTTGAATACAGCGATTTCCAAAGTCCTTTTTCATCAGAGTGTAGTAGGTTCCCACTCGCATATACGAGTGGGTAGCAGACATCTGCCTCCCATGCATACACACTTCTGAGAGTTGAGCTTATGGCCTGTATCCCTACCTCCTGCCTGCAGCTAGCTTTCGCTTCCAAAAGGCCTAGGCTCGCTGCTTCACCGAAGTGTTGGGAGAGGTAACTGGAATCTCCCGGCAACAAGACTAGTGCCTCCAAGCTCAATCCAGCGATTTCCCAGTAATTCCTGGGGTAGACTGGTGCTACATACTAAGTTCCATATGTGAGAAGGTAGCTGAACGCCTTGTCCAAAATCATCTTACTGCTGAGAGTTGAGCTCACCCTCAGTCCCTCACAGTTCCACACTGCCTGCAGAGTGAGTTTCGGACGTCTTCACCAGAGACGTTTGCCAGAGGCTTCTGAGACGCAAGTTAACAATGCAGACCTGGAGGGTATCTCCAGGTGCAGTAGAGTGGTAATCTGGGAACCTCCTTACTCAGAATACTGCTACCTTCACACTGCCATAAGAATGCAGCTAGTTGAGAGCTGGCTTCTAGGCATGCTTCCCTGGGAGTGCTGAGGACAGGGCAGAACCCACCCGCATCCTGCCTGACTGTAGGCGCAGCTGCTAACATCCTAATGTTAGTGGCTGAGAGAGGTTGCGGGAAAAGCATGTGTAAGCATTGGGCCTGAACTCCTGTGTATCTGAGTTGAATACAGCGATTTCCAATGGCCTTCTTCAATCAGAGTGTAGCTAGTTTCCAACTCCCATGTCAGAGTGGGTAGCAGACATCTGTCTCCCCTGCATACACACTTCTGAGAGTTGAGCTTAAGGCCTGTACCTCCCCATCCAGCCTGCTGGTTCCTTTCACTTCTAAAAGGCCTAGGCTCGCTGTTTGACGGAAGTGTTGGGAGAGGTAATTGGAATCTCCCGGCACACAAGACTAGGGCCTCCAAGCTCATTCCAGCGATTGCCTAGTAATTCGTGTGGTAGACTGGTGCTACATACTAAGTTCCATACGTGAGAAGGTAGCTGAACGTCTTGTCCAAAAGCATCTTACTTCTGAGAGTTGAGCTCACCCTCAGTCCCTCACAGTTCCACACTGCCTGCAGAGTGAGTTTCGCAGGTCTTCACCAGAGACGTTTGCCACAGGCTTCTGAGACGCAAGTTAACAATGCAGACCTGGAGGGTATCTCCAGGTGCAGTAGAGTGGTAATCTCGGAACCGCCTTACTCAGAATACTGCTACCTTCACACTGTCATAAGAATGCAGCTAGTTGAGAGCTGGCTTCTAGGCATGCTTCCCTGTGAGAGCTGAGGACAGGGCAGAACCCTCCCGCATCCTGCCTGACTGTAGGCGCAGCTTCTAACATCCTAATGTTAGTGGCTGGGATAGGTTGTGGGAAAAGCATGTGTAAGCATTGGGCCTGAACTCCCGAGTACCTGAGTTGAATACAGCGATTTCCAACATCCTTCTTCAATAGGAGTGTAGCTAGGTTCCAACTCCCATGTCCGAGTGGGTAGCAGACATCTGCCTCCCATGCATACACACTTCTGAGAGTTGAGCTTATGGCCTGTAACCCTACATCGTGCCTGCCGCTACCTTTCGCTTCCAAAAGGCCTAGGCTCGCTGCTTGACGCAAGTGTTGGGAGAGGTAATTGGAATCTCCCGGCACACAAGACGAGTGCCTCCAAGCTCAATCAAGCGATTTCCTAGTAATTCCTGGGGTAGACTGGTGCTGCATACTAAGTTCCATACGTGAGTAGGTATTTGAACGCCTTGTCCAAAAACATCTTACTGCTGAGAGTTGAGCTGACCCTCAGTCCCTCACAGTTCCACACTGCCTGCAGAGTGAGTTTCGCACGTCTTCACCAGAGACGTTTGCCAGAGGCCTCTGAGACGCAAGTTAACAATGCAGACCTGGAGGGTATCTCCAGGTGCAGTAGAGTGGTAATCTGGGAACCTCCTGTCTCAGAATACTGCTACCTTGACCCTGCCATAAGTATGCAGGTAGTTGACCGCTGGCTTCAAGACATGCTTCCCTGTGAGAGCTAAGGACAGGGCACAACCCTCCCGCATCCTGCTTGACTGTAGAAGGAGCTGCTAACGTCCTCATGTTAGTGGCAGGGAAAGGTTGTGAGAAAAGCATGTGGAATCGTTGTGCCTGAACCCACGTGTATCTGAGTTGAATACAGCGATTTCCAAAGTCCTTTTTCATCAGAGTGTAGTAGGTTCCCACTCGCATATACGAGTGGGTAGCAGACATCTGCCTCCCATGCATACACACTTCTGAGAGTTGAGCTTATGGCCTGTATCCCTACCTCCTGCCTGCAGCTAGCTTTCGCTTCCAAAAGGCCTAGGCTCGCTGCTTCACCGAAGTGTTGGGAGAGGTAACTGGAATCTCCCGGCAACAAGACTAGTGCCTCCAAGCTCAATCCAGCGATTTCCCAGTAATTCCTGGGGTAGACTGGTGCTACATACTAAGTTCCATATGTGAGAAGGTAGCTGAACGCCTTGTCCAAAATCATCTTACTGCTGAGAGTTGAGCTCACCCTCAGTCCCTCACAGTTCCACACTGCCTGCAGAGTGAGTTTCGCACGTCTTCACCAGAGACGTTTGCCACAGGCTTCTGAGACGCAAGTTAACAATGCAGACCTGGAGGGTATCTCCAGGTGCAGTAGAGTGGTAATCTGGGAACCTCCTTACTCAGAATACTGCTACCTTCACACTGTCATAAGAATGCAGCTAGTTGAGAGCTGGCTTCAAGGCATGCTTCCCTGTGAGAGCTGAGGACAGGGCAGGACCCTCCCGCATCCTGCCTGACTGTAGACTTACCTGCTAACCTCCTTCTGTTAGTGGCTGGGATAGTTTGTGGGAAAAGCATGTGTAAGCATTGGGCCTGAACTCCCGTGTATCTGAGTTGAATACAGCGATTTCCAAAGTCCTTCTTCAATAGGAGTGTAGCTAGGTTCCAACTCCCATGTCCGAGTGGGTAGCAGACATCTGCCACCCATGCATACACACTTCTGAGAGTTGAGCTTATGGCCTGTAACCCAACATCCTGCCTGCCGCTACCTTTCGCTTCCAAAAGGCCTAGGCTCGCTGCTTGACGCAAGTGTTGGGAGAGGTAACTGGAATCTCCCGGCACACAAGACGAGTGCCTCCAAGCTCAATCAAGCGATTTCCTAGTAATTCCTGGGGTAGACTGGTGCTACATACTAAGTTCCATACGTGAGTAGGTAGTTGAACGCCTTGTCCAAAAACATCTTACTTCTGAGAGTTGAGCTCACCCTCAGTCCCTCACAGTTCCACACTGCCTGCAGAGTGAGTTTCGGACGTCTTCACCAGAGACGTTTGCCAGAGGCTTCTGAGACGCAAGTTAACAATGCAGACCTGGAGGGTATCTCCAGGTGCAGTAGAGTGGTAATCTGGGAACCTCCTTACTCAGAATACTGCTACCTTCACACTGCCATAAGAATGCAGCTAGTTGAGAGCTGGCTTCTAGGCATGCTTCCCTGGGAGTGCTGAGGACAGGGCAGAACCCACCCGCATCCTGCCTGACTGTAGGCGCAGCTGCTAACATCCTAATGTTAGTGGCTGAGAGAGGTTGCGGGAAAAGCATGTGTAAGCATTGGGCCTGAACTCCTGTGTATCTGAGTTGAATACAGCGATTTCCAATGGCCTTCTTCAATCAGAGTGTAGGTAGTTTCCAACTCCCATGTCAGAGTGGGTAGCAGACATCTGTCTCCCCTGCATACACACTTCTGAGAGTTGAGCTTAAGGCCTGTACCTCCCCATCCAGCCTGCTGGTTCCTTTCACTTCTAAAAGGCCTAGGCTCGCTGTTTGACGGAAGTGTTGGGAGAGGTAATTGGAATCTCCCGGCACACAAGACTAGGGCCTCCAAGCTCATTCCAGCGATTGCCTAGTAATTCGTGTGGTAGACTGGTGCTACATACTAAGTTCCATACGTGAGAAGGTAGCTGAACGCCTTGTCCAAAAGCATCTTACTTCTGAGAGTTCAGCTCACCCTCAGTCCCTCACAGTTCCACACTGCCTGCAGAGTGAGTTTCGCAGGTCTTCACCAGAGACGTTTGCCACAGGCTTCTGAGACGCAAGTTAACAATGCAGACCTGGAGGGTATCTCCAGGTGCAGTAGAGTGGTAATCTCGGAACCGCCTTACTCAGAATACTGCTACCTTCACACTGTCATAAGAATGCAGCTAGTTGAGAGCTGGCTTCTAGGCATGCTTCCCTGTGAGAGCTGAGGACAGGGCAGAACCCTCCCGCATCCTGCCTGACTGTAGGCGCAGCTTCTAACATCCTAATGTTAGTGGCTGGGATAGGTTGTGGGAAAAGCATGTGTAAGCATTGGGCCTGAACTCCCGAGTATCTGAGTTGAATACAGCGATTTCCAACATCCTTCTTCAATAGGAGTGTAGCTAGGTTCCAACTCCCATGTCCGAGTGGGTAGCAGACATCTGCCTCCCATGCATACACACTTCTGAGAGTTGAGCTTATGGCCTGTAACCCTACATCGTGCCTGCCGCTACCTTTCGCTTCCAAAAGGCCTAGGCTCGCTGCTTGACGCAAGTGTTGGGAGAGGTAATTGGAATCTCCCGGCACACAAGACGAGTGCCTCCAAGCTCAATCAAGCGATTTCCTAGTAATTCCTGGGGTAGACTGGTGCTGCATACTAAGTTCCATACGTGAGTAGGTATTTGAACGCCTTGTCCAAAAACATCTTACTGCTGAGAGTTGAGCTGACCCTCAGTCCCTCACAGTTCCACACTGCCTGCAGAGTGAGTTTCGCACGTCTTCACCAGAGACGTTTGCCAGAGGCCTCTGAGACGCAAGTTAACAATGCAGACCTGGAGGGTATCTCCAGGTGCAGTAGAGTGGTAATCTGGGAACCTCCTGTCTCAGAATACTGCTACCTTGACCCTGCCATAAGTATGCAGGTAGTTGACCGCTGGCTTCAAGACATGCTTCCCTGTGAGAGCTAAGGACAGGGCACAACCCTCCCGCATCCTGCTTGACTGTAGAAGGAGCTGCTAACGTCCTCATGTTAGTGGCAGGGAAAGGTTGTGAGAAAAGCATGTGGAATCGTTGTGCCTGAACCCACGTGTATCTGAGTTGAATACAGCGATTTCCAAAGTCCTTTTTCATCAGAGTGTAGTAGGTTCCAACTCGCATATACGAGTGGGTAGCAGACATCTGCCTCCCATGCATACACACTTCTGAGAGTTGAGCTTATGGCCTGTATCCCTACCTCCTGCCTGCAGCTAGCTTTCGCTTCCAAAAGGCCTAGGCTCGCTGCTTCACCGAAGTGTTGGGAGAGGTAACTGGAATCTCCCGGCAACAAGACTAGTGCCTCCAAGCTCAATCCAGCGATTTCCCAGTAATTCCTGGGGTAGACTGGTGCTACATACTAAGTTCCATATGTGAGAAGGTAGCTGAACGCCTTGTCCAAAATCATCTTACTGCTGAGAGTTGAGCTCACCCTCAGTCCCTCACAGTTCCACACTGCCTGCAGAGTGAGTTTCGCACGTCTTCACCAGAGACGTTGGCCAGAGGCTTCTGAGACGCAAGTTAACAATGCAGACCTGGAGGGTATCTCCAGGTGCAGTAGAGTGGTAATCTGGGTACCTCCTTACTCAGAATACTGCTACCTTCACACTGTCATAAGAATGCAGCTAGTTGAGAGCTGGCTTCAAGGCATGCTTCCCTGTGAGAGCTGAGGACAGGGCAGAACCCTCCCGCATCCTGCCTGACTGTAGACTTACCTGCTAACCTCCTTCTGTTAGTGGCTGGGATAGTTTGTGGGAAAAGCATGTGTAAGCATTGGGCCTGAACTCCCGTGTATCTGAGTTGAATACAGCGATTTCCAAAGTCCTTCTTCAATAGGAGTGTAGCTAGGTTCCAACTCCCATGTCCGAGTGGGTAGCAGACATCTGCCACCCATGCATACACACTTCTGAGAGTTGAGCTTATGGCCTGTAACCCAACATCCTGCCTGCCGCTACCTTTCGCTTCCAAAAGGCCTAGGCTCGCTGCTTGACGCAAGTGTTGGGAGAGGTAACTGGAATCTCCCGGCACACAAGACGAGTGCCTCCAAGCTCAATCAAGCGATTTCCTAGTAATTCCTGGGGTAGACTGGTGCTACATACTAAGTTCCATACGTGAGTAGGTAGTTGAACGCCTTGTCCAAAAACATCTTACTTCTGAGAGTTGAGCTCACCCTCAGTCCCTCACAGTTCCACACTGCCTGCAGAGTGAGTTTCGGACGTCTTCACCAGAGACGTTTGCCAGAGGCTTCTGAGACGCAAGTTAACAATGCAGACCTGGAGGGTATCTCCAGGTGCAGTAGAGTGGTAATCTGGGAACCTCCTTACTCAGAATACTGCTACCTTCACACTGCCATAAGAATGCAGCTAGTTGAGAGCTGGCTTCTAGGCATGCTTCCCTGGGAGTGCTGAGGACAGGGCAGAACCCACCCGCATCCTGCCTGACTGTAGGCGCAGCTGCTAACATCCTAATGTTAGTGGCTGAGAGAGGTTGCGGGAAAAGCATGTGTAAGCATTGGGCCTGAACTCCTGTGTATCTGAGTTGAATACAGCGATTTCCAATGGCCTTCTTCAATCAGAGTGTAGCTAGTTTCCAACTCCCATGTCAGAGTGGGTAGCAGACATCTGTCTCCCCTGCATACACACTTCTGAGAGTTGAGCTTAAGGCCTGTACCTCCCCATCCAGCCTGCTGGTTCCTTTCACTTCTAAAAGGCCTAGGCTCGCTGTTTGACGGAAGTGTTGGGAGAGGTAATTGGAATCTCCCGGCACACAAGACTAGGGCCTCCAAGCTCATTCCAGCGATTGCCTAGTAATTCGTGTGGTAGACTGGTGCTACATACTAAGTTCCATACGTGAGAAGGTAGCTGAACGCCTTGTCCAAAAGCATCTTACTTCTGAGAGTTGAGCTCACCCTCAGTCCCTCACAGTTCCACACTGCCTGCAGAGTGAGTTTCGCAGGTCTTCACCAGAGACGTTTGCCACAGGCTTCTGAGACGCAAGTTAACAATGCAGACCTGGAGGGTATCTCCAGGTGCAGTAGAGTGGTAATCTCGGAACCGCCTTACTCAGAATACTGCTACCTTCACACTGTCATAAGAATGCAGCTAGTTGAGAGCTGGCTTCTAGGCATGCTTCCCTGTGAGAGCTGAGGACAGGGCAGAACCCTCCCGCATCCTGCCTGACTGTAGGCGCAGCTTCTAACATCCTAATGTTAGTGGCTGGGATAGGTTGTGGGAAAAGCATGTGTAAGCATTGGGCCTGAACTCCCGAGTACCTGAGTTGAATACAGCGATTTCCAACATCCTTCTTCAATAGGAGTGTAGCTAGGTTCCAACTCCCATGTCCGAGTGGGTAGCAGACATCTGCCTCCCATGCATACACACTTCTGAGAGTTGAGCTTATGGCCTGTAACCCTACATCGTGCCTGCCGCTACCTTTCGCTTCCAAAAGGCCTAGGCTCGCTGCTTGACGCAAGTGTTGGGAGAGGTAATTGGAATCTCCCGGCACACAAGACGAGTGCCTCCAAGCTCAATCAAGCGATTTCCTAGTAATTCCTGGGGTAGACTGGTGCTGCATACTAAGTTCCATACGTGAGTAGGTATTTGAACGCCTTGTCCAAAAACATCTTACTGCTGAGAGTTGAGCTGACCCTCAGTCCCTCACAGTTCCACACTGCCTGCAGAGTGAGATTCGCACGTCTTCACCAGAGACGTTTGCCAGAGGCCTCTGAGACGCAAGTTAACAATGCAGACCTGGAGGGTATCTCCAGGTGCAGTAGAGTGGTAATCTGGGAACCTCCTGTCTCAGAATACTGCTACCTTGACCCTGCCATAAGTATGCAGGTAGTTGACCGCTGGCTTCAAGACATGCTTCCCTGTGAGAGCTAAGGACAGGGCACAACCCTCCCGCATCCTGCTTGACTGTAGAAGGAGCTGCTAACGTCCTCATGTTAGTGGCAGGGAAAGGTTGTGAGAAAAGCATGTGGAATCGTTGTGCCTGAACCCACGTGTATCTGAGTTGAATACAGCGATTTCCAAAGTCCTTTTTCATCAGAGTGTAGTAGGTTCCCACTCGCATATACGAGTGGGTAGCAGACATCTGCCTCCCATGCATACACACTTCTGAGAGTTGAGCTTATGGCCTGTATCCCTACCTCCTGCCTGCAGCTAGCTTTCGCTTCCAAAAGGCCTAGGCTCGCTGCTTCACCGAAGTGTTGGGAGAGGTAACTGGAATCTCCCGGCAACAAGACTAGTGCCTCCAAGCTCAATCCAGCGATTTCCCAGTAATTCCTGGGGTAGACTGGTGCTACATACTAAGTTCCATATGTGAGAAGGTAGCTGAACGCCTTGTCCAAAATCATCTTACTGCTGAGAGTTGAGCTCACCCTCAGTCCCTCACAGTTCCACACTGCCTGCAGAGTGAGTTTCGCACGTCTTCACCAGAGACGTTTGCCACAGGCTTCTGAGACGCAAGTTAACAATGCAGACCTGGAGGGTATCTCCAGGTGCAGTAGAGTGGTAATCTGGGAACCTCCTTACTCAGAATACTGCTACCTTCACACTGTCATAAGAATGCAGCTAGTTGAGAGCTGGCTTCAAGGCATGCTTCCCTGTGAGAGCTGAGGACAGGGCAGGACCCTCCCGCATCCTGCCTGACTGTAGACTTACCTGCTAACCTCCTTCTGTTAGTGGCTGGGATAGTTTGTGGGAAAAGCATGTGTAAGCATTGGGCCTGAACTCCCGTGTATCTGAGTTGAATACAGCGATTTCCAAAGTCCTTCTTCAATAGGAGTGTAGCTAGGTTCCAACTCCCATGTCCGAGTGGGTAGCAGACATCTGCCACCCATGCATACACACTTCTGAGAGTTGAGCTTATGGCCTGTAACCCAACATCCTGCCTGCCGCTACCTTTCGCTTCCAAAAGGCCTAGGCTCGCTGCTTGACGCAAGTGTTGGGAGAGGTAACTGGAATCTCCCGGCACACAAGACGAGTGCCTCCAAGCTCAATCAAGCGATTTCCTAGTAATTCCTGGGGTAGACTGGTGCTACATACTAAGTTCCATACGTGAGTAGGTAGTTGAACGCCTTGTCCAAAAACATCTTACTTCTGAGAGTTGAGCTCACCCTCAGTCCCTCACAGTTCCACACTGCCTGCAGAGTGAGTTTCGGACGTCTTCACCAGAGACGTTTGCCAGAGGCTTCTGAGACGCAAGTTAACAATGCAGACCTGGAGGGTATCTCCAGGTGCAGTAGAGTGGTAATCTGGGAACCTCCTTACTCAGAATACTGCTACCTTCACACTGCCATAAGAATGCAGCTAGTTGAGAGCTGGCTTCTAGGCATGCTTCCCTGGGAGTGCTGAGGACAGGGCAGAACCCACCCGCATCCTGCCTGACTGTAGGCGCAGCTTCTAACATCCTAATGTTAGTGGCTGAGAGAGGTTGCGGGAAAAGCATGTGTAAGCATTGGGCCTGAACTCCTGTGTATCTGAGTTGAATACAGCGATTTCCAATGGCCTTCTTCAATCAGAGTGTAGCTAGTTTCCAACTCCCATGTCAGAGTGGGTAGCAGACATCTGTCTCCCCTGCATACACACTTCTGAGAGTTGAGCTTAAGGCCTGTACCTCCCCATCCAGCCTGCTGGTTCCTTTCACTTCTAAAAGGCCTAGGCTCGCTGTTTGACGGAAGTGTTGGGAGAGGTAATTGGAATCTCCCGGCACACAAGACTAGGGCCTCCAAGCTCATTCCAGCGATTGCCTAGTAATTCGTGTGGTAGACTGGTGCTACATACTAAGTTCCATACGTGAGAAGGTAGCTGAACGCCTTGTCCAAAAGCATCTTACTTCTGAGAGTTGAGCTCACCCTCAGTCCCTCACAGTTCCACACTGCCTGCAGAGTGAGTTTCGCAGGTCTTCACCAGAGACGTTTGCCACAGGCTTCTGAGACGCAAGTTAACAATGCAGACCTGGAGGGTATCTCCAGGTGCAGTAGAGTGGTAATCTCGGAACCGCCTTACTCAGAATACTGCTACCTTCACACTGTCATAAGAATGCAGCTAGTTGAGAGCTGGCTTCTAGGCATGCTTCCCTGTGAGAGCTGAGGACAGGGCAGAACCCTCCCGCATCCTGCCTGACTGTAGGCGCAGCTTCTAACATCCTAATGTTAGTGGCTGGGATAGGTTGTGGGAAAAGCATGTGTAAGCATTGGGCCTGAACTCCCGAGTACCTGAGTTGAATACAGCGATTTCCAACATCCTTCTTCAATAGGAGTGTAGCTAGGTTCCAACTCCCATGTCCGAGTGGGTAGCAGACATCTGCCTCCCATGCATACACACTTCTGAGAGTTGAGCTTATGGCCTGTAACCCTACATCGTGCCTGCCGCTACCTTTCGCTTCCAAAAGGCCTAGGCTCGCTGCTTGACGCAAGTGTTGGGAGAGGTAATTGGAATCTCCCGGCACACAAGACGAGTGCCTCCAAGCTCAATCAAGCGATTTCCTAGTAATTCCTGGGGTAGACTGGTGCTGCATACTAAGTTCCATACGTGAGTAGGTATTTGAACGCCTTGTCCAAAAACATCTTACTGCTGAGAGTTGAGCTGACCCTCAGTCCCTCACAGTTCCACACTGCCTGCAGAGTGAGATTCGCACGTCTTCACCAGAGACGTTTGCCAGAGGCCTCTGAGACGCAAGTTAACAATGCAGACCTGGAGGGTATCTCCAGGTGCAGTAGAGTGGTAATCTGGGAACCTCCTGTCTCAGAATACTGCTACCTTGACCCTGCCATAAGTATGCAGGTAGTTGACCGCTGGCTTCAAGACATGCTTCCCTGTGAGAGCTAAGGACAGGGCACAACCCTCCCGCATCCTGCTTGACTGTAGAAGGAGCTGCTAACGTCCTCATGTTAGTGGCAGGGAAAGGTTGTGAGAAAAGCATGTGGAATCGTTGTGCCTGAACCCACGTGTATCTGAGTTGAATACAGCGATTTCCAAAGTCCTTTTTCATCAGAGTGTAGTAGGTTCCCACTCGCATATACGAGTGGGTAGCAGACATCTGCCTCCCATGCATACACACTTCTGAGAGTTGAGCTTATGGCCTGTATCCCTACCTCCTGCCTGCAGCTAGCTTTCGCTTCCAAAAGGCCTAGGCTCGCTGCTTCACCGAAGTGTTGGGAGAGGTAACTGGAATCTCCCGGCAACAAGACTAGTGCCTCCAAGCTCAATCCAGCGATTTCCCAGTAATTCCTGGGGTAGACAGGTGCTACATACTAAGTTCCATATGTGAGAAGGTAGTTGAACGCCTTGTCCAAAATCATCTTACTGCTGAGAGTTGAGCTCACCCTCAGTCCCTCACAGTTCCACACTGCCTGCAGAGTGAGTTTCGCATGTCTTCACCAGAGACCTTTGCCACAGGCTTCTGAGACGCAAGTTAACAATGCAGACCTGGAGGGTATCTCCAGGTGCAGTAGAGTGGTAATCTGGGAACCTCCTTACTCAGAATACTGCTACCTTCACACTGTCATAAGAATGCAGCTAGTTGAGAGCTGGCTTCAAGGCATGCTTCCCTGTGAGAGCTGAGGACAGGGCAGGACCCTCCCGCATCCTGCCTGACTGTAGACTTACCTGCTAACCTCCTTCTGTTAGTGGCTGGGATAGTTTGTGGGAAAAGCATGTGTAAGCATTGGGCCTGAACTCCCGTGTATCTGAGTTGAATACAGCGATTTCCAAAGTCCTTCTTCAATAGGAGTGTAGCTAGGTTCCAACTCCCATGTCCGAGTGGGTAGCAGACATCTGCCACCCATGCATACACACTTCTGAGAGTTGAGCTTATGGCCTGTAACCCAACATCCTGCCTGCCGCTACCTTTCGCTTCCAAAAGGCCTAGGCTCGCTGCTTGACGCAAGTGTTGGGAGAGGTAACTGGAATCTCCCGGCACACAAGACGAGTGCCTCCAAGCTCAATCAAGCGATTTCCTAGTAATTCCTGGGGTAGACTGGTGCTACATACTAAGTTCCATACGTGAGTAGGTAGTTGAACGCCTTGTCCAAAAACATCTTACTTCTGAGAGTTGAGCTCACCCTCAGTCCCTCACAGTTCCACACTGCCTGCAGAGTGAGTTTCGCACGTCTTCACCAGAGACGTTTGCCAGAGGCTTCTGAGACGCAAGTTAACAATGCAGACCTGGAGGGTATCTCCAGGTGCAGTAGAGTGGTAATCTCGGAACCGCCTTACTCAGAATACTGCTACCTTCACACTGTCATAAGAATGCAGCTAGTTGAGAGCTGGCTTCTAGGCATGCTTCCCTGTGAGAGCTGAGGACAGGGCAGAACCCTCCCGCATCCTGCCTGACTGTAGGCGCAGCTTCTAACATCCTAATGTTAGTGGCTGGGATAGGTTGTGGGAAAAGCATGTGTAAGCTTTGGGCCTGAACTCCCGAGTATCTGAGTTGAATACAGCGATTTCCAACATCCTTCTTCAATAGGAGTGTAGCTAGGTTCCAACTCCCATGTCCGAGTGGGTAGCAGACATCTGCCTCCCATGCATACACACTTCTGAGAGTTGAGCTTATGGCCTGTAACCCTACATCGTGCCTGCCGCTACCTTTCGCTTCCAAAAGGCCTAGGGTCGCTGCTTGACGCAAGTGTTGGGAGAGGTAATTGGAATCTCCCGGCACACAAGACGAGTGCCTCCAAGCTCAATCAAGCGATTTCCTAGTAATTCCTGGGGTAGACTGGTGCTGCATACTAAGTCCATACGTGAGTAGGTATTTGAACGCCTTGTCCAAAAACATCTTACTGCTGAGAGTTGAGCTGACCCTCAGTCCCTCACAGTTCCACACTGCCTGCAGAGTGAGTTTCGCACGTCTTCACCAGAGACGTTTGCCAGAGGCCTCTGAGACGCAAGTTAACAATGCAGACCTGGAGGGTATCTCCAGGTGCAGTAGAGTGGTAATCTGGGAACCTCCTGTCTCAGAATACTGCTACCTTGACCCTGCCATAAGTATGCAGGTAGTTGACCGCTGGCTTCAAGACATGCTTCCCTGTGAGAGCTAAGGACAGGGCACAACCCTCCCGCATCCTGCTTGACTGTAGAAGGAGCTGCTAACGTCCTCATGTTAGTGGCAGGGAAAGGTTGTGAGAAAAGCATGTGGAATCGTTGTGCCTGAACCCACGTGTATCTGAGTTGAATACAGCGATTTCCAAAGTCCTTTTTCATCAGAGTGTAGTAGGTTCCCACTCGCATATACGAGTGGGTAGCAGACATCTGCCTCCCATGCATACACACTTCTGAGAGTTGAGCTTATGGCCTGTATCCCTACCTCCTGCCTGCAGCTAGCTTTCGCTTCCAAAAGGCCTAGGCTCGCTGCTTCACCGAAGTGTTGGGAGAGGTAACTGGAATCTCCCGGCAACAAGACTAGTGCCTCCAAGCTCAATCCAGCGATTTCCCAGTAATTCCTGGGGTAGACTGGTGCTACATACTAAGTTCCATATGTGAGAAGGTAGCTGAACGCCTTGTCCAAAATCATCTTACTGCTGAGAGTTGAGCTCACCCTCAGTCCCTCACAGTTCCACACTGCCTGCAGAGTGAGTTTCGCACGTCTTCACCAGAGACGTTTGCCACAGGCTTCTGAGACGCAAGTTAACAATGCAGACCTGGAGGGTATCTCCAGGTGCAGTAGAGTGGTAATCTGGGAACCTCCTTACTCAGAATACTGCTACCTTCACACTGTCATAAGAATGCAGCTAGTTGAGAGCTGGCTTCAAGGCATGCTTCCCTGTGAGAGCTGAGGACAGGGCAGGACCCTCCCGCATCCTGCCTGACTGTAGACTTACCTGCTAACCTCCTTCTGTTAGTGGCTGGGATAGTTTGTGGGAAAAGCATGTGTAAGCATTGGGCCTGAACTCCCGTGTATCTGAGTTGAATACAGCGATTTCCAAAGTCCTTCTTCAATAGGAGTGTAGCTAGGTTCCAACTCCCATGTCCGAGTGGGTAGCAGACATCTGCCACCCATGCATACACACTTCTGAGAGTTGAGCTTATGGCCTGTAACCCAACATCCTGCCTGCCGCTACCTTTCGCTTCCAAAAGGCCTAGGCTCGCTGCTTGACGCAAGTGTTGGGAGAGGTAACTGGAATCTCCCGGCACACAAGACGAGTGCCTCCAAGCTCAATCAAGCGATTTCCTAGTAATTCCTGGGGTAGACTGGTGCTACATACTAAGTTCCATACGTGAGTAGGTAGTTGAACGCCTTGTCCAAAAACATCTTACTTCTGAGAGTTGAGCTCACCCTCAGTCCCTCACAGTTCCACACTGCCTGCAGAGTGAGTTTCGGACGTCTTCACCAGAGACGTTTGCCAGAGGCTTCTGAGACGCAAGTTAACAATGCAGACCTGGAGGGTATCTCCAGGTGCAGTAGAGTGGTAATCTGGGAACCTCCTTACTCAGAATACTGCTACCTTCACACTGCCATAAGAATGCAGCTAGTTGAGAGCTGGCTTCTAGGCATGCTTCCCTGGGAGTGCTGAGGACATGGCAGAACCCACCCGCATCCTGCCTGACTGTAGGCGCAGCTGCTAACATCCTAATGTTAGTGGCTGAGAGAGGTTGCGGGAAAAGCATGTGTAAGCATTGGGCCTGAACTCCTGTGTATCTGAGTTGAATACAGCGATTTCCAATGGCCTTCTTCAATCAGAGTGTAGCTAGTTTCCAACTCCCATGTCAGAGTGGGTAGCAGACATCTGTTTCCCCTGCATACACACTTCTGAGAGTTGAGCTTAAGGCCTGTACCTCCCCATCCAGCCTGCTGGTTCCTTTCACTTCTAAAAGGCCTAGGCTCGCTGTTTGACGGAAGTGTTGGGAGAGGTAATTGGAATCTCCCGGCACACAAGACTAGGGCCTCCAAGCTCATTCCAGCGATTGCCTAGTAATTCGTGTGGTAGACTGGTGCTACATACTAAGTTCCATACGTGAGAAGGTAGCTGAACGCCTTGTCCAAAAGCATCTTACTTCTGAGAGTTGAGCTCACCCTCAGTCCCTCACAGTTCCACACTGCCTGCAGAGTGAGTTTCGCAGGTCTTCACCAGAGACGTTTGCCACAGGCTTCTGAGACGCAAGTTAACAATGCAGACCTGGAGGGTATCTCCAGGTGCAGTAGAGTGGTAATCTCGGAACCGCCTTACTCAGAATACTGCTACCTTCACACTGTCATAAGAATGCAGCTAGTTGAGAGCTGGCTTCTAGGCATGCTTCCCTGTGAGAGCTGAGGACAGGGCAGAACCCTCCCGCATCCTGCCTGAGTGTAGGCGCAGCTTCTAACATCCTAATGTTAGTGGCTGGGATAGGTTGTGGGAAAAGCATGTGTAAGCATTGGGCCTGAACTCCCGAGTATCTGAGTTGAATACAGCGATTTCCAACATCCTTCTTCAATAGGAGTGTAGCTAGGTTCCAACTCCCATGTCCGAGTGGGTAGCAGACATCTGCTTCCCATGCATACACACTTCTGAGAGTTGAGCTTATGGCCTGTAACCCTACATCGTGCCTGCCGCTACCTTTCGCTTCCAAAAGGCCTAGGCTCGCTGCTTGACGCAAGTGTTGGGAGAGGTAATTGGAATCTCCCGGCACACAAGACGAGTGCCTCCAAGCTCAATCAAGCGATTTCCTAGTAATTCCTGGGGTAGACTGGTGCTGCATACTAAGTTCCATACGTGAGTAGGTATTTGAACGCCTTGTCCAAAAACATCTTACTGCTGAGAGTTGAGCTGACCCTCAGTCCCTCACAGTTCCACACTGCCTGCAGAGTGAGTTTCGCACGTCTTCACCAGAGACGTTTGCCAGAGGCCTCTGAGACGCAAGTTAACAATGCAGACCTGGAGGGTATCTCCAGGTGCAGTAGAGTGGTAATCTGGGAACCTCCTGTCTCAGAATACTGCTACCTTGACCCTGCCATAAGTATGCAGGTAGTTGACCGCTGGCTTCAAGACATGCTTCCCTGTGAGAGCTAAGGACAGGGCACAACCCTCCCGCATCCTGCTTGACTGTAGAAGGAGCTGCTAACGTCCTCATGTTAGTGGCAGGGAAAGGTTGTGAGAAAAGCATGTGGAATCGTTGTGCCTGAACCCACGTGTATCTGAGTTGAATACAGCGATTTCCAAAGTCCTTTTTCATCAGAGTGTAGTAGGTTCCCACTCGCATATACGAGTGGGTAGCAGACATCTGCCTCCCATGCATACACACTTCTGAGAGTTGAGCTTATGGCCTGTATCCCTACCTCCTGCCTGCAGCTAGCTTTCGCTTCCAAAAGGCCTAGGCTCGCTGCATCACCGAAGTGTTGGGAGAGGTAACTGGAATCTCCCGGCAACAAGACTAGTGCCTCCAAGCTCAATCCAGCGATTTCCCAGTAATTCCTGGGGTAGACTGGTGCTACATACTAAGTTCCATATGTGAGAAGGTAGCTGAACGCCTTGTCCAAAATCATCTTACTGCTGAGAGTTGAGCTCACCCTCAGTCCCTCACAGTTCCACACTGCCTGCAGAGTGAGTTTCGCACGTCTTCACCAGAGACGTTTGCCACAGGCTTCTGAGACGCAAGATAACAATGCAGACCTGGAGGGTATCTCCAGGTGCAGTAGAGTGGTAATCTCGGAACCGCCTTACTCAGAATACTGCTACCTTCACACTGTCATAAGAATGCAGCTAGTTGAGAGCTGGCTTCTAGGCATGCTTCCCTGTGAGAGCTGAGGACAGGGCAGAACCCTCCCGCATCCTGCCTGACTGTAGACGTACCTGCTAACCTCCTTATGTTAGTGGCTGGGATAGGTTGTGGGAAAAGCATGTGTTAGCATTGGGCCTGAACTCCCGAGTATCTGAGTTGAATACAGCGATTTCCAACATCCTTCTTCAATAGGAGTGTAGCTAGGTTCCAACTCCCATGTCCGAGTGGGTAGCAGACATCTGCCACGCATGCATACACACTTCTGAGAGTTGAGCTTATGGCCTGTAACCCTACAACGTGCCTGCCGCTATCTTTCGCTTCCAAAAGGCCTAGGCTCGCTGCTTGACGCAAGTGTTGGGAGAGGTAATTGGAATCTCCCGGCACACAAGACGAGTGCCTCCAAGCTCAATCAAGCGATTTCCTAGTAATTCCTGGGGTAGACTGGTGCTACATACTAAGTTCCATACGTGAGTAGGTATTTGAACGCCTTGTCCAAAAACATCTTACTGCTGAGAGTTGAGCTGAACCTCAGTCCCTCACAGTTCCACACTGCCTGCAGAGTGAGTTTCGCACGCCTTCACCAGAGACGTTTGCCAGAGGCCTCTGAGACGCAAGTTAACAATGCAGACCTGGAGGGTATCTCCAGGTGCAGTAGAGTGGTAATCTGGGAACCTCCTGTCTCAGAATACTGCTACCTTGACCCTGCCATAAGTATGCAGCTAGTTGACCGCTGGCTTCAAACATGCTTCCCTGTGAGAGCTAAGGACAGGGCACAACCCTCCCGCATCCTGCTTGACTGTAGAAGGAGCTGCTAACGTCCTCATGTTAGTGGCAGGGAAAGGTTGTGAGAAAAGCCTGTGGAATCGTTGTGCCTGAACCCACGTGTATCTGAGTTGAATACAGCGATTTCCAAGGTCCTTTTTCATCAGAGTGTAGTAGGTTCCCCCTCGCATGTACGAGTGGGTAGCAGACATCTGCCTCCCATGCATACACACTTCTGAGAGTTGAGCTTATGGCCTGTAACCCTACCTCCTGCCTGCAGCTAGCTTTCGCTTCCAAAAGGCCTAGGCTCATTGCTTCACCGAAGTGTTGGGAGAGGTAACTGGAATCTCCCGGCAACAAGACTAGTGCCTCCAAGCTCAATCCAGGGATTTCCCAGTAATTCCTTGGGTCGACTGGTGCTACATACTAAGTTCCATACGTGAGTAGGTATTTGAACGCCTTGTCCAAAAACATCTTACTGCTGAGAGTTGAGCTGACCCTCAGTCCCTCACAGTTCCACACTGCCTGCAGAGTGAGTTTCGCACGTCTTCACCAGAGACGTTTGCCAGAGGCCTCTGAGACGCAAGTTAACAATGCAGACCTGGAGGGGGTCTCCAGGTGCAGTAGAGTGGTAATCTGGGAACCTCCTTTCTCAGAATACTGCTACCTTCACACTGTCATAAGAATGCAGCTAGTTGAGAGCTGGCTTCAAGGCATGCTTCCCTGTGAGAGCTGAGGACAGGGCAGGACCCTCCCGCATCCTGCCTGACTGTAGACTTACCTGCTAACCTCCTTCTGTTAGTGGCTGGGATAGTTTGTGGGAAAAGCATGTGTAAGCATTGGGCCTGAACTCCCGTGTGTCTGAGTTGAATACAGCGATTTCCAAAGTCCTTCTTCAATAGGAGTGTAGCTAGGTTCCAACTCCCATGTCCGAGTGGGTAGCAGACATCTGCCACCCATGCATACACACTTCTGAGAGTTGAGCTTATGGCCTGTAACCCAACATCCTGCCTGCCGCTACCTTTCGCTTCCAAAAGGCCTAGGCTCGCTGCTTGACGCAAGTGTTGGGAGAGGTAACTGGAATCTCCCGGCACACAAGACGAGTGCCTCCAAGCTCAATCAAGCGATTTCCTAGTAATTCCTGGGGTAGACTGGTGCTAATTACTAAGTTCCATACGTGAGTAGGTAGTTGAACGCCTTGTCCAAAAACATCTTACTTCTGAGAGTTGAGCTCACCCTCAGTCCCTCACAGTTCCACACTGCCTGCAGAGTGAGTTTCGGACGTCTTCACCAGAGACGTTTGCCACAGGCTTCTGAGACGCAAGTTAACAATGCAGACCTGGAGGGTATCTCCAGGTGCAGTAGAGTGGTAATCTGGGAACCTCCTTACTCAGAATACTGCTACCTTCACACTGCCATAAGAATGCAGCTAGTTGAGAGCTGGCTTCTAGGCATGCTTCCCTGGGAGTGCTGAGGACAGGGCAGAACCCACCCGCATCCTGCCTGACTGTAGGCGCAGCTGCTAACATCCTAATGTTAGTGGCTGAGAGAGGTTGCGGGAAAAGCATGTGAAAGCATTGGGCCTGAACTCCTATGTATCTGAGTTGAATACAGCGATTTCCAATGGCCTTCTTCAATCAGAGTGTAGCTAGTTTCCAACTCCCATGTCAGAGTGGGTAGCAGACATCTGTCTCCCCTGCATACACACTTCTGAGAGTTGAGCTTAAGGCCTGTACCTCCCCATCCAGCCTGCTGGTTCCTTTCACTTCTAAAAGGCCTAGGCTCGCTGTTTGACGGAAGTCTTGGGAGAGGTAATTGGAATCTCCCGGCACACAAGACTAGGGCCTCCAAGCTCATTCCAGCGATTGCCTAGTAATTCGTGTGGTAGACTGGTGCTACATACTAAGTTCCATACGTGAGAAGGTAGCTGAACGCCTTGTCCAAAAGCATCTTACTTCTGAGAGTTGAGCTCACCCTCAGTCCCTCACAGTTCCACACTGCCTGCAGAGTGAGTTTCGCAGGTCTTCACCAGAGACGTTTGCCACAGGCTTCTGAGACGCAAGTTAACAATGCAGACCTGGAGGGTATCTCCAGGTGCAGTAGAGTGGTAATCTCGGAACCGCCTTACTCAGAATACTGCTACCTTCACACTGTCATAAGAATGCAGCTAGTTGAGAGCTGGCTTCTAGGCATGCTTCCCTGTGAGAGCTGAGGACAGGGCAGAACCCTCCCGCATCCTGCCTGACTGTAGACGTACCTGCTAACCTCCTTATGTTAGTGGCTGGGATAGTTTGTGGGAAAAGCATGTGTTAGCATTGGGCCTGAACTCCCGAGTATCTGAGTTGAATACAGCGATTTCCAACATCCTTCTTCAATAGGAGTGTAGCTAGGTTCCAACTCCCATGTCCGAGTGGGTAGCAGACATCTGCCTCCCATGCATACACACTTCTGAGAGTTGAGCTTATGGCCTGTAACCCTACATCGTGCCTGCCGCTACCTTTCGCTTCCAAAAGGCCTAGGCTCGCTGCTTGACGCAAGTGTTGGGAGAGGTAATTGGAATCTCCCGGCACACAAGACGAGTGCCTCCAAGCTCAATCAAGCGATTTCCTAGTAATTCCTGGGGTAGACTGGTGCTACATACTAAGTTCCATACGTGAGTAGGTATTTGAACGCCTTGTCCAAAAACATCTTACTGCTGAGAGTTGAGCTGACCCTCAGTCCCTCACAGTTCCACACTGCCTGCAGAGTGAGTTTCGCACGTCTTCAACAGAGACGTTTGCCAGAGGCCTCTGAGACGCAAGTTAACAATGCAGACCTGGAGGGTATCTCCAGGTGCAGTAGAGTGGTAATCTGGGAACCTCCTGTCTCAGAATACTGCTACCTTGACCCTGCCATAAGTATGCAGCTAGTTGACCGCTGGCTTCAAGACATGCTTCCCTGTGAGAGCTAAGGACAGGGCACAACCCTCCCGCATCCTGCTTGACTGTAGAAGGAGCTGCTAACGTCCTCATGTTAGTGGCAGGGAAAGGTTGTGAGAAAAGCATGTGGAATCGTTGTGCCTGAACCCACGTGTATCTGAGTTGAATACAGCGATTTCCAAGGTCCTTTTTCATCAGAGTGTAGTAGGTTCCCACTCGCATGTACGAGTGGGTAGCAGACATCTGCCTCCCATGCATACACACTTCTGAGAGTTGAGCTTATGGCCTGTATCCCTACCTCCTGCCTGCAGCTAGCTTTCGCTTCCAAAAGGCCTAGGCTCGCTGCTTCACCGAAGTGTTGGGAGAGGTAACTGGAATCTCCCGGCAACAAGACTAGTGCCTCCAAGCTCAATCCAGCGATTTCCCAGTAATTCCTGGGGTAGACAGGTGCTACATACTAAGTTCCATATGTGAGAAGGTAGTTGAACGCCTTGTCCAAAATCATCTTACTGCTGAGAGTTGAGCTCACCCTCAGTCCCTCACAGTTCCACACTGCCTGCAGAGTGAGTTTCGCACGTCTTCACCAGAGACCTTTGCCACAGGCTTCTGAGACGCAAGTTAACAATGCAGACCTGGAGGGTATCTCCAGGTGCAGTAGAGTGGTAATCTGGGAACCTCCTTACTCAGAATACTGCTACCTTCACACTGTCATAAGAATGCAGCTAGTTGAGAGCTGGCTTCAAGGCATGCTTCCCTGTGAGAGCTGAGGACAGGGCAGGACCCTCCCGCATCCTGCCTGACTGTAGACTTACCTGCTAACCTCCTTCTGTTAGTGGCTGGGATAGTTTGTGGGAAAAGCATGTGTAAGCATTGGGCCTGAACTCCCGTGTATCTGAGTTGAATACAGCGATTTCCAAAGTCCTTCTTCAATAGGAGTGTAGCTAGGTTCCAACTCCCATGTCCGAGTGGGTAGCAGACATCTGCCACCCATGCATACACACTTCTGAGAGTTGAGCTTATGGCCTGTAACCCAACATCCTGCCTGCCGCTACCTTTCGCTTCCAAAAGGCCTAGGCTCGCTGCTTGACGCAAGTGTTGGGAGAGGTAACTGGAATCTCCCGGCACACAAGACGAGTGCCTCCAAGCTCAATCAAGCGATTTCCTAGTAATTCCTGGGGTAGACTGGTGCTACATACTAAGTTCCATACGTGAGTAGGTAGTTGAACGCCTTGTCCAAAAACATCTTACTTCTGAGAGTTGAGCTCACCCTCAGTCCCTCACAGTTCCACACTGCCTGCAGAGTGAGTTTCGGACGTCTTCACCAGAGACGTTTGCCAGAGGCTTCTGAGACGCAAGTTAACAATGCAGACCTGGAGGGTATCTCCAGGTGCAGTAGAGTGGTAATCTCGGAACCGCCTTACTCAGAATACTGCTACCTTCACACTGTCATAAGAATGCAGCTAGTTGAGAGCTGGCTTCTAGGCATGCTTCCCTGTGAGAGCTGAGGACAGGGCAGAACCCTCCCGCATCCTGCCTGACTGTAGGCGCAGCTTCTAACATCCTAATGTTAGTGGCTGGGATAGGTTGTGGGAAAAGCATGTGTAAGCTTTGGGCCTGAACTCCCGAGTATCTGAGTTGAATACAGCGATTTCCAACATCCTTCTTCAATAGGAGTGTAGCTAGGTTCCAACTCCCATGTCCGAGTGGGTAGCAGACATCTGCCTCCCATGCATACACACTTCTGAGAGTTGAGCTTATGGCCTGTAACCCTACATCGTGCCTGCCGCTACCTTTCGCTTCCAAAAGGCCTAGGCTCGCTGCTTGACGCAAGTGTTGGGAGAGGTAATTGGAATCTCCCGGCACTCAAGACGAGTGCCTCCAAGCTCAATCAAGCGATTTCCTAGTAATTCCTGGGGTAGACTGGTGCTGCATACTAAGTCCATACGTGAGTAGGTATTTGAACGCCTTGTCCAAAAACATCTTACTGCTGAGAGTTGAGCTGACCCTCAGTCCCTCACAGTTCCACACTGCCTGCAGAGTGAGTTTCGCACGTCTTCACCAGAGACGTTTGCCAGAGGCCTCTGAGACGCAAGTTAACAATGCAGACCTGGAGGGTATCTCCAGGTGCAGTAGAGTGGTAATCTGGGAACCTCCTGTCTCAGAATACTGCTACCTTGACCCTGCCATAAGTATGCAGGTAGTTGACCGCTGGCTTCAAGACATGCTTCCCTGTGAGAGCTAAGGACAGGGCACAACCCTCCCGCATCCTGCTTGACTGTAGAAGGAGCTGCTAACGTCCTCATGTTAGTGGCAGGGAAAGGTTGTGAGAAAAGCATGTGGAATCGTTGTGCCTGAACCCACGTGTATCTGAGTTGAATACAGCGATTTCCAAAGTCCTTTTTCATCAGAGTGTAGTAGGTTCCCACTCGCATATACGAGTGGGTAGCAGACATCTGCCTCCCATGCATACACACTTCTGAGAGTTGAGCTTATGGCCTGTATCCCTACCTCCTGCCTGCAGCTAGCTTTCGCTTCCAAAAGGCCTAGGCTCGCTGCTTCACCGAAGTGTTGGGAGAGGTAACTGGAATCTCCCGGCAACAAGACTAGTGCCTCCAAGCTCAATCCAGCGATTTCCCAGTAATTCCTGGGGTAGACTGGTGCTACATACTAAGTTCCATATGTGAGAAGGTAGCTGAACGCCTTGTCCAAAATCATCTTACTGCTGAGAGTTGAGCTCACCCTCAGTCCCTCACAGTTCCACACTGCCTGCAGAGTGAGTTTCGCACGTCTTCACCAGAGACGTTTGCCACAGGCTTCTGAGACGCAAGTTAACAATGCAGACCTGGAGGGTATCTCCAGGTGCAGTAGAGTGGTAATCTGGGAACCTCCTTACTCAGAATACTGCTACCTTCACACTGTCATAAGAATGCAGCTAGTTGAGAGCTGGCTTCAAGGCATGCTTCCCTGTGAGAGCTGAGGACAGGGCAGGACCCTCCCGCATCCTGCCTGACTGTAGACTTACCTGCTAACCTCCTTCTGTTAGTGGCTGGGATAGTTTGTGGGAAAAGCATGTGTAAGCATTGGGCCTGAACTCCCGTGTATCTGAGTTGAATACAGCGATTTCCAAAGTCCTTCTTCAATAGGAGTGTAGCTAGGTTCCAACTCCCATGTCCGAGTGGGTAGCAGACATCTGCCACCCATGCATACACACTTCTGAGAGTTGAGCTTATGGCCTGTAACCCAACATCCTGCCTGCCGCTACCTTTCGCTTCCAAAAGGCCTAGGCTCGCTGCTTGACGCAAGTGTTGGGAGAGGTAACTGGAATCTCCCGGCACACAAGACGAGTGCCTCCAAGCTCAATCAAGCGATTTCCTAGTAATTCCTGGGGTAGACTGGTGCTACATACTAAGTTCCATACGTGAGTAGGTAGTTGAACGCCTTGTCCAAAAACATCTTACTTCTGAGAGTTGAGCTCACCCTCAGTCCCTCACAGTTCCACACTGCCTGCAGAGTGAGTTTCGGACGTCTTCACCAGAGACGTTTGCCAGAGGCTTCTGAGACGCAAGTTAACAATGCAGACCTGGAGGGTATCTCCAGGTGCAGTAGAGTGGTAATCTGGGAACCTCCTTACTCAGAATACTGCTACCTTCACACTGCCATAAGAATGCAGCTAGTTGAGAGCTGGCTTCTAGGCATGCTTCCCTGGGAGTGCTGAGGACAGGGCAGAACCCACCCGCATCCTGCCTGACTGTAGGCGCAGCTGCTAACATCCTAATGTTAGTGGCTGAGAGAGGTTGCGGGAAAAGCATGTGTAAGCATTGGGCCTGAACTCCTGTGTATCTGAGTTGAATACAGCGATTTCCAATGGCCTTCTTCAATCAGAGTGTAGCTAGTTTCCAACTCCCATGTCAGAGTGGGTAGCAGACATCTGTTTCCCCTGCATACACACTTCTGAGAGTTGAGCTTAAGGCCTGTACCTCCCCATCCAGCCTGCTGGTTCCTTTCACTTCTAAAAGGCCTAGGCTCGCTGTTTGACGGAAGTGTTGGGAGAGGTAATTGGAATCTCCCGGCACACAAGACTAGGGCCTCCAAGCTCATTCCAGCGATTGCCTAGTAATTCGTGTGGTAGACTGGTGCTACATACTAAGTTCCATACGTGAGAAGGTAGCTGAACGCCTTGTCCAAAAGCATCTTACTTCTGAGAGTTGAGCTCACCCTCAGTCCCTCACAGTTCCACACTGCCTGCAGAGTGAGTTTCGCAGGTCTTCACCAGAGACGTTTGCCACAGGCTTCTGAGACGCAAGTTAACAATGCAGACCTGGAGGGTATCTCCAGGTGCAGTAGAGTGGTAATCTCGGAACCGCCTTACTCAGAATACTGCTACCTTCACACTGTCATAAGAATGCAGCTAGTTGAGAGCTGGCTTCTAGGCATGCTTCCCTGTGAGAGCTGAGGACAGGGCAGAACCCTCCCGCATCCTGCCTGAGTGTAGGCGCAGCTTCTAACATCCTAATGTTAGTGGCTGGGATAGGTTGTGGGAAAAGCATGTGTAAGCATTGGGCCTGAACTCCCGAGTATCTGAGTTGAATACAGCGATTTCCAACATCCTTCTTCAATAGGAGTGTAGCTAGGTTCCAACTCCCATGTCCGAGTGGGTAGCAGACATCTGCTTCCCATGCATACACACTTCTGAGAGTTGAGCTTATGGCCTGTAACCCTACATCGTGCCTGCCGCTACCTTTCGCTTCCAAAAGGCCTAGGCTCGGTGCTTGACGCAAGTGTTGGGAGAGGTAATTGGAATCTCCCGGCACACAAGACGAGTGCCTCCAAGCTCAATCAAGCGATTTCCTAGTAATTCCTGGGGTAGACTGGTGCTGCATACTAAGTTCCATACGTGAGTAGGTATTTGAACGCCTTGTCCAAAAACATCTTACTGCTGAGAGTTGAGCTGACCCTCAGTCCCTCACAGTTCCACACTGCCTGCAGAGTGAGTTTCGCACGTCTTCACCAGAGACGTTTGCCAGAGGCCTCTGAGACGCAAGTTAACAATGCAGACCTGGAGGGTATCTCCAGGTGCAGTAGAGTGGTAATCTGGGAACCTCCTGTCTCAGAATACTGCTACCTTGACCCTGCCATAAGTATGCAGCTAGTTGACCGCTGGCTTCAAACATGCTTCCCTGTGAGAGCTAAGGACAGGGCACAACCCTCCCGCATCCTGCTTGACTGTAGAAGGAGCTGCTAACGTCCTCATGTTAGTGGCAGGGAAAGGTTGTGAGAAAAGCATGTGGAATCGTTGTGCCTGAACCCACGTGTATCTGAGTTGAATACAGCGATTTCCAAAGTCCTTTTTCATCAGAGTGTAGTAGGTTCCCACTCGCATATACGAGTGGGTAGCAGACATCTGCCTCCCATGCATACACACTTCTGAGAGTTGAGCTTATGGCCTGTATCCCTACCTCCTGCCTGCAGCTAGCTTTCGCTTCCAAAAGGCCTAGGCTCGCTGCATCACCGAAGTGTTGGGAGAGGTAACTGGAATCTCCCGGCAACAAGACTAGTGCCTCCAAGCTCAATCCAGCGATTTCCCAGTAATTCCTGGGGTAGACTGGTGCTACATACTAAGTTCCATATGTGAGAAGGTAGCTGAACGCCTTGTCCAAAATCATCTTACTGCTGAGAGTTGAGCTCACCCTCAGTCCCTCACAGTTCCACACTGCCTGCAGAGTGAGTTTCGCACGTCTTCACCAGAGACGTTTGCCACAGGCTTCTGAGACGCAAGATAACAATGCAGACCTGGAGGGTATCTCCAGGTACAGTAGAGTGGTAATCTCGGAACCGCCTTACTCAGAATACTGCTACCTTCACACTGTCATAAGAATGCAGCTAGTTGAGAGCTGGCTTCTAGGCATGCTTCCCTGTGAGAGCTGAGGACAGGGCAGAACCCTCCCGCATCCTGCCTGACTGTAGACGTACCTGCTAACCTCCTTATGTTAGTGGCTGGGATAGGTTGTGGGAAAAGCATGTGTTAGCTTTGGGCCTGAACTCCCGAGTATCTGAGTTGAATACAGCGATTTCCAACATCCTTCTTCAATAGGAGTGTAGCTAGGTTCCAACTCCCATGTCCGAGTGGGTAGCAGACATCTGCCACGCATGCATACACACTTCTGAGAGTTGAGCTTATGGCCTGTAACCCTACAACGTGCCTGCCGCTATCTTTCGCTTCCAAAAGGCCTAGGCTCGCTGCTTGACGCAAGTGTTGGGAGAGGTAATTGGAATCTCCCGGCACACAAGACGAGTGCCTCCAAGCTCAATCAAGCGATTTCCTAGTAATTCCTGGGGTAGACTGGTGCTACATACTAAGTTCCATACGTGAGTAGGTATTTGAACGCCTTGTCCAAAAACATCTTACTGCTGAGAGTTGAGCTGAACCTCAGTCCCTCACAGTTCCACACTGCCTGCAGAGTGAGTTTCGCACGCCTTCACCAGAGACGTTTGCCAGAGGCCTCTGAGACGCAAGTTAACAATGCAGACCTGGAGGGTATCTCCAGGTGCAGTAGAGTGGTAATCTGGGAACCTCCTGTCTCAGAATACTGCTACCTTGACCCTGCCATAAGTATGCAGCTAGTTGACCGCTGGCTTCAAACATGCTTCCCTGTGAGAGCTAAGGACAGGGCACAACCCTCCCGCATCCTGCTTGACTGTAGAAGGAGCTGCTAACGTCCTCATGTTAGTGGCAGGGAAAGGTTGTGAGAAAAGCCTGTGGAATCGTTGTGCCTGAACCCACGTGTATCTGAGTTGAATACAGCGATTTCCAAGGTCCTTTTTCATCAGAGTGTAGTAGGTTCCCCCTCGCATGTACGAGTGGGTAGCAGACATCTGCCTCCCATGCATACACACTTCTGAGAGTTGAGCTTATGGCCTGTAACCCTACCTCCTGCCTGCAGCTAGCTTTCGCTTCCAAAAGGCCTAGGCTCATTGCTTCACCGAAGTGTTGGGAGAGGTAACTGGAATCTCCCGGCAACAAGACTAGTGCCTCCAAGCTCAATCCAGGGATTTCCCAGTAATTCCTTGGGTCGACTGGTGCTACATACTAAGTTCCATACGTGAGTAGGTATTTGAACGCCTTGTCCAAAAACATCTTACTGCTGAGAGTTGAGCTGACCCTCAGTCCCTCACAGTTCCACACTGCCTGCAGAGTGAGTTTCGCACGTCTTCACCAGAGACGTTTGCCAGAGGCCTCTGAGACGCAAGTTAACAATGCAGACCTGGAGGGGGTCTCCAGGTGCAGTAGAGTGGTAATCTGGGAACCTCCTTTCTCAGAATACTGCTACCTTCACACTGTCATAAGAATGCAGCTAGTTGAGAGCTGGCTTCAAGGCATGCTTCCCTGTGAGAGCTGAGGACAGGGCAGGACCCTCCCGCATCCTGCCTGACTGTAGACTTACCTGCTAACCTCCTTCTGTTAGTGGCTGGGATAGTTTGTGGGAAAAGCATGTGTAAGCATTGGGCCTGAACTCCCGTGTGTCTGAGTTGAATACAGCGATTTCCAAAGTCCTTCTTCAATAGGAGTGTAGCTAGGTTCCAACTCCCATGTCCGAGTGGGTAGCAGACATCTGCCACCCATGCATACACACTTCTGAGAGTTGAGCTTATGGCCTGTAACCCAACATCCTGCCTGCCGCTACCTTTCGCTTCCAAAAGGCCTAGGCTCGCTGCTTGACGCAAGTGTTGGGAGAGGTAACTGGAATCTCCCGGCACACAAGACGAGTGCCTCCAAGCTCAATCAAGCGATTTCCTAGTAATTCCTGGGGTAGACTGGTGCTACATACTAAGTTCCATACGTGAGTAGGTAGTTGAACGCCTTGTCCAAAAACATCTTACTTCTGAGAGTTGAGCTCACCCTCAGTCCCTCACAGTTCCACACTGCCTGCAGAGTGAGTTTCGGACGTCTTCACCAGAGACGTTTGCCACAGGCTTCTGAGACGCAAGTTAACAATGCAGACCTGGAGGGTATCTCCAGGTGCAGTAGAGTGGTAATCTGGGAACCTCCTTACTCAGAATACTGCTACCTTCACACTGCCATAAGAATGCAGCTAGTTGAGAGCTGGCTTCTAGGCATGCTTCCCTGGGAGTGCTGAGGACAGGGCAGAACCCACCCGCATCCTGCCTGACTGTAGGCGCAGCTGCTAACATCCTAATGTTAGTGGCTGAGAGAGGTTGCGGGAAAAGCATGTGAAAGCATTGGGCCTGAACTCCTATGTATCTGAGTTGAATACAGCGATTTCCAATGGCCTTCTTCAATCAGAGTGTAGCTAGTTTCCAACTCCCATGTCAGAGTGGGTAGCAGACATCTGTCTCCCCTGCATACACACTTCTGAGAGTTGAGCTTAAGGCCTGTACCTCCCCATCCAGCCTGCTGGTTCCTTTCACTTCTAAAAGGCCTAGGCTCGCTGTTTGACGGAAGTGTTGGGAGAGGTAATTGGAATCTCCCGGCACACAAGACTAGGGCCTCCAAGCTCATTCCAGCGATTGCCTAGTAATTCGTGTGGTAGACTGGTGCTACATACTAAGTTCCATACGTGAGAAGGTAGCTGAACGCCTTGTCCAAAAGCATCTTACTTCTGAGAGTTGAGCTCACCCTCAGTCCCTCACAGTTCCACACTGCCTGCAGAGTGAGTTTCGCAGGTCTTCACCAGAGACGTTTGCCACAGGCTTCTGAGACGCAAGTTAACAATGCAGACCTGGAGGGTATCTCCAGGTGCAGTAGAGTGGTAATCTCGGAACCGCCTTACTCAGAATACTGCTACCTTCACACTGTCATAAGAATGCAGCTAGTTGAGAGCTGGCTTCTAGGCATGCTTCCCTGTGAGAGCTGAGGACAGGGCAGAACCCTCCCGCATCCTGCCTGACTGTAGACGTACCTGCTAACCTCCTTATGTTAGTGGCTGGGATAGGTTGTGGGAAAAGCATGTGTTAGCATTGGGCCTGAACTCCCGAGTATCTGAGTTGAATACAGCGATTTCCAACATCCTTCTTCAATAGGAGTGTAGCTAGGTTCCAACTCCCATGTCCGAGTGGGTAGCAGACATCTGCCTCCCATGCATACACACTTCTGAGAGTTGAGCTTATGGCCTGTAACCCTACATCGTGCCTGCCGCTACCTTTCGCTTCCAAAAGGCCTAGGCTCGCTGCTTGACGCAAGTGTTGGGAGAGGTAATTGGAATCTCCCGGCACACAAGACGAGTGCCTCCAAGCTCAATCAAGCGATTTCCTAGTAATTCCTGGGGTAGACTGGTGCTACATACTAAGTTCCATACGTGAGTAGGTATTTGAACGCCTTGTCCAAAAACATCTTACTGCTGAGAGTTGAGCTGACCCTCAGTCCCTCACAGTTCCACACTGCCTGCAGAGTGAGTTTCGCACGTCTTCAACAGAGACGTTTGCCAGAGGCCTCTGAGACGCAAGTTAACAATGCAGACCTGGAGGGTATCTCCAGGTGCAGTAGAGTGGTAATCTGGGAACCTCCTGTCTCAGAATACTGCTACCTTGACCCTGCCATAAGTATGCAGCTAGTTGACCGCTGGCTTCAAGACATGCTTCCCTGTGAGAGCTAAGGACAGGGCACAACCCTCCCGCATCCTGCTTGACTGTAGAAGGAGCTGCTAACGTCCTCATGTTAGTGGCAGGGAAAGGTTGTGAGAAAAGCATGTGGAATCGTTGTGCCTGAACCCACGTGTATCTGAGTTGAATACAGCGATTTCCAAGGTCCTTTTTCATCAGAGTGTAGTAGGTTCCCACTCGCATGTACGAGTGGGTAGCAGACATCTGCCTCCCATGCATACACACTTCTGAGAGTTGAGTTTATGGCCTGTATCCCTACCTCCTGCCTGCAGCTAGCTTTCGCTTCCAAAAGGCCTAGGCTCGCTGCTTCACCGAAGTGTTGGGAGAGGTAACTGGAATCTCCCGGCAACAAGACTAGTGCCTCCAAGCTCAATCCAGGGATTTCCCAGTAATTCCTGGGGTAGACTGGTGCTACATACTAAGTTCCATACGTGAGTAGGTATTTGAACGCCTTGTCCAAAAACATCTTACTGCTGAGAGTTGAGCTGACCCTCAGTCCCTCACAGTTCCACACTGCCTGCAGAGTGAGTTTCGCACGTCTTCACCAGAGACGTTTGCCAGAGGCCTCTGAGACGCAAGTTAACAATGCAGACCTGGAGGGTGTCTCCAGGTGCAGTAGAGTGGTAATCTTGGAACCTCCTTACTCAGAATACTGCTACCTTCACACTGTCATAAGAATGCCGCTAGTTGAGAGCTGGCTTCAAGGCATGCTTCCCTGTGAGAGCTGAGGACAGGGCAGGATCCTCCCGCATCCTGCCTGACTGTAGACTTACCTGCTAACCTCCTTCTGTTAGTGGCTGGGATAGTTTGTGGGAAAAGCATGTGTAAGCATTGGGCCTGAACACCCGTGTGTCTGAGTTGAATACAGCGATTTCCAAAGTCCTTCTTCAATAGGAGTGTAGCTAGGTTCCAACTCCCATGTCCGAGTGGGTAGCAGACATCTGCCACCCATGCATACACACTTCTGAGAGTTGAGCTTATGGCCTGTAACCCAACATCCTGCCTGCCGCTACCTTTCGCTTCCAAAAGGCCTAGGCTCGCTGCTTGACGCAAGTGTTGGGAGAGGTAACTGGAATCTCCCGGCACACAAGACGAGTGCCTCCAAGCTCAATCAAGCGATTTCCTAGTAATTCCTGGGGTAGACTGGTGCTACATACTAAGTTCCATACGTGAGTAGGTAGTTGAACGCCTTGTCCAAAAACATCTTACTTCTGAGAGTTGAGCTCACCCTCAGTCCCTCACAGTTCCACACTGCCTGCAGAGTGAGTTTCGGACGTCTTCACCAGAGACGTTTGCCAGAGGCTTCTGAGACGCAAGTTAACAATGCAGACCTGGAGGGTATCTCCAGGTGCAGTAGAGTGGTAATCTGGGAACCTCCTTACTCAGAATACTGCTACCTTCACACTGCCATAAGAATGCAGCTAGTTGAGAGCTGGCTTCTAGGCATGCTTCCCTGGGAGTCCTGAGGACAGGGCAGAACCCACCCGCATCCTGCCTGACTGTAGGCGCAGCTGCTAACATCCTAATGTTAGTGGCTGAGAGAGGTTGCGGGAAAAGCATGTGTAAGCATTGGGTCTGAACTCCTGTGTATCTGAGTTGAATACAGCGATTTCCAATGGCCTTCTTCAATCAGAGTGTAGGTAGTTTCCAACTCCCATGTCAGAGTGGGTAGCAGACATCTGTCTCCCCTGCATACACACTTCTGAGAGTTGAGCTTAAGGCCTGTACCTCCCCATCCAGCCTGCTGGTTCCTTTCAGTTCTAAAAGGCCTAGGCTCGCTGTTTGACGGAAGTGTTGGGAGAGGTAATTGGAATCTCCCGGCACACAAGACTAGGGCCTCCAAGCTCATTCCAGCGATTGCCTAGTAATTCGTGTGGTAGACTGCTGCTACATACTAAGTTCCATACGTGAGAAGGTAGCTGAACGCCTTGTCCAAAAGCATCTTACTTCTGAGAGTTGAGCTCACTCTCAGTCCCTCACAGTTCCACACTGCCTGCAGAGTGAGTTTCGCAGGTCTTCACCAGAGACGTTTGCCACAGGCTTCTGAGACGCAAGTTAACAATGCAGACCTGGAGGGTATCTCCAGGTGCAGTAGAGTGGTAATCTTGGAACCTCCTGACTCAGAATACTGCTACCTTCACACTGCCATAAGAATGCAGCTAGTTGAGAGCTGGCTTCTAGGCATGCTTCCCTGGGAGTGCTGAGGACATGGCAGAACCCACCCGCATCCTGCCTGACTGTAGGCGCAGCTGCTAACATCCTAATGTTAGTGGCTGAGAGAGGTTGCGGGAAAAGCATGTGTAAGCATTGGGCCTGAACTCCTGTGTATCTGAGTTGAATACAGCGATTTCCAATGGCCTTCTTCAATCAGAGTGTAGGTAGTTTCCAACTCCCATGTCAGAGTGGGTAGCAGACATATGTCTCCCCTGCATACACACTTCTGAGAGTTGAGCTTAAGGCCTGTACCTCCCCATCCAGCCTGCTGGTTCCTTTCACTTCTAAAAGGCCTAGGCTCGCTGTTTGACGGAAGTGTTGAGAGAGGTAATTGGAATCTCCCGGCACACAAGACTAGTGCCTCCAAGCTCATTCCAGCGATAGCCTAGTAATTCCTGGGGTAGACAGGTGCTACATACTAAGTTCCATACGTGAGAATGTAGCTGAACGCCTTGTCCAAAAGCATCTTACTTCTGAGAGTTGAGCTCACCCTCAGTCCCTCACAGTTCCACACTGCCTGCAGAGTGAGTTTCGCAGGTCTTCACCAGAGACGTTTGCCACAGGCTTCTGATACGCAAGTTAACAATGCAGACCTGGAGGGTATCTCCAGGTGCAGTAGAGTGGTAATCTCGGAACCGCCTTACTCAGAATACTGCTACCTTCACACTGTCATAAGAATGCAGCTAGTTGAGAGCTGGCTTCTAGGCATGCTTCCCTGTGAGAGCTGAGGACAGGGCAGGACCCTCCCGCATCCTGCCTGACTGTAGACTTACCTGCTAACCTCCTTCTGTTAGTGGCTGGGATAGTTTGTGGGAAAAGCATGTGTAAGCATTGGGCCTGAACTCCCGTGTATCTGAGTTGAATACAGCGATTTCCAAAGTCCTTCTTCAATAGGAGTGTAGCTAGGTTCCAACTCCCATGTCCGAGTGGGTAGCAGACATCTGCCACCCATGCATACACACTTCTGAGAGTTGAGCTTATGGCCTGTAACCCAACATCCTGCCTGCCGCTACCTTTCGCTTCCAAAAGGCCTAGGCTCGCTGCTTGACGCAAGTGTTGGGAGAGGTAACTGGAATCTCCCGGCACACAAGACGAGTGCCTCCAAGCTCAATCAAGCGATTTCCTAGTAATTCCTGGGGTAGACTGGTGCTACATACTAAGTTCCATACGTGAGTAGGTAGTTGAACGCCTTGTCCAAAAACATCTTACTGCTGAGAGTTGAGCTGACCCTCAGTCCCTCACAGTTCCACACTGCCTGCAGAGTGAGTTTCGCACGTCTTCACCAGAGACGTTTGCCAGAGGCCTCTGAGACGCAAGTTAACAATGCAGACCTGGAGGGTATCTCCAGGTGCAGTAGAGTGGTAATCTGGGAACCTCCTGTCTCAGAATACTGCTACCTTGACCCTGCCATAAGTATGCAGCTAGTTGACCGCTGGCTTCAAGACATGCTTCCCTGTGAGAGCTAAGGACAGGGCACAACCCTCCCGCATCCTGCTTGACTGTAGAAGGAGCTGCTAACGTCCTCATGTTAGTGGCAGGGAAAGGTTGTGAGAAAAGCATGTGGAATCGTTGTGCCTGAACCCACGTGTATCTGAGTTGAATACAGCAATTTTCAATGTCCTTTTTCATCAGAGTGTAGTAGGTTCCCACTCGCATGTACGAGTGGGTAGCAGACATCTGCCTCCCATGCATACACACTTCTGAGAGTTGAGCTTATGGCCTGTAACCCTACCTCCTGCCTGCAGCTAGCTTTCGCTTCCAAAAGGCCTAGGCTCGCTGCTTCACCGAAGTGTTGGGAGAGGTAACTGGAATCTCCCGGCAACAAGACTAGTGCCTCCAAGCTCAATCCAGCGATTTCCCAGTAATTCCTGGGGTAGACTGGTGCTACATACTAAGTTCCATACGTGAGTAGGTATTTGAACGCCTTGTCCAAAAACATCTTACTGCTGAGAGTTGAGCTGACCCTCAGTCCCTCACAGTTCCACACTGCCTGCAGAGTGAGTTTCGCACGTCTTCACCAGAGACGTTTGCCAGAGGCCTCTGAGACGCAAGTTAACAATGCAGACCTGGAGGGTATCTCCAGGTGCAGCAGAGTGGTAATCTGGGAACCTCCTTACTCAGAATACTGCTACCTTCACACTGTCATAAGAATGCAGCTAGTTGAGAGCTGGCTTCAAGGCATGCTTCCCTGTGAGAGCTGAGGACAGGGCAGGACCCTCCCGCATCCTGCCTGACTGTAGACTTACCTGCTAACCTCCTTCTGTTAGTGGCTGGGATAGTTTGTGGGAAAAGCATGTGTAAGCATTGGGCCTGAACTCCCGTGTATCTGAGTTGAATACAGCGATTTCCAAAGTCCTTCTTCAATAGGAGTGTAGCTAGGTTCCAACTCCCATGTCCGAGTGGGTAGCAGACATCTGCCACCCATGCATACACACTTCTGAGAGTTGAGCTTATGGCCTGTAACCCAACATCCTGCCTGCCGCTACCTTTCGCTTCCAAAAGGCCTAGGCTCGCTGCTTGACGCAAGTGTTGGGAGAGGTAACTGGAATCTCCCGGCACACAAGACGAGTGCCTCCAAGCTCAATCAAGCGATTTCCTAGTAATTCCTGGGGTAGACTGGTGCTACATACTAAGTTCCATACGTGAGTAGGTAGTTGAACGCCTTGTCCAAAAACATCTTACTTCTGAGAGTTGAGCTCACCCTCAGTCCCTCACAGTTCCACACTGCCTGCAGAGTGAGTTTCGCAAGTCTTCACAAGAGACGTTTGCCACAGGCTTCTGAGACGCAAGTTAACAATGCAGACCTGGAGGGTATCTCCAGGTGCAGTAGAGTGGTAATCTGGGAACCTCCTGACTCAGAATACTGCTACCTTCACACTGCCATAAGAATGCAGCTAGTTGAGAGCTGGCTTCTAGGCATGCTTCCCTGGGAGTGCTGAGGACATGGCAGAACCCACCCGCATCCTGCCTGACTGTAGGCGCAGCTGCTAACATCCTAATGTTAGTGGCTGAGAGAGGTTGCGGGAAAAGCATGTGTAAGCATTGGGCCTGAACTCCTGTGTATCTGAGTTGAATACAGCGATTTCCAATGGCCTTCTTCAATCAGAGTGTAGGTAGTTTCCAACTCCCATGTCAGAGTGGGTAGCAGACATCTGTCTCCCCTGCATACACACTTCTGAGAGTTGAGCTTAAGGCCTGTACCTCCCCATCCAGCCTGCTGGTTCCTTTCAGTTCTAAAAGGCCTAGGCTCGCTGTTTGACGGAAGTGTTGGGAGAGGTAATTGGAATCTCCCGGCACACAAGACTAGGGCCTCCAAGCTCATTCCAGCGATTGCCTAGTAATTCGTGTGGTAGACTGCTGCTACATACTAAGTTCCATACGTGAGAATGTAGCTGAACGCCTTGTCCAAAAGCATCTTACTTCTGAGAGTTGAGCTCACCCTCAGTCCCTCACAGTTCCACACTGCCTGCAGAGTGAGTTTCGCAGGTCTTCACCAGAGACGTTTGCCACAGGCTTCTGAGACGCAAGTTAACAATGCAGACCTGGAGGGTATCTCCAGGTGCAGTAGAGTGGTAATCTCGGAACCGCCTTACTCAGAATACTGCTACCTTCACACTGTCATAAGAATGCAGCTAGTTGAGAGCTGGCTTCTAGGCATGCTTCCCTGTGAGAGCTGAGGACAGGGCAGGACCCTCCCGCATCCTGCCTGACTGTAGACTTACCTGCTAACCTCCTTCTGTTAGTGGCTGGGATAGTTTGTGGGAAAAGCATGTGTAAGCATTGGGCCTGAACTCCCGTGTATCTGAGTTGAATACAGCGATTTCCAAAGTCCTTCTTCAATAGGAGTGTAGCTAGGTTCCAACTCCCATGTCCGAGTGGGTAGCAGACATCTGCCACCCATGCATACACACTTCTGAGAGTTGAGCTTATGGCCTGTAACCCAACATCCTGCCTGCCGCTACCTTTCGCTTCCAAAAGGCCTAGGCTCGCTGCTTGACGCAAGTGTTGGGAGAGGTAACTGGAATCTCCCGGCACACAAGACGAGTGCCTCCAAGCTCAATCAAGCGATTTCCTAGTAATTCCTGGGGTAGACTGGTGCTACATACTAAGTTCCATACGTGAGTAGGTAGTTGAACGCCTTGTCCAAAAACATCTTACTTCTGAGAGTTGAGCTCACCCTCAGTCCCTCACAGTTCCACACTGCCTGCAGAGTGAGTTTCGGACGTCTTCACCAGAGACGTTTGCCAGAGGCTTCTGAGACGCAAGTTAACAATGCAGACCTGGAGGGTATCTCCAGGTGCAGTAGAGTGGTAATCTGGGAACCTCCTGACTCAGAATACAGCTACCTTCACACTGCCATAAGAATGCAGCTAGTTGAGAGCTGGCTTCTAGGCATGCTTCCTTGGGAGTGCTGAGGACATGGCAGAACCCACCCGCATCCTGCCTGACTGTAGGCGCAGCTGCTAACATCCTAATGTTAGTGGCTGAGAGAGGTTGCGGGAAAAGCATGTGTAAGCATTGGGCCTGAACTCCTGTGTATCTGAGTTGAATACAGCGATTTCCAATGGCCTTCTTCAATCAGAGTGTAGGTAGTTTCCAACTCCCATGTCAGAGTGGGTAGCAGACATCTGTCTCCCCTGCATACACACTTCTGAGAGTTGAGCTTAAGGCCTGTACCTCCCCATCCAGCCTGCTGGTTCCTTTCAGTTCTAAAAGGCCTAGGCTCGCTGTTTGACGGAAGTGTTGGGAGAGGTAATTGGAATCTCCCGGCACACAAGACTAGTGCCTCCAAGCTCATTCCAGCGATAGCCTAGTAATTCCTGGGGTAGACAGGTGCTACATACTAAGTTCCATACGTGAGAATGTAGCTGAACGCCTTGTCCAAAAGCATCTTACTTCTGAGAGTTGAGCTCACCCTCAGTCCCTCACAGTTCCACACTGCCTGCAGAGTGAGTTTCGCAGGTCTTCACCAGAGACGTTTGCCACAGGCTTCTGAGACGCAAGTTAACAATGCAGACCTGGAGGGTATCTCCAGGTGCAGTAGAGTGGTAATCTGGGAACCTCCTTACTCAGAATACTGCTACCTTCACACTGTCATAAGAATGCAGCTAGTTGAGAGCTGGCTTCAAGGCATGCTTCCCTGTGAGAGCTGAGGACAGGGCAGGACCCTCCCGCATCCTGCCTGACTGTAGACTTACCTGCTAACCTCCTTCTGTTAGTGGCTGGGATAGTTTGTGGGAAAAGCATGTGTAAGCATTGGGCCTGAACTCCCGTGTATCTGAGTTGAATACAGCGATTTCCAAAGTCCTTCTTCAATAGGAGTGTAGCTAGGTTCCAACTCCCATGTCCGAGTGGGTAGCAGACATCTGCCACCCATGCATACACACTTCTGAGAGTTGAGCTTATGGCCTGTAACCCAACATCCTGCCTGCCGCTACCTTTCGCTTCCAAAAGGCCTAGGCTCGCTGCTTGACGCAAGTGTTGGGAGAGGTAACTGGAATCTCCCGGCACACAAGACGAGTGCCTCCAAGCTCAATCAAGCGATTTCCTAGTAATTCCTGGGGTAGACTGGTGCTACATACTAAGTTCCATACGTGAGTAGGTATTTGAACGCCTTGTCCAAAAACATCTTACTGCTGAGAGTTGAGCTGACCCTCAGTCCCTCACAGTTCCACACTGCCTGCAGAGTGAGTTTCGCACGTCTTCACCAGAGACGTTTGCCAGAGGCCTCTGAGACGAAAGTTAACAATGCAGACCTGGAGGGTATCTCCAGGTGCAGTAGAGTGGTAATCTGGGAACCTCCTGTCTCAGAATACTGCTACCTTGACCCTGCCATAAGTATGCAGCTAGTTGACCGCTGGCTTCAAGACATGCTTCCCTGTGAGAGCTAAGGACAGGGCACAACCCTCCCGCATCCTGCTTGACTGTAGAAGGAGCTGCTAACGTCCTCATGTTAGTGGCAGGGAAAGGCTGTGAGAAAAGCATGTGGAATCGTTGTGCCTGAACCCACGTGTATCTGAGTTGAATACAGCAATTTCCAAAGTCCTTTTTCATCAGAGTGTAGTAGGTTCCCACTCGCATGTACGAGTGGGTAGAAGACATCTGACTCCCATGCATACACACTTCTGAGAGTTGAGCTTATGGCCTGTAACCCTACCTCCTGCCTGCAGCTAGCTTTCGCTTCCAAAAGGCCTAGGCTCGCTGCTTGACGCAAGTGTTGGGAGAGGTAACTGGAATCTCCCGGCAACAAGACTAGTGCCTCCAAGCTCAATCCAGCGATTTCCCAGTAATTCCTGGGGTAGACTGGTGCTACATACTAAGTTCCATACGTGAGTAGGTATTTGAACGCCTTGTCCAAAAACATCTTACTGCTGAGAGTTGAGCTGACCCTCAGTCCCTCACAGTTCCACACTGCCTGCAGAGTGAGTTTCGCACGTCTTCACCAGAGACGTTTGCCAGAGGCCTCTGAGACGCAAGTTAACAATGCAGACCTGGAGGGTATCTCCAGATGCAGTAGAGTGGTAATCTGGGAACCTCCTTACACAGAATACTGCTACCTTCACACTGTCGTAAGAATGCAGGTAGTTGAGAGCTGGCTTCAAGGCATGCTTCCCTGTGAGAGCTGAGGACAGGGCAGGACCCTCCCGCATCCTGCCTGACTGTAGACTTACCTGCTAACCTCCTTCTGTTAGTGGCTGGGATAGTTTGTGGGAAAAGCATGTGTAAGCATTGGGCCTGAACTCCCGTGTATCTGAGTTGAATACAGCGATTTCCAAAGTCCTTCTTCAATAGGAGTGTAGCTAGGTTCCAACTCCCATGTCCGAGTGGGTAGCAGACATCTGCCACCCATGCATACACACTTCTGAGAGTTGAGCTTATGGCCTGTAACCCAACATCCTGCCTGCCGCTACCTTTCGCTTCCAAAAGGCCTAGGCTCGCTGCTTGACGCAAGTGTTGGGAGAGGTAACTGGAATCTCCCGGCACACAAGACGAGTGCCTCCAAGCTCAATCAAGCGATTTCCTAGTAATTCCTGGGGTAGACTGGTGCTACATACTAAGTTCCATACGTGAGTAGGTAGTTGAACGCCTTGTCCAAAAACATCTTACTGCTGAGAGTTGAGCTGACCCTCAGTCCCTCACAGTTCCACACTGCCTGCAGAGTGAGTTTCGCACGTCTTCACCAGAGACGTTTGCCAGAGGCCTCTGAGACGCAAGTTAACAATGCAGACCTGGAGGGTATCTCCAGGTGCAGTAGAGTGGTAATCTGGGAACCTCCTGTCTCAGAATACTGCTACCTTGACCCTGCCATAAGTATGCAGCTAGTTGACCGCTGGCTTCAAGACATGCTTCCCTGTGAGAGCTAAGGACAGGGCACAACCCTCCCGCATCCTGCTTGACTGTAGAAGGAGCTGCTAACGTCCTCATGTTAGTGGCAGGGAAAGGTTGTGAGAAAAGCATGTGGAATCGTTGTGCCTGAACCCACGTGTATCTGAGTTGAATACAGCAATTTTCAATGTCCTTTTTCATCAGAGTGTAGTAGGTTCCCACTCGCATGTACGAGTGGGTAGCAGACATCTGCCTCCCATGCATACACACTTCTGAGAGTTGAGCTTATGGCCTGTAACCCTACCTCCTGCCTGCAGCTAGCTTTCGCTTCCAAAAGGCCTAGGCTCGCTGCTTCACCGAAGTGTTGGGAGAGGTAACTGGAATCTCCCGGCAACAAGACTAGTGCCTCCAAGCTCAATCCAGCGATTTCCCAGTAATTCCTGGGGTAGACTGGTGCTACATACTAAGTTCCATACGTGAGTAGGTATTTGAACGCCTTGTCCAAAAACATCTTACTGCTGAGAGTTGAGCTGACCCTCAGTCCCTCACAGTTCCACACTGCCTGCAGAGTGAGTTTCGCACGTCTTCACCAGAGACGTTTGCCAGAGGCCTCTGAGACGCAAGTTAACAATGCAGACCTGGAGGGTATCTCCAGGTGCAGCAGAGTGGTAATCTGGGAACCTCCTTACTCAGAATACTGCTACCTTCACACTGTCATAAGAATGCAGCTAGTTGAGAGCTGGCTTCAAGGCATGCTTCCCTGTGAGAGCTGAGGACAGGGCAGGACCCTCCCGCATCCTGCCTGACTGTAGACTTACCTGCTAACCTCCTTCTGTTAGTGGCTGGGATAGTTTGTGGGAAAAGCATGTGTAAGCATTGGGCCTGAACTCCCGTGTATCAGAGTTGAATACAGCGATTTCCAAAGTCCTTCTTCAATAGGAGTGTAGCTAGGTTCCAACTCCCATGTCCGAGTGGGTAGCAGACATCTGCCACCCATGCATACACACTTCTGAGAGTTGAGCTTATGGCCTGTAACCCAACATCCTGCCTGCCGCTACCTTTCGCTTCCAAAAGGCCTAGGCTCGCTGCTTGACGCAAGTGTTGGGAGAGGTAACTGGAATCTCCCGGCACACAAGACGAGTGCCTCCAAGCTCAATCAAGCGATTTCCTAGTAATTCCTGGGGTAGACTGGTGCTACATACTAAGTTCCATACGTGAGTAGGTAGTTGAACGCCTTGTCCAAAAACATCTTACTTCTGAGAGTTGAGCTCACCCTCAGTCCCTCACAGTTCCACACTGCCTGCAGAGTGAGTTTCGCAAGTCTTCACAAGAGACGTTTGCCACAGGCTTCTGAGACGCAAGTTAACAATGCAGACCTGGAGGGTATCTCCAGGTGCAGTAGAGTGGTAATCTTGGAACCTCCTGACTCAGAATACTGCTACCTTCACACTGCCATAAGAATGCAGCTAGTTGAGAGCTGGCTTCTAGGCATGCTTCCCTGGGAGTGCTGAGGACATGGCAGAACCCACCCGCATCCTGCCTGACTGTAGGCGCAGCTGCTAACATCCTAATGTTAGTGGCTGAGAGAGGTTGCGGGAAAAGCATGTGTAAGCATTGGGCCTGAACTCCTGTGTATCTGAGTTGAATACAGCGATTTCCAATGGCCTTCTTCAATCAGAGTGTAGGTAGTTTCCAACTCCCATGTCAGAGTGGGTAGCAGACATCTGTCTCCCCTGCATACACACTTCTGAGAGTTGAGCTTAAGGCCTGTACCTCCCCATCCAGCCTGCTGGTTCCTTTCAGTTCTAAAAGGCCTAGGCTCGCTGTTTGACGGAAGTGTTGGGAGAGGTAATTGGAATCTCCCGGCACACAAGACTAGGGCCTCCAAGCTCATTCCAGCGATTGCCTAGTAATTCGTGTGGTAGACTGCTGCTACATACTAAGTTCCATACGTGAGAATGTAGCTGAACGCCTTGTCCAAAAGCATCTTACTTCTGAGAGTTGAGCTCACCCTCAGTCCCTCACAGTTCCACACTGCCTGCAGAGTGAGTTTCGCAGGTCTTCACCAGAGACGTTTGCCACAGGCTTCTGAGACGCAAGTTAACAATGCAGACCTGGAGGGTATCTCCAGGTGCAGTAGAGTGGTAATCTCGGAACCGCCTTACTCAGAATACTGCTACCTTCACACTGTCATAAGAATGCAGCTAGTTGAGAGCTGGCTTCTAGGCATGCTTCCCTGTGAGAGCTGAGGACAGGGCAGGACCCTCCCGCATCCTGCCTGACTGTAGACTTACCTGCTAACCTCCTTCTGTTAGTGGCTGGGATAGTTTGTTGGAAAAGTATGTGTAAGCATTGGGCCTGAACTCCCGTGTATCTGAGTTGAATACAGCGATTTCCAAAGTCCTTCTTCAATAGGAGTGTAGCTAGGTTCCAACTCCCATGTCCGAGTGGGTAGCAGACATCTGCCACCCATGCATACACACTTCTGAGAGTTGAGCTTATGGCCTGTAACCCAACATCCTGCCTGCCGCTACCTTTCGCTTCCAAAAGGCCTAGGCTCGCTGCTTGACGCAAGTGTTGGGAGAGGTAACTGGAATCTCCCGGCACACAAGACGAGTGCCTCCAAGCTCAATCAAGCGATTTCCTAGTAATTCCTGGGGTAGACTGGTGCTACATACTAAGTTCCATACGTGAGTAGGTAGTTGAACGCCTTGTCCAAAAACATCTTACTTCTGAGAGTTGAGCTCACCCTCAGTCCCTCACAGTTCCACACTGCCTGCAGAGTGAGTTTCGGACGTCTTCACCAGAGACGTTTGCCAGAGGCTTCTGAGACGCAAGTTAACAATGCAGACCTGGAGGGTATCTCCAGGTGCAGTAGAGTGGTAATCTGGGAACCTCCTGACTCAGAATACAGCTACCTTCACACTGCCATAAGAATGCAGCTAGTTGAGAGCTGGCTTCTAGGCATGCTTCCTTGGGAGTGCTGAGGACATGGCAGAACCCACCCGCATCCTGCCTGACTGTAGGCGCAGCTGCTAACATCCTAATGTTAGTGGCTGAGAGAGGTTGCGGGAAAAGCATGTGTAAGCATTGGGCCTGAACTCCTGTGTATCTGAGTTGAATACAGCGATTTCCAATGGCCTTCTTCAATCAGAGTGTAGGTAGTTTCCAACTCCCATGTCAGAGTGGGTAGCAGACATCTGTCTCCCCTGCATACACACTTCTGAGAGTTGAGCTTAAGGCCTGTACCTCCCCATCCAGCCTGCTGGTTCCTTTCAGTTCTAAAAGGCCTAGGCTCGCTGTTTGACGGAAGTGTTGGGAGAGGTAATTGGAATCTCCCGGCACACAAGACTAGTGCCTCCAAGCTCATTCCAGCGATAGCCTAGTAATTCCTGGGGTAGACAGGTGCTACATACTAAGTTCCATACGTGAGAATGTAGCTGAACGCCTTGTCCAAAAGCATCTTACTTCTGAGAGTTGAGCTCACCCTCAGTCCCTCACAGTTCCACACTGCCTGCAGAGTGAGTTTCGCACGTCTTCACCAGAGACGTTTGCCAGAGGCTTCTGAGACGCAAGTTAACAATGCAGACCTGGAGGGTATCTCCAGGTGCAGTAGAGTGGTAATCTGGGAACCTCCTTACTCAGAATACTGCTACCTTCACACTGTCATAAGAATGCAGCTAGTTGAGAGCTGGCTTCAAGGCATGCTTCCCTGTGAGAGCTGAGGACAGGGCAGGACCCTCCCGCATCCTGCCTGACTGTAGACTTACCTGCTAACCTCCTTCTGTTAGTGGCTGGGATAGTTTGTGGGAAAAGCATGTGTAAGCATTGGGCATGAACTCCCGTGTATCTGAGTTGAATAAAGCGATTTCCAAAGTCCTTCTTCAATAGGAGTGTAGCTAGGTTCCAACTCCCATGTCCGAGTGGGTAGCAGACATCTGCCACCCATGCATACACACTTCTGAGAGTTGAGCTTATGGCCTGTAACCCAACATCCTGCCTGCCGCTACCTTTCGCTTCCAAAAGGCCTAGGCTCGCTGCTTGACGCAAGTGTTGGGAGAGGTAACTGGAATCTCCGGGCACACAAGACGAGTGCCTCCAAGCTCAATCAAGCGATTTCCTAGTAATTCCTGGGGTAGACTGGTGCTACATACTAAGTTCCATACGTGAGTAGGTATTTGAACGCCTTGTCCAAAAACATCTTACTGCTGAGAGTTGAGCTGACCCTCAGTCCCTCACAGTTCCACACTGCCTGCAGAGTGAGTTTCGCACGTCTTCACCAGAGACGTTTGCCAGAGGCCTCTGAGACGCAAGTTAACAATGCAGACCTGGAGGGTATCTCCAGGTGCAGTAGAGTGGTAATCTGGGAACCTCCTGTCTCAGAATACTGCTACCTTGACCCTGCCATAAGTATGCAGCTAGTTGACCGCTGGCTTCAAGACATGCTTCCCTGTGAGAGCTAAGGACAGGGCACAACCCTCCCGCATCCTGCTTGACTGTAGAAGGAGCTGCTAACGTCCTCATGTTAGTGGCAGGGAAAGGTTGTGAGAAAAGCATGTGGAATCGTTGTGCCTGAACCCACGTGTATCTGAGTTGAATACAGCAATTTCCAAAGTCCTTTTTCATCAGAGTGTAGTAGGTTCCCACTCGCATGTACGAGTGGGTAGAAGACATCTGACTCCCATGCATACACACTTCTGAGAGTTGAGCTTATGGCCTGTAACCCTACCTCCTGCCTGCAGCTAGCTTTCGCTTCCAAAAGGCCTAGGCTCGCTGCTTGACGCAAGTGTTGGGAGAGGTAACTGGAATCTCCCGGCAACAAGACTAGTGCCTCCAAGCTCAATCCAGCGATTTCCCAGTAATTCCTGGGGTAGACTGGTGCTACATACTAAGTTCCATACGTGAGTAGGTATTTGAACGCCTTGTCCAAAAACATCTTACTGCTGAGAGTTGAGCTGACCCTCAGTCCCTCACAGTTCCACACTGCCTGCAGAGTGAGTTTCGCACGTCTTCACCAGAGACGTTTGCCAGAGGCCTCTGAGACGCAAGTTAACAATGCAGACCTGGAGGGTATCTCCAGGTGCAGTAGAGTGGTAATCTGGGAACCTCCTTACACAGAATACTGCTACCTTCACACTGTCGTAAGAATGCAGGTAGTTGAGAGCTGGCTTCAAGGCATGCTTCCCTGTGAGAGCTGAGGACAGGGCAGGACCCTCCCGCATCCTGCCTGACTGTAGACTTACCTGCTAACCTCCTTCTGTTAGTGGCTGGGATAGTTTGTGGGAAAAGCATGTGTAAGCATTGGGCCTGAACTCCCGTGTATCAGAGTTGAATACAGCGATTTCCAAAGTCCTTCTTCAATAGGAGTGTAGCTAGGTTCCAACTCCCATGTCCGAGTGGGTAGCAGACATCTGCCACCCATGCATACACACTTCTGAGAGTTGAGCTTATGGCCTGTAACCCAACATCCTGCCTGCCGCTACCTTTCACTTCCAAAAGGCCTAGGCTCGCTGCTTGACGCAAGTGTTGGGAGAGGTAACTGGAATCTCCCGGCACACAAGACGAGTGCCTCCAAGCTCAATCAAGCGATTTCCTAGTAATTCCTGGGGTAGACTGGTGCTACATACTAAGTTCCATACGTGAGTAGGTAGTTGAACGCCTTGTCCAAAAACATCTTACTTCTGAGAGTTGAGCTCACCCTCAGTCCCTCACAGTTCCACACTGCCTGCAGAGTGAGTTTCGGACGTCTTCACCAGAGACGTTTGCCAGAGGCTTCTGAGACGCAAGTTAACAATGCAGACCTGGAGGGTATCTCCAGGTGCAGTAGAGTGGTAATCTGGGAACCTCCTTACTCAGAATACTGCTACCTTCACACTGCCATAAGAATGCAGCTAGTTGAGAGCTGGCTTCTAGGCATGCTTCCCTGGGAGTGCTGAGGACAGGGCAGAACCCACCCGCATCCTGCCTGACTGTAGGCGCAGCTGCTAACATCCTAATGTTAGTGGCTGAGAGAGGTTGCGGGAAAAGCATGTGTAAGCATTGGGCCTGAACTCCTGTGTATCTGAGTTGAATACAGCGATTTCCAATGGCCTTCTTCAATCAGAGTGTAGGTAGTTTCCAACTCCCATGTCAGAGTGGGTAGCAGACATCTGTCTCCCCTGCATACACACTTCTGAGAGTTGAGCTTAAGGCCTGTACCTCCCCATCCAGCCTGCTGGTTCCTTTCACTTCTAAAAGGCCTAGGCTCGCTGTTTGACGGAAGTGTTGGGAGAGGTAATTGGAATCTCCCGGCACACAAGACTAGTGCCTCCAAGCTCATTCCAGCGATAGCCTAGTAATTCGTGTGGTAGACTGCTGCTACATACTAAGTTCCATACGTGAGAATGTAGCTGAACGCCTTGTCCAAAAGCATCTTACTTCTGAGAGTTGAGCTCACCCTCAGTCCCTCACAGTTCCACACTGCCTGCAGAGTGAGTTTCGCAGGTCTTCACCAGAGACGTTTGCCACAGGCTTCTGAGACGCAAGTTAACAATGCAGACCTGGAGGGTATCTCCAGGTGCAGTAGAGTGGTAATCTGGGAACCTCCCTACTGAGAATACTGCTACCTTCACACTGTCATAAGAATGCAGCTAGTTGAGAGCTGGCTTCAAGGCATGCTTCCCTGTGAGAGCTGAGGACAGGGCAGGACCCTCCCGCATCCTGCCTGACTGTAGACTTACCTGCTAACCTCCTTCTGTTAGTGGCTGGGATAGTTTGTGGGAAAAGCATGTGTAAGCATTGGGCCTGAACTCCCGTGTATCTGAGTTGAATACAACGATTTCCAAAGTCCTTCTTCAATAGGAGTGTAGCTAGGTTCCAACTCCAATGTCCGAGTGGGTAGCAGACATCTGCCACCCATGCATACACACTTCTGAGAGTTGAGCTTATGGCCTGTAACCCAACATCCTGCCTGCCGCTACCTTTCGCTTCCAAAAGGCCTAGGCTCGCTGCTTGACGCAAGTGTTGGGAGAGGTAACTGGAATCTCCCGGCACACAAGACGAGTGCCTCCAAGCTCAATCAAGCGATTTCCTAGTAATTCCTGGGGTAGACTGGGGCTACATACTAAGTTCCATACGTGAGTAGGTATTTGAACGCCTTGTCCAAAAACATCTTACTTCTGAGAGTTGAGCTGACCCTCAGTCCCTCACAGTTCCACACTGCCTGCAGAGTGAGTTTCGCACGTCTTCACCAGAGACGTTTGCCAGAGGCCTCTGAGACGCAAGTTAACAATGCAGACCTGGAGGGTATCTCCAGGTGCAGTAGAGTGGTAATCTGGGAACCTCCTGTCTCAGAATACTGCTACCTTGACCCTGCCATAAGTATGCAGCTAGTTGACCGCTGGCTTCAAGACATGCTTCCCTGTGAGAGCTAAGGACAGGGCACAACCCTCCCGCATCCTGCTTGACTGTAGAAGGAGCTGCTAACGTCCTCATGTTAGTGGCAGGGAAAGGTTGTGAGAAAAGCATGTGGAATCGTTGTGCCTGAACCCACGTGTATCTGAGTTGAATACAGCAATTTCCAAAGTCCTTTTTCATCAGAGTGTAGTAGGTTCCCACTCGCATGTACGAGTGGGTAGAAGACATCTGCCTCCCATGCATACACACTTCTGAGAGTTGAGCTTATGGCCTGTAACCCTACCTCCTGCCTGCAGCTAGCTTTCGCTTCCAAAAGGCCTAGGCTCGCTGCTTCACCGAAGTGTTGGGAGAGGTAACTGGAATCTCCCGGCAACAAGACTAGTGCCTCCAAGCTCAATCCAGCGATTTCCCAGTAATTCCTGGGGTAGACTGGTGCTACATACTAAGTTCCATACGTGAGTAGGTATTTGAACGCCTTGTCCAAAAACATCTTACTGCTGAGAGTTGAGCTGACCCTCAGTCCCTCACAGTTCCACACTGCCTGCAGAGTGAGTTTCGCACGTCTTCACCAGAGACGTTTGCCAGAGGCCTCTGAGACGCAAGTTAACAATGCAGACCTGGAGGGTATCTCCAGGTGCAGTAGAGTGGTAATCTGGGAACCTCCTTACTCAGAATACTGCTACCTTCACACTGTCATAAGAATGCAGCTAGTTGAGAGCTGGCTTCAAGGCATGCTTCCCTGTGAGAGCTGAGGACAGGGCAGCACCCTCCCGCATCCTGCCTGACTGTAGATTTACCTGCTAACCTCCTTCTGTTAGTGGCTGGGATAGTTTGTGGGAAAAGCGTGTGTAAGCATTGGGCCTGAACTCCCGTGTATCTGAGTTGAATACAGCGATTTCCAAAGTCCTTCTTCAATAGGAGTGTAGCTAGGTTCCAACTCCCATGTCCGAGTGGGTAGCAGACATCTGCCACCCATGCATACACACTTCTGAGAGTTGAGCTTATGGCCTGTAACCCAACATCCTGCCTGCCGCTACCTTTCGCTTCCAAAAGGCCTAGGCTCGCTGCTTGACGCAAGTGTTGGGAGAGGTAACTGGAATCTCCCGGCACACAAGACGAGTGCCTCCAAGCTCAATCAAGCGATTTCCTAGTAATTCCTGGGGTAGACTGGTGCTACATACTAAGTTCCATACGTGAGTAGGTATTTGAACGCCTTGTCCAAAAACATCTTACTTCTGAGAGTTGAGCTCACCCTCTGTCCCTCACAGTTCCACACTGCCTGCAGAGTGAGTTTCGGACGTCTTCACCAGAGACGTTTGCCAGAGGCTTCTGAGACGCAAGTTAACAATGCAGACCTGGAGGGTATCTCCAGGTGCAGTAGAGTGGTAATCTGGGAACCTCCTGACTCAGAATACAGCTACCTTCACACTGCCATAAGAATGCAGCTAGTTGAGAGCTGGCTTCTAGGCATGCTTCCTTGGGAGTGCTGAGGACATGGCAGAACCCACCCGCATCCTGCCTGACTGTAGGCGCAGCTGCTAACATCCTAATGTTAGTGGCTGAGAGAGGTTGCGGGAAAAGCATGTGTAAGCATTGGGCCTGAACTCCTGTGTATCTGAGTTGAATACAGCGATTTCCAATGGCCTTCTTCAATCAGAGTGTAGGTAGTTTCCAACTCCCATGTCAGAGTGGGTAGCAAACATCTGTCTCCCTTGCATACACACTTCTGAGAGTTGAGCTTAAGGCCTGTACCTCCCCATCCAGCCTGCTGGTTCCTTTCAGTTCTAAAAGGCCTAGGCTCGCTGTTTGACGGAAGTGTTGGGAGAGGTAACTGGAATCTCCCGGCACACAAGACTAGTGCCTCCAAGCTCATTCCAGCGATAGCCTAGTAATTCCTGGGGTAACAGGTGCTACATACTAAGTTCCATACGTGAGAACGTAGCTGAACGCCTTGTCCAAAAGCATCTTACTTCTGAGAGTTGAGCTCACCCTCAGTCCCTCACAGTTCCACACTGCCTGCAGAGTGAGTTTCGCAGGTCTTCACCAGAGACGTTTGCCAGAGGCTTCTGAGACGCAAGTTAACAATGCAGACCTGAAGGGTATCTCCAGGTGCAGTAGAGTGGTAATCTGGGAACCTCCTTACTCAGAATACTGCTACCTTCACACTGTCATAAGAATGCAGCTAGTTGAGAGCTGGCTTCAAGGCATGCTTCCCTGTGAGAGCTGAGGACAGGGCAGGACCCTCCCGCATCCTGCCTGACTGTAGACTTACCTGCTAACCTCCTTCTGTTAGTGGCTGGGATAGTTTGTGGGAAAAGCATGTGTAAGCATTGGGCCTGAACTCCCGTGTATCTGAGTTGAATACAGCGATTTCCAAAGTCCTTCTTCAATAGGAGTGTAGCTAGGTTCCAACTCCCATGTCCGAGTGGGTAGCAGACATCTGCCACCCATGCATACACACTTCTGAGAGTTGAGCTTATGGCCTGTAACCCAACATCCTGCCTGCCGCTACCTTTCGCTTCCAAAAGGCCTAGGCTCGCTGCTTGACGCAAGTGTTGGGAGAGGTAACTGGAATCTCCCGGCACACAAGACGAGTGCCTCCAAGCTCAATCAAGCGATTTCCTAGTAATTCCTGGGGTAAACTGGTGCTACATACTAAGTTCCATACGTGAGTAGGTATTTGAACGCCTTGTCCAAAAACATCTTACTGCTGAGAGTTGAGCTAACCCTCAGTCCCTCACAGTTCCACACTGCCTGCAGAGTGAGTTTCGCACGTCTTCACCAGAGACGTTTGCCAGAGGCCTCTGAGACGAAAGTTAACAATGCAGACCTGGAGGGTATCTCCAGGTGCAGTAGAGTGGTAATCTGGGAACCTCCTGTCTCAGAATACTGCTACCTTGACCCTGCCATAAGTATGCAGCTAGTTGACCGCTGGCTTCAAGACATGCTTCCCTGTGAGAGCTAAGGACAGGGCACAACCCTCCCGCATCCTGCTTGACTGTAGAAGGAGCTGCTAACGTCCTCATGTTAGTGGCAGGGAAAGGTTGTGAGAAAAGCATGTGGAATCGTTGTGCCTGAACCCACGTGTATCTGAGTTGAATACAGCAATTTCCAAAGTCCTTTTTCATCAGAGTGTAGTAGGTTCCCACTCGCATGTACGAGTGGGTAGAAGACATCTGCCTCCCATGCATACACACTTCTGAGAGTTGAGCTTATGGCCTGTAACCCTACCTCCTGCCTGCAGCTAGCTTTCGCTTCCAAAAGGCCTAGGCTCGCTGCTTGACGCAAGTGTTGGGAGAGGTAACTGGAATCTCCCGGCAACAAGACTAGTGCCTCCAAGCTCAATCCAGCGATTTCCCAGTAATTCCTGGGGTAGACTGGTGCTACATACTAAGTTCCATACGTGAGTAGGTATTTGAACGCCTTGTCCAAAAACATCTTACTGCTGAGAGTTGAGCTGACCCTCAGTCCCTCACAGTTCCACACTGCCTGCAAAGTGAGTTTCGCACGTCTTCACCAGAGACGTTTGCCAGAGGCCTCTGAGACGCAAGTTAACAATGCAGACCTGGAGGGTATCTCCAGGTGCAGTAGAGTGGTAATCTGGGAACCTCCTTACTCAGAATACTGCTACCTTCACACTGTCGTAAGAATGCAGCTAGTTGAGAGCTGGCTTCAAGGCATGCTTCCCTGTGAGAGCTGAGGACAGGGCAGGACCCTCCCGCATCCTGCCTGACTGTAGACTTACCTGCTAACCTCCTTCTGTTAGTGGCTGGGATAGTTTGTGGGAAAAGCATGTGTAAGCATTGGGCCTGAACTCCCGTGTATCTGAGTTGAATACAGCGATTTCCAAAGTCCTTCTTCAATAGGAGTGTAGCTAGGTTCCAACTCCCATGTCCGAGTGGGTAGCAGACATCTGCCACCCATGCATACACACTTCTGAGAGTTGAGCTTATGGCCTGTAACCCAACATCCTGCCTGCCGCTACCTTTCGCTTCCAAAAGGCCTAGGCTCGCTGCTTGACGCAAGTGTTGGGAGAGGTAACTGGAATCTCCCGGCACACAAGACGAGTGCCTCCAAGCTCAATCAAGCGATTTCCTAGTAATTCCTGGGGTAGACTGGTGCTACATACTAAGTTCCATACGTGAGTAGGTATTTGAACGCCTTGTCCAAAAACATCTTACTGCTGAGAGTTGAGCTGACCCTCAGTCCCTCACAGTTCCACACTGCCTGCAGAGTGAGTTTCGCACGTCTTCACCAGAGACGTTTGCCAGAGGCCTCTGAGACGAAAGTTAACAATGCAGACCTGGAGGGTATCTCCAGGTGCAGTAGAGTGGTAATCTGGGAACCTCCTGTCTCAGAATACTGCTACCTTGACCCTGCCATAAGTATGCAGCTAGTTGACCGCTGGCTTCAAGACATGCTTCCCTGTGAGAGCTAAGGACAGGGCACAACCCTCCCGCATCCTGCTTGACTGTAGAAGGAGCTGCTAACGTCCTCATGTTAGTGGCAGGGAAAGGTTGTGAGAAAAGCATGTGGAATCGTTGTGCCTGAACCCACGTGTATCTGAGTTGAATACAGCAATTTCCAAAGTCCTTTTTCATCAGAGTGTAGTAGGTTCCCACTCGCATGTACGAGTGGGTAGAAGACATCTGCCTCCCATGCATACACACTTCTGAGAGTTGAGCTTATGGCCTGTAACCCTACCTCCTGCCTGCAGCTAGCTTTCACTTCCAAAAGGCCTAGGCTCGCTGCTTGACGCAAGTGTTGGGGAGGTAACTGGAATCTCCCGGCAACAAGACTAGTGCCTCCAAGCTCAATCCAGCGATTTCCCAGTAATTCCTGGGGTAGACTGGTGCTACATACTAAGTTCCATACGTGAGTAGGTATTTGAACGCCTTGTCCAAAAACATCTTACTGCTGAGAGTTGAGCTGACCCTCAGTCCCTCACAGTTCCACACTGCCTGCAGAGTGAGTTTCGCACGTCTTCACCAGAGACGTTTGCCAGAGGCCTCTGAGACGCAAGTTAACAATGCAGACCTGGAGGGTATCTCCAGGTGCAGTAGAGTGGTAATCTCGGAACCTCCTTACTCAGAATACTGCTACCTTCACACTGTCATAAGAATGCAGCTAGTTGAGAGCTGGCTTCAAGGCATGCTTCCCTGTGAGAGCTGAGGACAGGGCAGGACCCTCCCGCATCCTGCCTGACTGTAGACTTACCTGCTAACCTCCTTCTGTTAGTGGCTGGGATAGTTTGTGGGAAAAGCATGTGTAAGCATTGGGCCTGAACTCCCGTGTATCTGAGTTGAATACAGCGATTTCCAAAGTCCTTCTTCAATAGGAGTGTAGCTAGGTTCCAACTCCCATGTCCGAGTGGGTAGCAGACATCTGCCACCCATGCATACACACTTCTGAGAGTTGAGCTTATGGCCTGTAACCCAACATCCTGCCTGCCGCTACCTTTCGCTTCCAAAAGGCCTAGGCTCGCTGCTTGACGCAAGTGTTGGGAGAGGTAACTGGAATCTCCCGGCACACAAGACGAGTGCCTCCAAGCTCAATCAAGCGATTTCCTAGTAATTCCTGGGGTAGACTGGTGCTACATACTAAGTTCCATACGTGAGTAGGTAGTTGAACGCCTTGTCCAAAAACATCTTACTTCTGAGAGTTGAGCTCACCCTCAGTCCCTCACAGTTCCACACTGCCTGCAGAGTGAGTTTCGGACGTCTTCACCAGAGACGTTTGCCAGAGGCTTCTGAGACGCAAGTTAACAATGCAGACCTGGAGGGTATCTCCAGGTGCAGTAGAGTGGTAATCTGGGAACCTCCTTACTCAGAATACTGCTACCTTCACACTGCCATAAGAATGCAGCTAGTTGAGAGCTGGCTTCTAGGCATGCTTCCCTGGGAGTGCTGAGGACAGGGCAGAACCCACCCGCATCCTGCCTGACTGTAGGCGCAGCTGCTAACATCCTAATGTTAGTGGCTGAGAGAGGTTGCGGGAAAAGCATGTGTAAGCATTGGGCCTGAACTCCTGTGTATCTGAGTTGAATACAGCGATTTCCAATGGCCTTCTTCAATCAGAGTGTAGGTAGTTTCCAACTCCCATGTCAGAGTGGGTAGCAGACATCTGTCTCCCCTGCATACACACTTCTGAGAGTTGAGCTTAAGGCCTGTACCTCCCCATCCAGCCTGCTGGTTCCTTTCACTTCTAAAAGGCCTAGGCTCGCTGTTTGACGGAAGTGTTGGGAGAGGTAATTGGAATCTCCCGGCACACAAGACTAGTGCCTCCAAGCTCATTCCAGCGATAGCCTAGTAATTCGTGTGGTAGACTGTTGCTACATACTAAGTTCCATACGTGAGAATGTAGCTGAACGCCTTGTCCAAAAGCATCTTACTTCTGAGAGTTGAGCTCACCCTCAGTCCCTCACAGTTCCACACTGCCTGCAGAGTGAGTTTCGCAGGTCTTCACCAGAGACGTTTGCCACAGGCTTCTGAGACGCAAGTTAACAATGCAGACCTGGAGGGTATCTCCAGGTGCAGTAGAGTGGTAATCTGGGAACCTCCCTACTGAGAATACTGCTACCTTCACACTGTCATAAGAATGCAGCTAGTTGAGAGCTGGCTTCAAGGCATGCTTCCCTGTGAGAGCTGAGGACAGGGCAGGACCCTCCCGCATCCTGCCTGACTGTAGACTTACCTGCTAACCTCCTTCTGTTAGTGGCTGGGATAGTTTGTGGGAAAAGCATGTGTAAGCATTGGGCCTGAACTCCCGTGTATCTGAGTTGAATACAGCGATTTCCAAAGTCCTTCTTCAATAGGAGTGTAGCTAGGTTCCAACTCCAATGTCCGAGTGGGTAGCAGACATCTGCCACCCATGCATACACACTTCTGAGAGTTGAGCTTATGGCCTGTAACCCAACATCCTGCCTGCCGCTACCTTTCGCTTCCAAAAGGCCTAGGCTCGCTGCTTGACGCAAGTGTTGGGAGAGGTAACTGGAATCTCCCGGCACACAAGACGAGTGCCTCCAAGCTCAATCAAGCGATTTCCTAGTAATTCCTGGGGTAGACTGGGGCTACATACTAAGTTCCATACGTGAGTAGGTATTTGAACGCCTTGTCCAAAAACATCTTACTTCTGAGAGTTGAGCTGACCCTCAGTCCCTCACAGTTCCACACTGCCTGCAGAGTGAGTTTCGCACGTCTTCACCAGAGACGTTTGCCAGAGGCCTCTGAGACGCAAGTTAACAATGCAGACCTGGAGGGTATCTCCAGGTGCAGTAGAGTGGTAATCTGGGAACCTCCTGTCTCAGAATACTGCTACCTTGACCCTGCCATAAGTATGCAGCTAGTTGACCGCTGGCTTCAAGACATGCTTCCCTGTGAGAGCTAAGGACAGGGCACAACCCTCCCGCATCCTGCTTGACTGTAGAAGGAGCTGCTAACGTCCTCATGTTAGTGGCAGGGAAAGGTTGTGAGAAAAGCATGTGGAATCGTTGTGCCTGAACCCACGTGTATCTGAGTTGAATACAGCAATTTCCAAAGTCCTTTTTCATCAGAGTGTAGTAGGTTCCCACTCGCATGTACGAGTGGGTAGAAGACATCTGCCTCCCATGCATACACACTTCTGAGAGTTGAGCTTATGGCCTGTAACCCTACCTCCTGCCTGCAGCTAGCATTCGCTTCCAAAAGGCCTAGGCTCGCTGCTTCACCGAAGTGTTGGGAGAGGTAACTGGAATCTCCCGGCAACAAGACTAGTGCCTCCAAGCTCAATCCAGCGATTTCCCAGTAATTCCTGGGGTAGACTGGTGCTACATACTAAGTTCCATACGTGAGTAGGTATTTGAACGCCTTGTCCAAAAACATCTTACTGCTGAGAGTTGAGCTGACCCTCAGTCCCTCACAGTTCCACACTGCCTGCAGAGTGAGTTTCGCACGTCTTCACCAGAGACGTTTGCCAGAGGCCTCTGAGACGCAAGTTAACAATGCAGACCTGGAGGGTATCTCCAGGTGCAGTAGAGTGGTAATCTGGGAACCTCCTTACTCAGAATACTGCTACCTTCACACTGTCATAAGAATGCAGCTAGTTGAGAGCTGGCTTCAAGGCATGCTTCCCTGTGAGAGCTGAGGACAGGGCAGCACCCTCCCGCATCCTGCCTGACTGTAGATTTACCTGCTAACCTCCTTCTGTTAGTGGCTGGGATAGTTTGTGGGAAAAGCATGTGTAAGCATTGGGCCTGAACTCCCGTGTATCTGAGTTGAATACAGCGATTTCCAAAGTCCTTCTTCAATAGGAGTGTAGCTAGGTTCCAACTCCCATGTCCGAGTGGGTAGCAGACATCTGCCACCCATGCATACACACTTCTGAGAGTTGAGCTTATGGCCTGTAACCCAACATCCTGCCTGCCGCTACCTTTCGCTTCCAAAAGGCCTAGGCTCGCTGCTTGACGCAAGTGTTGGGAGAGGTAACTGGAATCTCCCGGCACACAAGACGAGTGCCTCCAAGCTCAATCAAGCGATTTCCTAGTAATTCCTGGGGTAGACTGGTGCTACATACTAAGTTCCATACGTGAGTAGGTAGTTGAACGCCTTGTCCAAAAACATCTTACTTCTGAGAGTTGAGCTCACCCTCAGTCCCTCACAGTTCCACACTGCCTGCAGAGTGAGTTTCGGACGTCTTCACCAGAGACATTTGCCAGAGGCTTCTGAGACGCAAGTTAACAATGCAGACCTGGAGGGTATCTCCAGGTGCAGTAGAGTGGTAATCTGGGAACCTCCTTACTCAGAATACTGCTACCTTCACACTGCCATAAGAATGCAGCTAGTTGAGAGCTGGCTTCTAGGCATGCTTCCCTGGGAGTGCTGAGGACAGGGCAGAACCCACCCGCATCCTGCCTGACTGTAGGCGCAGCTGCTAACATCCTAATGTTAGTGGCTGAGAGAGGTTGCGGGAAAAGCATGTGTAAGCATTGGGCCTGAACTCCTGTGTATCTGAGTTGAATACAGCGATTTCCAATGGCCTTCTTCAATCAGAGTGTAGGTAGTTTCCAACTCCCATGTCAGAGTGGGTAGCAGACATCTGTCTCCCCTGCATACACACTTCTGAGAGTTGAGCTTAAGGCCTGTACCTCCCCATCCAGCCTGCTGGTTCCTTTCACTTCTAAAAGGCCTAGGCTCGCTGTTTGACGGAAGTGTTGGGAGAGGTAATTGGAATCTCCCGGCACACAAGACTAGGGCCTCCAAGCTCATTCCAGCGATTGCCTAGTAATTCGTGTGGTAGACTGCTGCTACATACTAAGTTCCATACGTGAGAATGTAGCTGAACGCCTTGTCCAAAAGCATCTTACTTCTGAGAGTTGAGCTCACCCTCAGTCCCTCACAGTTCCACACTGCCTGCAGAGTGAGTTTCGCAGGTCTTCACCAGAGACTTTTGCCACAGGCTTCTGAGACGCAAGTTAACAATGCAGACCTGGAGGGTATCTCCAGGTGCAGTAGAGTGGTAATCTTGGAACCTCCTGACTCAGAATACTGCTACCTTCACACTGCCATAAGAATGCAGCTAGTTGAGAGCTGGCTTCTAGGCATGCTTCCCTGGGAGTGCTGAGGACATGGCAGAACCCACCCGCATCCTGCCTGACTGTAGGCGCAGCTGCTAACATCCTAATGTTAGTGGCTGAGAGAGGTTGCGGGAAAAGCATGTGTAAGCATTGGGCCTGAACTCCTGTGTATCTGAGTTGAATACAGCGATTTCCAATGGCCTTCTTTAATCAGAGTGTAGGTAGTTTCCAACTCCCATGTCAGAGTGGGTAGCAGACATCTGTCTCCCCTGCATACACACTTCTGAGAGTTGAGCTTAAGGCCTGTACCTCCCCATCCAGCCTGCTGGTTCCTTTCACTTCTAAAAGGCCTAGGCTCGCTGTTTGACGGAAGTGTTGGGAGAGGTAATTGGAATCTCCCGGCACACAAGACTAGTGCCTCCAAGCTCATTCCAGCGATAGCCTAGTAATTCGTGTGGTAGACTGTTGCTACATACTAAGTTCCATACGTGAGAATGTAGCTGAACGCCTTGTCCAAAAGCATCTTACTTCTGAGAGTTGAGCTCACCCTCAGTCCCTCACAGTTCCACACTGCCTGCAGAGTGAGTTTCGCAGGTCTTCACCAGAGACGTTTGCCACAGGCTTCTGAGACGCAAGTTAACAATGCAGACCTGGAGGGTATCTCCAGGTGCAGTAGAGTGGTAATCTGGGAACCTCCCTACTGAGAATACTGCTACCTTCACACTGTCATAAGAATGCAGCTAGTTGAGAGCTGGCTTCAAGGCATGCTTCCCTGTGAGAGCTGAGGACAGGGCAGGACCCTCCCGCATCCTGCCTGACTGTAGACTTACCTGCTAACCTCCTTCTGTTAGTGGCTGGGATAGTTTGTGGGAAAAGCATGTGTAAGCATTGGGCCTGAACTCCCGTGTATCTGAGTTGAATACAGCGATTTCCAAAGTCCTTCTTCAATAGGAGTGTAGCTAGGTTCCAACTCCAATGTCCGAGTGGGTAGCAGACATCTGCCACCCATGCATACACACTTCTGAGAGTTGAGCTTATGGCCTGTAACCCAACATCCTGCCTGCCGCTACCTTTCGCTTCCAAAAGGCCTAGGCTCGCTGCTTGACGCAAGTGTTGGGAGAGGTAACTGGAATCTCCCGGCACACAAGACGAGTGCCTCCAAGCTCAATCAAGCGATTTCCTAGTAATTCCTGGGGTAGACTGGGGCTACATACTAAGTTCCATACGTGAGTAGGTATTTGAACGCCTTGTCCAAAAACATCTTACTTCTGAGAGTTGAGCTGACCCTCAGTCCCTCACAGTTCCACACTGCCTGCAGAGTGAGTTTCGCACGTCTTCACCAGAGACGTTTGCCAGAGGCCTCTGAGACGCAAGTTAACAATGCAGACCTGGAGGGTATCTCCAGGTGCAGTAGAGTGGTAATCTGGGAACCTCCTGTCTCAGAATACTGCTACCTTGACCCTGCCATAAGTATGCAGCTAGTTGACCGCTGGCTTCAAGACATGCTTCCCTGTGAGAGCTAAGGACAGGGCACAACCCTCCCGCATCCTGCTTGACTGTAGAAGGAGCTGCTAACGTCCTCATGTTAGTGGCAGGGAAAGGTTGTGAGAAAAGCATGTGGAATCGTTGTGCCTGAACCCACGTGTATCTGAGTTGAATACAGCAATTTCCAAAGTCCTTTTTCATCAGAGTGTAGTAGGTTCCCACTCGCATGTACGAGTGGGTAGAAGACATCTGCCTCCCATGCATACACACTTCTGAGAGTTGAGCTTATGGCCTGTAACCCTACCTCCTGCCTGCAGCTAGCATTCGCTTCCAAAAGGCCTAGGCTCGCTGCTTCACCGAAGTGTTGGGAGAGGTAACTGGAATCTCCCGGCAACAAGACTAGTGCCTCCAAGCTCAATCCAGCGATTTCCCAGTAATTCCTGGGGTAGACTGGTGCTACATACTAAGTTCCATACGTGAGTAGGTATTTGAACGCCTTGTCCAAAAACATCTTACTGCTGAGAGTTGAGCTGACCCTCAGTCCCTCACAGTTCCACACTGCCTGCAGAGTGAGTTTCGCACGTCTTCACCAGAGACGTTTGCCAGAGGCCTCTGAGACGCAAGTTAACAATGCAGACCTGGAGGGTATCTCCAGGTGCAGTAGAGTGGTAATCTGGGAACCTCCTTACTCAGAATACTGCTACCTTCACACTGTCATAAGAATGCAGCTAGTTGAGAGCTGGCTTCAAGGCATGCTTCCCTGTGAGAGCTGAGGACAGGGCAGCACCCTCCCGCATCCTGCCTGACTGTAGATTTACCTGCTAACCTCCTTCTGTTAGTGGCTGGGATAGTTTGTGGGAAAAGCATGTGTAAGCATTGGGCCTGAACTCCCGTGTATCTGAGTTGAATACAGCGATTTCCAAAGTCCTTCTTCAATAGGAGTGTAGCTAGGTTCCAACTCCCATGTCCGAGTGGGTAGCAGACATCTGCCACCCATGCATACACACTTCTGAGAGTTGAGCTTATGGCCTGTAACCCAACATCCTGCCTGCCGCTACCTTTCGCTTCCAAAAGGCCTAGGCTCGCTGCTTGACGCAAGTGTTGGGAGAGGTAACTGGAATCTCCCGGCACACAAGACGAGTGCCTCCAAGCTCAATCAAGCGATTTCCTAGTAATTCCTGGGGTAGACTGGTGCTACATACTAAGTTCCATACGTGAGTAGGTAGTTGAACGCCTTGTCCAAAAACATCTTACTTCTGAGAGTTGAGCTCACCCTCAGTCCCTCACAGTTCCACACTGCCTGCAGAGTGAGTTTCGGACGTCTTCACCAGAGACATTTGCCAGAGGCTTCTGAGACGCAAGTTAACAATGCAGACCTGGAGGGTATCTCCAGGTGCAGTAGAGTGGTAATCTGGGAACCTCCTTACTCAGAATACTGCTACCTTCACACTGCCATAAGAATGCAGCTAGTTGAGAGCTGGCTTCTAGGCATGCTTCCCTGGGAGTGCTGAGGACAGGGCAGAACCCACCCGCATCCTGCCTGACTGTAGGCGCAGCTGCTAACATCCTAATGTTAGTGGCTGAGAGAGGTTGCGGGAAAAGCATGTGTAAGCATTGGGCCTGAACTCCTGTGTATCTGAGTTGAATACAGCGATTTCCAATGGCCTTCTTCAATCAGAGTGTAGGTAGTTTCCAACTCCCATGTCAGAGTGGGTAGCAGACATCTGTCTCCCCTGCATACACACTTCTGAGAGTTGAGCTTAAGGCCTGTACCTCCCCATCCAGCCTGCTGGTTCCTTTCACTTCTAAAAGGCCTAGGCTCGCTGTTTGACGGAAGTGTTGGGAGAGGTAATTGGAATCTCCCGGCACACAAGACTAGGGCCTCCAAGCTCATTCCAGCGATTGCCTAGTAATTCGTGTGGTAGACTGCTGCTACATACTAAGTTCCATACGTGAGAATGTAGCTGAACGCCTTGTCCAAAAGCATCTTACTTCTGAGAGTTGAGCTCACCCTCAGTCCCTCACAGTTCCACACTGCCTGCAGAGTGAGTTTCGCAGGTCTTCACCAGAGACGTTTGCCACAGGCTTCTGAGACGCAAGTTAACAATGCAGACCTGGAGGGTATCTCCAGGTGCAGTAGAGTGGTAATCTTGGAACCTCCTGACTCAGAATACTGCTACCTTCACACTGCCATAAGAATGCAGCTAGTTGAGAGCTGGCTTCTAGGCATGCTTCCCTGGGAGTGCTGAGGACATGGCAGAACCCACCCGCATCCTGCCTGACTGTAGGCGCAGCTGCTAACATCCTAATGTTAGTGGCTGAGAGAGGTTGCGGGAAAAGCATGTGTAAGCATTGGGCCTGAACTCCTGTGTATCTGAGTTGAATACAGCGATTTCCAATGGCCTTCTTTAATCAGAGTGTAGGTAGTTTCCAACTCCCATGTCAGAGTGGGTAGCAGACATCTGTCTCCCCTGCATACACACTTCTGAGAGTTGAGCTTAAGGCCTGTACCTCCCCATCCAGCCTGCTGGTTCCTTTCACTTCTAAAAGGCCTAGGCTCGCTGTTTGACGGAAGTGTTGGGAGAGGTAATTGGAATCTCCCGGCACACAAGACTAGTGCCTCCAAGCTCATTCCAGCGATAGCCTAGTAATTCCTGGGGTAGACAGGTGCTACATACTAAGTTCCATACGTGAGAATGTAGCTGAACGCCTTGTCCAAAAGCATCTTACTTCTGAGAGTTGAGCTCACCCTCAGTCCCTCACAGTTCCACACTGCCTGCAGAGTGAGTTTCGCAGGTCTTCACCAGAGACGTTTGCCACAGGCTTCTGAGACGCAAGTTAACAATGCAGACCTGGAGGGTATCTCCAGGTGCAGTAGAGTGGTAATCTCGGAACCGCCTTACTCAGAATACTGCTACCTTCACACTGTCATAAGAATGCAGCTAGTTGAGAGCTGGCTTCTAGGCATGCTTCCCTGTGAGAGCTGAGGACAGGGCAGGACCCTCCCGCATCCTGCCTGACTGTAGACTTACCTGCTAACCTCCTTCTGTTAGTGGCTGGGATAGTTTGTGGGAAAAGCATGTGTAAGCATTGGGCCTGAACTCCCGTGTATCTGAGTTGAATACAGCGATTTCCAAAGTCCTTCTTCAATAGGAGTGTAGCTAGGTTCCAACTCCCATGTCCGAGTGGGTAGCAGACATCTGCCACCCATGCATACACACTTCTGAGAGTTGAGCTTATGGCCTGTAACCCAACATCCTGCCTGCCGCTACCTTTCGCTTCCAAAAGGCCTAGGCTCGCTGCTTGACGCAAGTGTTGGGAGAGGTAACTGGAATCTCCCGGCACACAAGACGAGTGCCTCCAAGCTCAATCAAGCGATTTCCTAGTAATTCCTGGGGTAGACTGGTGCTACATACTAAGTTCCATACGTGAGTAGGTAGTTGAACGCCTTGTCCAAAAACATCTTACTTCTGAGAGTTGAGCTCACCCTCAGTCCCTCACAGTTCCACACTGCCTGCAGAGTGAGTTTCGCAAGTCTTCACCAGAGACGTTTGCCAGAGGCTTCTGAGACGCAAGTTAACAATGCAGACCTGGAGGGTATCTCCAGGTGCAGTAGAGTGGTAATCTGGGAAACTCCTTACTCAGAATACTGCTACCTTCACACTGCCATAAGAATGCAGCTAGTTGAGAGCTGGCTTCTAGGCATGCTTCCCTGGGAGTGCTGAGGACATGGCAGAACCCACCCGCATCCTGCCTGACTGTAGGCGCAGCTGCTAACATCCTAATGTTAGTGGCTGAGAGAGGTTGCGGGAAAAGCATGTGTAAGCATTGGGCCTGAACTCCTGTGTATCTGAGTTGAATACAGCGATTTCCAATGGCCTTCTTCAATCAGAGTGTAGGTAGTTTCCAACTCCCATGTCAGAGTGGGTAGCAGACATCTGTCTCCCCTGCATACACACTTCTGAGAGTTGAGCTTAAGGCCTGTACCTCCCCATCCAGCCTGCTGGTTCCTTTCACTTCTAAAAGGCCTAGGCTCGCTGTTTGACGGAAGTGTTGGGAGAGGTAACTGGAATCTCCCGGCACACAAGACTAGTGCCTCCAAGCTCATTCCAGCGATAGCCTAGTAATTCCTGGGGTAGACAGGTGCTACATACTAAGTTCCATACGTGAGAATGTAGCTGAACGCCTTGTCCAAAAGCATCTTACTTCTGAGAGTTGAGCTCACCCTCAGTCCCTCACAGTTCCACACTGCCTGCAGAGTGAGTTTCGCAGGTCTTCACCAGAGACGTTTGCCACAGGCTTCTGAGACGCAAGTTAACAATGCAGACCTGGAGGGTATCTCCAGGTGCAGTAGAGTGGTAATCTGGGAACCTCCCTACTCAGAATACTGCTACCTTGACCCTGCCATAAGAATGCAGCTAGTTGAGAGCTGGCTTCAAGGCATGCTTCCCTGTGAGAGCTGAGGACAGGGCAGGACCCTCCCGCATCCTGCCTGACTGTAGACTTAACTGCTAACCTCCTTCTGTTAGTGGCTGGGATAGTTTGTGGGAAAAGCATGTGTAAGCATTGGGCCTGAACTCCCGTGTATCTGAGTTGAATACAGCGATTTCCAAAGTCCTTCTTCAATAGGAGTGTAGCTAGGTTCCAACTCCCATGTCCGAGTGGGTAGCAGACATCTGCCACCCATGCATACACACTTCTGAGAGTTGAGCTTATGGCCTGTAACCCTACCTCCTGCCTGCAGCTAGCTTTCGCTTCCAAAAGGCCTAGGCTCGCTGCTTGACGCAAGTGTTGGGAGAGGTAACTGGAATCTCCCGGCACACAAGACGAGTGCCTCCAAGCTCAATCAAGCGATTTCCCAGTAATTCCTGGGGTAGACTGGTGCTACATACTAAGTTCCATACGTGAGTAGGTATTTGAACGCCTTGTCCAAAAACATCTTACTGCTGAGAGTTGAGCTGACCCTCAGTCCCTCACAGTTCCACACTGCCTGCAGAGTGAGTTTCGCACTTCTTCACCAGAGACGTTTGCCAGAGGCCTCTGAGACGCAAGTTAACAATGCAGACCTGGAGGGTATCTCCAGGTGCAGTAGAGTGGTAATCTGGGAACCTCCTGTCTCAGAATACTGCTACCTTGACCCTGCCATAAGTATGCAGGTAGTTGACCGCTGGCTTCAAGACATGCTTCCCTGTGAGAGCTAAGGACAGGGCACAACCCTCCCGCATCCTGCTTGACTGTAGAAGGAGCTGCTAACGTCCTCATGTTAGTGGCAGGGAAAGGTTGTGAGAAAAGCATGTGGAATCGTTGTGCCTGAACCCACGTGTATCTGAGTTGAATACAGCGATTTCCAAAGTCCTTTTTCATCAGAGTGTAGTAGGTTCCCACTCGCATGTACGAGTGGGTAGCAGACATCTGCCTCCCATGCATACACACTTCTGAGAGTAGAGCTTATGGCCTGTATCCCTACCTCCTGCCTGCAGCCAGCTTTCGCTTCCAAAAGGCCTAGGCTCGCTGCTTGATGCAAGTGTTGGGAGAGGTAACTGGAATCTCCCGGCACACAAGACGAGTGCCTCCAGCTCAATCAAGCGATTTCCTAATAATTCCTGGGGTAGACTGGTGCTACATACTAAGTTCCATACGTGAGTAGGTAGTTGAACGCCTTGTCCAAAAACATCTTACTTCTGAGAGTTGAGCTCACCCTCAGTCCCTCACAGTTCCACACTGCCTGCAGAGTGAGTTTCGGACGTCTTCACCAGAGACGTTTGCCAGAGGCTTCTGAGACGCAAGTTAACAATGCAGACCTGGAGGGTATCTCCAGGTGCAGTAGAGTGGTAATCTGGGAAACTCCTTACTCAGAATACTGCTACCTTCACACTGCCATAAGAATGCAGCTAGTTGAGAGCTGGCTTCTGGGCATGCTTCCCTGGGAGTGCTGAGGACATGGCAGAACCCACCCGCATCCTGCCTGACTGTAGGCGCAGCTGCTAACATCCTAATGTTAGTGGCTGAGAGAGGTTGCGGGAAAAGCATGTGTAAGCATTGGGCCTGAACTCCTGTGTATCTGAGTTGAATACAGCGATTTCCAATGGCCTTCTTCAATCAGAGTGTAGCTAGTTTCCAACTCCCATGTCAGAGTGGGTAGCAGACATCTGCCTCCCCTGCATACACACTTCTGAGAGTTGAGCTTAAGGCCTGTACCTCCCCATCCAGCCTGCTGGTTCCTTTCACTTCTAAAAGGCCTAGGCTCGCTGTTTGACGGAAGTGTTGGGAGAGGTAATTGGAATCTCCCGGCACACAAGACTAGGGCCTCCAAGCTCATTCCAGCGATTGCCTAGTAATTCGTGTGGTAGACTGCTGCTACATACTAAGTTCCATACGTGAGAAGGTAGCTGAACGCCTTGTCCAAAAGCATCTTACTTCTGAGAGTTGAGCTGACCCTCAGTCCCTCACAGTTCCACACTGCCTGCAGAGTGAGTTTCGCAGGTCTTCACCAGAGACGTTTGCCACAGGCTTCTGAGACGCAAGTTAACAATGCAGACCTGGAGGGTATCTCCAGGTGCAGTAGAGTGGTAATCTCGGAACCGCCTTACTCAGAATACTGCTACCTTCACACTGTCATAAGAATGCAGCTAGTTGAGAGCTGGCTTCTAGGCATGCTTCCCTGTGAGAGCTGAGGACAGGGCAGAACCCTCCCGCATCCTGCCTGACTGTAGGCGCAGCTTCTAACATCCTAATGTTAGTGGCTGGGATAGGTTGTGGGAAAAGCATGTGTAAGCATTGGGCCTGAACTCCCGAGTATCTGAGTTGAATACAGCGATTTCCAACATCCTTCTTCAATAGGAGTGTAGCTAGGTTCCAACTCCCATGTCCGAGTGGGTAGCAGACATCTGCCTCCCATGCATACACACTTCTGAGAGTTGAGCTTATGGCCTGTAACCCTACATCGTGCCTGCCGCTACCTTTCGCTTCCAAAAGGCCTAGGCTCGCTGCTTGTCGCAAGTGTTGGGAGAGGTAATTGGAATCTCCCGGCACACAAGACGAGTGCCTCCAAGCTCAATCAAGCGATTTCCTAGTAATTCCTGGGGTAGACTGGTGCTGCATACTAAGTTCCATACGTGAGTAGGTATTTGAACGCCTTGTCCAAAAACATCTTACTGCTGAGAGTTGAGCTGACCCTCAGTCCCTCACAGTTCCACACTGCCTGCAGAGTGAGTTTCGCACGTCTTCACCAGAGACGTTTGCCAGAGGCCTCTGAGACGCAAGTTAACAATGCAGACCTGGAGGGTATCTCCAGGTGCAGTAGAGTGGTAATCTGGGAACCTCCTGTCTCAGAATACTGCTACCTTGACCCTGCCATAAGTATGCAGGTAGTTGACCGCTGGCTTCAAGACATGCTTCCCTGTGAGAGCTAAGGACAGGGCACAACCCTCCCGCATCCTGCTTGACTGTAGAAGGAGCTGCTAACGTCCTCATGTTAGTGGCAGGGAAAGGTTGTGAGAAAAGCATGTGGAATCGTTGTGCCTGAACCCACGTGTATCTGAGTTGAATACAGCGATTTCCAAAGTCCTTTTTCATCAGAGTGTAGTAGGTTCCCACTCGCATATACGAGTGGGTAGCAGACATCTGCCTCCCATGCATACGCACTTCTGAGAGTTGAGCTTATGGCCTGTATCCCTACCTCCTGCCTGCAGCTAGCTTTCGCTTCCAAAAGGCCTAGGCTCGCTGCTTCACCGAAGTGTTGGGAGAGGTAATTGGAATCTCCCGGCAACAAGACTAGTGCCTCCAAGCTCAATCCAGCGATTTCCCAGTAATTCCTGGGGTAGACTGGTGCTACATACTAAGTTCCATATGTGAGAAGGTAGCTGAACGCCTTGTCCAAAATCATCTTACTGCTGAGAGTTGAGCTCACCCTCAGTCCCTCACAGTTCCACACTGCCTGCAGAGTGAGTTTCGCACGTCTTCACCAGAGACGTTGGCCAGAGACTTCTGAGACGCAAGTTAACAATGCAGACCTGGAGGGTATCTCCAGGTGCAGTAGAGTGGTAATCTGGGTACCTCCTTACTCAGAATACTGCTACCTTCACACTGCCATAAGAATGCAGCTAGTTGAGAGCTGGCTTCAAGGCATGCTTCCCTGTGAGAGCTGAGGACAGGGCAGGACCCTCCCGCATCCTGCCTGACTGTAGACTTACCTGCTAACCTCCTTCTGTTAGTGGCTGGGATTGTTTGTGGGAAAAGCATGTGTAAGCATTGGGCCTGAACTCCCGTGTATCTGAGTTGAATACAGCGATTTCCAAAGTCCTTCTTCAATAGGAGTGTAGCTAGGTTCCAACTCCCATGTCCGAGTGGGTAGCAGACATCTGCCACCCATGCATACACACTTCTGAGAGTTGAGCTTATGGCCTGTAACCCAACATCCTGCCTGCCGCTACCTTTCGCTTCCAAAAGGCCTAGGCTCGCTGCTTGACGCAAGTGTTGGGAGAGGTAACTGGAATCTCCCGGCACACAAGACGAGTGCCTCCAAGCTCAATCAAGCGATTTCCTAGTAATTCCTGGGGTAGACTGGTGCTACATACTAAGTTCCATACGTGAGTAGGTAGTTGAACGCCTTGTCCAAAAACATCTTACTTCTGAGAGTTGAGCTCACCCTCAGTCCCTCACAGTTCCACACTGCCTGCAGAGTGAGTTTCGGACGTCTTCACCAGAGACGTTTGACAGAGGCTTCTGAGACGCAAGTTAACAATGCAGACCTGGAGGGTATCTCCAGGTGCAGTAGAGTGGTAATGTGGGAACCTCCTTACTCAGAATACTGCTACCTTCACACTGCCATAAGAATGCAGCTAGTTGAGAGCTGGCTTCTAGGCATGCTTCCCTGGGAGTGCTGAGGACAGGGCAGAACCCACCCGCATCCTGCCTGACTGTAGGCGCAGCTGCTAACATCCTAATGTTAGTGGCTGAGAGAGGTTGCGGGAAAAGCATGTGTAAGCATTGGGCCTGAACTCCTGTGTATCTGAGTTGAATACAGCGATTTCCAATGGCCTTCTTCAATCAGAGTGTAGCTAGTTTCCAACTCCCATGTCAGAGTGGGTAGCAGACATCTGTCTCCCCTGCATACACACTTCTGAGACTTGAGCTTAAGGCCTGTACCTCCCCATCCAGCCTGCTGGTTCCTTTCACTTCTAAAAGGCCTAGGCTCGCTGTTTGACGGAAGTGTTGGGAGAGGTAATTGGAATCTCCCGGCACACAAGACTAGGGCCTCCAAGCTCATTCCAGGGATTGCCTAGTAATTCGTGTGGTAGACTGGTGCTACATACTAAGTTCCATACGTGAGAAGGTAGCTGAACGCCTTGTCCAAAAGCATCTTACTTCTGAGAGTTGAGCTCACCCTCAGTCCCTCACAGTTCCACACTGCCTGCAGAGTGAGTTTCGCAGGTCTTCACCAGAGACGTTTGCCACAGGCTTCTGAGACGCAAGTTAACAATGCAGACCTGGAGGGTATCTCCAGGTGCAGTAGAGTGGTAATCTCGGAACCGCCTTACTCAGAATACTGCTACCTTCACACTGTCATAAGAATGCAGCTAGTTGAGAGCTGGCTTCTAGGCATGCTTCCCTGTGAGAGCTGAGGACAGGGCAGAACCCTCCCGCATCCTGCCTGACTGTAGACGTACCTGCTAACCTCCTTATGTTAGTGGCTGGGATAGGTTGTGGGAAAAGCATGTGTTAGCATTGGGCCTGAACTCCCGAGTATCTGAGTTGAATACAGCGATTTCCAACATCCTTCTTCAATAGGAGTGTAGCTAGGTTCCAACTCCCATGTCCGAGTGGGTAGCAGACATCTGCCTCCCATGCATACACACTTCTGAGAGTTGAGCTTATGGCCTGTAACCCTACATCGTGCCTGCCGCTACCTTTCGCTTCCAAAAGGCCTAGGCTCGCTGCTTGACGCAAGTGTTGGGAGAGGTAATTGGAATCTCCCGGCACACAAGACGAGTGCCTCCAAGCTCAATCAAGCGATTTCCTAGTAATTCCTGGGGTAGACTGGTGCTACATACTAAGTTCCATACGTGAGTAGGTATTTGAACGCCTTGTCCAAAATCATCTTACTGCTGAGAGTTGAGCTGACCCTCAGTCCCTCACAGTTCCACACTGCCTGCAGAGTGAGTTTCGCACGTCTTCACCAGAGACGTTTGCCAGAGTTCTCTGAGACGCAAGTTAACAATGCAGACCTGGAGGGTGTCTCCAGGTGCAGTAGAGTGGTAATCTGGGAACCTCCTTACTCAGAATACTGCTACCTTCACACTGTCATAAGAATGCAGCTAGTTGAGAGCTGGCTTCAAGGCATGCTTCCCTGTGAGAGCTGAGGACAGGGCAGGACCCTCCCGCATCCTGCCTGACTGTAGACTTACCTGCTAACCTCCTTCTGTTAGTGGCTGGGATAGTTTGTGGGAAAAGCATGTGTAAGCATTGGGCCTGAACTCCCGTGTATCTGAGTTGAATACAGCGATTTCCAAAGTCCTTCTTCAATAGGAGTGTAGCTAGGTTCCAACTCCCATGTCCGAGTGGGTAGCAGACATCTGCCACCCATGCATACACACTTCTGAGAGTTGAGCTTATGGCCTGTAACCCAACATCCTGCCTGCCGCTACCTTTCGCTTCCAAAAGGCCTAGGCTCGCTGCTTGACGCAAGTGTTGGGAGAGGTAACTGGAATCTCCCGGCACACAAGACGAGTGCCTCCAAGCTCAATCAAGCGATTTCCTAGTAATTCCTGGGGTAGACTGGTGCTACATACTAAGTTCCATACGTGAGTAGGTAGTTGAACGCCTTGTCCAAAAACATCTTACTTCTGAGAGTTGAGCTCACCCTCAGTCCCTCACAGTTCCACACTGCCTGCAGAGTGAGTTTCGGACGTCTTCACCAGAGACGTTTGCCAGAGGCTTCTGAGACGCAAGTTAACAATGCAGACCTGGAGGGTATCTCCAGGTGCAGTAGAGTGGTAATCTGGGAACCTCCTTACTCAGAATACTGCTACCTTCACACTGCCATAAGAATGCAGCTAGTTGAGAGCTGGCTTCTAGGCATGCTTCCCTGGGAGTGCTGAGGACAGGGCAGAACCCACCCGCATCCTGCCTGACTGTAGGCGCAGCTGCTAACATCCTAATGTTAGTGGCTGAGAGAGGTTGCGGGAAAAGCATGTGTAAGCATTGGGCCTGAACTCCTGTGTATCTGAGTTGAATACAGCGATTTCCAATGGCCTTCTTCAATCAGAGTGTAGCTAGTTTCCAACTCCCATGTCAGAGTGGGTAGCAGACATCTGTCTCCCCTGCATACACACTTCTGAGAGTTGAGCTTAAGGCCTGTACCTCCCCATCCAGCCTGCTGGTTCCTTTCACTTCTAAAAGGCCTAGGCTCGCTGTTTGACGGAAGTGTTGGGAGAGGTAATTGGAATCTCCCGGCACACAAGACTAGGGCCTCCAAGCTCATTCCAGGGATTGCCTAGTAATTCGTGTGGTAGACTGGTGCTACATACTAAGTTCCATACGTGAGAAGGTAGCTGAACGCCTTGTCCAAAAGCATCTTACTTCTGAGAGTTGAGCTCACCCTCAGTCCCTCACAGTTCCACACTGCCTGCAGAGTGAGTTTCGCAGGTCTTCACCAGAGACGTTTGCCACAGGCTTCTGAGACGCAAGTTAACAATGCAGACCTGGAGGGTATCTCCAGGTGCAGTAGAGTGGTAATCTCGGAACCGCCTTACTCAGAATACTGCTACCTTCACACTGTCATAAGAATGCAGCTAGTTGAGAGCTGGCTTCTAGGCATGCTTCCCTGTGAGAGCTGAGGACAGGGCAGAACCCTCCCGCATCCTGCCTGACTGTAGACGTACCTGCTAACCTCCTTATGTTAGTGGCTGGGATAGGTTGTGGTAAAAGCATGTGTTAGCATTGGGCCTGAACTCCCGAGTATCTGAGTTGAATACAGCGATTTCCAACATCCTTCTTCAATAGGAGTGTAGCTAGGTTCCAACTCCCATGTCCGAGTGGGTAGCAGACATCTGTCTCCCATGCATACACACTTCTGAGAGTTGAGCTTATGGCCTGTAACCCTACATCGTGCCTGCCGCTACCTTTCGCTTCCAAAAGGCCTAGGCTCGCTGCTTGACGCAAGTGTTGGGAGAGGTAATTGGAATCTCCCGGCACACAAGACGAGTGCCTCCAAGCTCAATCAAGCGATTTCCTAGTAATTCCTGGGGTAGACTGGTGCTACATACTAAGTTCCATACGTGAGTAGGTATTTGAACGCCTTGTCCAAAAACATCTTACTGCTGAGAGTTGAGCTGACCCTCAGTCCCTCACAGTTCCACACTGCCTGCAGAGTGAGTTTCGCACGTCTTCACCAGAGACGTTTGCCAGAGGCCTCTGAGACGCAAGTTAACAATGCAGACCTGGAGGGTATCTCCAGGTGCAGTAGAGTGGTAATCTGGGAACCTCCTGTCTCAGAATACTGCTACCTTGACCCTGCCATAAGTATGCAGCTAGTTGACCGCTGGCTTCAAGAAATGCTTCCCTGTGAGAGCTAAGGACAGGGCACAACCCTCCCGCATCCTGCTTGACTGTAGAAGGAGCTGCTAACGTCCTCATGTTAGTGGCAGGGAAAGGCTGTGAGAAAAGCATGTGGAATCGTTGTGCCTGAACCCACGTGTATCTGAGTTGAATACAGCGATTTCCAAGGTCCTTTTTCATCAGAGTGTAGTAGGTTCCCACTCGCATGTACGAGTGGGTAGCAGACATCTGCCTCCCATGCATACACACTTCTGAGAGTTGAGCTTATGGCCTGTAACCCTACCTCCTGCCTGCAGCTAGCTTTCGCTTCCAAAAGGCCTAGGCTCGCTGCTTCACCGAAGTGTTGGGAGAGGTAACTGGAATCTCCCGGCAACAAGACTAGTGCCTCCAAGCTCAATCCAGGGATTTCCCAGTAATTCCTTGGGTAGACTGGTGCTACATACTAAGTTCCATACGTGAGTAGGTATTTGAACGCCTTGTCCAAAAACATCTTACTGCTGAGAGTTGAGCTGACCCTCAGTCCCTCACAGTTCCACACTGCGTGCAGAGTGAGTTTCGCACGTCTTCACCAGAGACGTTTGCCAGAGGCCTCTGAGACGCAAGTTAACAATGCAGACCTGGAGGGTGTCTCCAGGTGCAGTAGAGTGGTAATCTGGGAACCTCCTTACTCAGAATACTGCTACCTTCACACTGTCATAAGAATGCAGCTAGTTGAGAGCTGGCTTCAAGGCATGCTTCCCTGTGAGAGCTGAGGACAGGGCAGGACCCTCCCGCATCCTGCCTGACTGTAGACTTACCTGCTAACCTCCTTCTGTTAGTGGCTGGGATAGTTTGTGGGAAAAGCATGTGTAAGCATTGGGCCTGAACTCCCGTGTATCTGAGTTGAATACAGCGATTTCCAAAGTCCTTCTTCAATAGGAGTGTAGCTAGGTTCCAACTCCCATGTCCGAGTGGGTAGCAGACATCTGCCACCCATGCATACACACTTCTGAGAGTTGAGCTTATGGTCTGTAACCCAACATCCTGCCTGCCGCTACCTTTCGCTTCCAAAAGGCCTAGGCTCGCTGCTTGACGCAAGTGTTGGGAGAGGTAACTGGAATCTCCCGGCACACAAGACGAGTGCCTCCAAGCTCAATCAAGCGATTTCCTAGTAATTCCTGGGGTAGACTGGTGCTACATACTAAGTTCCATACGTGAGTAGGTAGTTGAACGCCTTGTCCAAAAACATCTTACTTCTGAGAGTTGAGCTCACCCTCAGTCCCTCACAGTTCCACACTGCCTGCAGAGTGAGTTTCGGACGTCTTCACCAGAGACGTTTGCCAGAGGCTTCTGAGACGCAAGTTAACAATGCAGACCTGGAGGGTATCTCCAGGTGCAGTAGAGTGGTAATCTGGGAACCTCCTTACTCAGAATACTGCTACCTTCACACTGCCATAAGAAGGCAGCTAGTTGAGAGCTGGCTTCTAGGCATGCTTCCCTGGGAGTGCTGAGGACAGGGCAGAACCCACCCGCATCCTGCCTGACTGTAGGCGCAGCTGCTAACATCCTAATGTTAGTGGCTGAGAGAGGTTGCGGGAAAAGCATGTGTAAGCATTGGGCCTGAACTCCTGTGTATCTGAGTTGAATACAGCGATTTCCAATGGCCTTCTTCAATCAGAGTGTAGCTAGTTTCCAACTCCCATGTCAGAGTGGGTAGCAGACATCTGTCTCCCCTGCATACACACTTCTGAGAGTTGAGCTTAAGGCCTGTACCTCCCCATCCAGCCTGCTGGTTCCTTTCACTTCTAAAAGGCCTAGGCTCGCTGTTTGACGGAAGTGTTGGGAGAGGTAATTGGAATCTCCCGGCACACAAGACTAGGGCCTCCAAGCTCATTCCAGCGATTGCCTAGTAATTCGTGTGGTAGACTGGTGCTACATACTAAGTTCCATACGTGAGAAGGTAGCTGAACGCCTTGTCCAAAAGCATCTTACTTCTGAGAGTTGAGCTCACCCTCAGTCCCTCACAGTTCCACACTGCCTGCAGAGTGAGTTTCGCAGGTCTTCACCAGAGACGTTTGCCACAGGCTTCTGAGACGCAAGTTAACAATGCAGACCTGGAGGGTATCTCCAGGTGCAGTAGAGTGGTAATCTCGGAACCGCCTTACTCAGAATACTGCTACCTTCACACTGTCATAAGAATGCAGCTAGTTGAGAGCTGGCTTCTAGGCATGCTTCCCTGTGAGAGCTGAGGACAGGGCAGAACCCTCCCACATCCTGCCTGACTGTAGGCGCAGCTTCTAACATCCTAATGTTAGTGGCTGGGATAGGTTGTGGGAAAAGCATGTGTAAGCATTGGGCCTGAACTCCCGAGTATCTGAGTTGAATACAGCGATTTCCAACATCCTTCTTCAATAGGAGTGTAGCTAGGTTCCAACTCCCATGTCCGAGTGGGTAGCAGACATCTGCCTCCCATGCATACACACTTCTGAGAGTTGAGCTTATGGCCTGTAACCCTACATCGTGCCTGCCGCTACGTTTCGCTTCCAAAAGGCCTAGGCTCGCTGCTTGACGCAAGTGTTGGGAGAGGTAATTGGAATCTCCCGGCACACAAGACGAGTGCCTCCAAGCTCAATCAAGCGATTTCCTAGTAATTCCTGGGGTAGACTGGTGCTGCATACTAAGTTCCATACGTGAGTAGGTATTTGAACGCCTTGTCCAAAAACATCTTACTGCTGAGAGTTGAGCTGACCCTCAGTCCCTCACAGTTCCACACTGCCTGCAGAGTGAGTTTCGCACGTCTTCACCAGAGACGTTTGCCAGAGGCCTCTGAGACGCAAGTTAACAATGCAGACCTGGAGGGTATCTCCAGGTGCAGTAGAGTGGTAATCTGGGAACCTCCTGTCTCAGAATACTGCTACCTTGACCCTGCCATAAGTATGCAGCTAGTTGACCGCTGGCTTCAAGACATGCTTCCCTGTGAGAGCTAAGGACAGGGCACAACCCTCCCGCATCCTGCTTGACTGTAGAAGGAGCTGCTAACGTCCTCATGTTAGTGGCAGGGAAAGGTTGTGAGAAAAGCATGTGGAATCGTTGTGCCTGAACCCACGTGTATCTGAGTTGAATACAGCGATTTCCAAAGTCCTTTTTCATCAGAGTGTAGTAGGTTCCCACTCGCATATACGAGTGGGTAGCAGACATCTGCCTCCCATGCATACAAACTTCTGAGAGTTGAGCTTATGGCCTGTATCCCTACCTCCTGCCTGCAGCTAGCTTTCGCTTCCAAAAGGCCTAGGCTCGCTGCTTCACCGAAGTGTTGGGAGAGGTAACTGGAATCTCCCGGCAACAAGACTAGTGCCTCCAAGCTCAATCCAGCGATTTCCCAGTAATTCCTGGGGTAGACTGGTGCTACATACTAAGTTCCATATGTGAGAAGGTAGCTGAACGCCTTGTCCAAAATCATCTTACTGCTGAGAGTTGAGCTCACCTTCAGTCCCTCACAGTTCCACACTGCCTGCAGAGTGAGTTTCGCACGTCTTCACCAGAGACGTTTGCCACAGGCTTCTGAGACGCAAGTTAACAATGCAGACCTGGAGGGTATCTCCAGGTGCAGTAGAGTGGTAATCTGGGAACCTCCTTACTCAGAATACTGCTACCTTCACACTGTCATAAGAATGCAGCTAGTTGAGAGCTGGCTTCAAGGCATTCTTCCCTGTGAGAGCTGAGGACAGGGCAGGACCCTCCCGCATCCTGCCTGACTGTAGACTTACCTGCTAACCTCCTTCTGTTAGTGGCTGGGATAGTTTGTGGGAAAAGCATGTGTAAGCATTGGGCCTGAACTCCCGTGTATCTGAGTTGAATACAGCGATTTCCAAAGTCCTTCTTCAATAGGAGTGTAGCTAGGTTCCAACTCCCATGTCCGAGTGGGTAGCAGACATCTGCCACCCATGCATACACACTTCTGAGAGTTGAGCTTATGGCCTGTAACCCAACATCCTGCCTGCCGCTACCTTTCGCTTCCAAAAGGCCTAGGCTCGCTGCTTGACGCAAGTGTTGGGAGAGGTAACTGGAATCTCCCGGCACACAAGACGAGTGCCTCCAAGCTCAATCAAGCGATTTCCTAGTAATTCCTGGGGTAGACTGGTGCTACATACTAAGTTCCATACGTGAGTAGGTAGTTGAACGCCTTGTCCAAAAACATCTTACTTCTGAGAGTTGAGCTCACCCTCAGTCCCTCACAGTTCCACACTGCCTGCAGAGTGAGTTTCGGACGTCTTCACCAGAGACGTTTGCCAGAGGCTTCTGAGACGCAAGTTAACAATGCAGACCTGGAGGGTATCTCCAGGTGCAGTAGAGTGGTAATCTGGGAACCTCCTTACTCAGAATACTGCTACCTTCACACTGCCATAAGAATGCAGCTAGTTGAGAGCTGGCTTCTAGGCATGCTTCCCTGGGAGTGCTGAGGACAGGGCAGAACCCACCCGCATCCTGCCTGACTGTAGGCGCAGCTGCTAACATCCTAATGTTAGTGGCTGAGAGAGGTTGCGGGAAAAGCATGTGTAAGCATTGGGCCTGAACTCCTGTGTATCTGAGTTGAATACAGCGATTTCCAATGGCCTTCTTCAATCAGAGTGTAGCTAGTTTCCAACTCCCATGTCAGAGTGGGTAGCAGATATCTGTCTCCCCTGCATACACACTTCTGAGAGTTGAGCTTAAGGCCTGTACCTCCCCATCCAGCCTGCTGGTTCCTTTCACTTCTAAAAGGCCTAGGCTCGCTGTTTGACGGAAGTGTTGGGAGAGGTAATTGGAATCTCCCGGCACACAAGACTAGGGCCTCCAAGCTCATTCCAGCGATTGCCTAGTAATTCGTGTGGTAGACTGGTGCTACATACTAAGTTCCATACGTGAGAAGGTAGCTGAACGCCTTGTCCAAAAGCATCTTACTTCTGAGAGTTGAGCTCACCCTCAGTCCCTCACAGTTCCACACTGCCTGCAGAGTGAGTTTCGCAGGTCTTCACCAGAGACGTTTGCCACAGGCTTCTGAGACGCAAGTTAACAATGAAGACCTGGAGGGTATCTCCAGGTGCAGTAGAGTGGTAATCTCGGAACCGCCTTACTCAGAATACTGCTACCTTCACACTGTCATAAGAATGCAGCTAGTTGAGAGCTGGCTTCTAGGCATGCTTCCCTGTGAGAGCTGAGGACAGGGCAGAACCCTCCCGCATCCTGCCTGACTGTAGACGTACCTGCTAACCTCCTTATGTTAGTGGCTGGGATAGGTTGTGGGAAAAGCATGTGTTAGCATTGGGCCTGAACTCCCGAGTATCTGAGTTGAATACAGCGATTTCCAACATCCTTCTTCAATAGGAGTGTAGCTAGGTTCCAACTCCCATGTCCGAGTGGGTAGCAGACATCTGCCACCCATGCATACACACTTCTGAGAGTTGAGCTTATGGCCTGTAACCCTACATCGTGCCTGCCGCTACATTTCGCTTCCAAAAGGCCTAGGCTCGCTGCTTGACGCAAGTGTTGGGAGAGGTAATTGGAATCTCCCGGCACACAAGACGAGTGCCTCCAAGCTCAGTCAAGCGAATTCCTAGTAATTCCTGGGGTAGACTGGTGCTACATACTAAGTTCCATACGTGAGTAGGTATTTGAACGCCTTGTCCAAAAACATCTTACTGCTGAGAGTTGAGCTGACCCTCAGTCCCTCACAGTTCCACACTGCCTGCAGAGTGAGTTTCGCACGTCTTCACCAGAGACGTTTGCCAGAGGCCTCTGAGACGCAAGTTAACAATGCAGACCTGGAGGGTATCTCCAGGTGCAGTAGAGTGGTAATCTGGGAACCTCCTGTCTCAGAATACTGCTACCTTGACCCTGCCATAAGTATGCAGCTAGTTGACCGCTGGCTTCAAGACATGCTTCCCTGTGAGAGCTAAGGACAGGGCACAACCCTCCCGCATCCTGCTTGACTGTAGAAGGAGCTGCTAACGTCCTCATGTTAGTGGCAGGGAAAGGTTGTGAGAAAAGCATGTGGAATCGTTGTGCCTGAACCCACGTGTATCTGAGTTGAATACAGCGATTTCCAAGGTCCTTTTTCATCAGAGTGTAGTAGGTTCCCCCTCGCATGTACGAGTGGGTAGCAGACATCTGCCTCCCATGCATACACACTTCTGAGAGTTGAGCTTATGGCCTGTAACCCTACCTCCTGCCTGCAGCTAGCTTTCGCTTCCAAAAGGCCTAGGCTCGCTGCTTCACCGAAGTGTTGGGAGAGGTAACTGGAATCTCCCGGCAACAAGACTAGTGCCTCCAAGCTCAATCCAGGGATTTCCCAGTAATATCTTGGGTAGACTGGTGCTACATACTAAGTTCCATACGTGAGTAGGTATTGGAACGCCTTGTCCAAAAACATCTTACTGCTGAGAGTTGAGCTGACCCTCAGTCCCTCACAGTTCCACACTGCCTGCAGAGTGAGTTTCGCACGTCTTCACCAGAGACGTTTGCCAGAGGCCTCTGAGACGCAAGTTAACAATGCAGACCTGGAGGGTGTCTCCAGGTGCAGTAGAGTGGTAATCTGGGAACCTCCTTACTCAGAATACTGCTACCTTCACACTGTCATAAGAATGCAGCTAGTTGAGAGCTGGCTTCAAGGCATGCTTCCCTGTGAGAGCTGAGGACAGGGCAGGACCCTCCCGCATCCTGCCTGACTGTAGACTTACCTGCTAACCTCCTTCTGTTAGTGGCTGGGATATTTTGTGGGAAAAGCATGTGTAAGCATTGGGCCTGAACTCCCGTGTGTCTGAGTTGAATACAGCGATTTCCAAAGTCCTTCTTCAATAGGAGTGTAGCTAGGTTCCAACTCCCATGTCCGAGTGGGTAGCAGACATCTGCCACCCATGCATACACACTTCTGAGAGTTGAGCTTATGGCCTGCAACCCAACATCCTGCCTGCCGCTACCTTTCGCTTCCAAAAGGCCTAGGCTCGCTGCTTGACGCAAGTGTTGGGAGAGGTAACTGGAATCTCCCGGCACACAAGACGAGTGCCTCCAAGCTCAATCAAGCGATTTCCTAGTAATTCCTGGGGTAGACTGGTGCTACATACTAAGTTCCATACGTGAGTAGGTAGTTGAACGCCTTGTCCAAAAACATCTTACTTCTGAGAGTTGAGCTCACCCTCAGTCCCTCACAGTTCCACACTGCCTGCAGAGTGAGTTTCGGACGTCTTCACCAGAGACGTTTGCCAGAGGCTTCTGAGACGCAAGTTAACAATGCAGACCTGGAGGGTATCTCCAGGTGCAGTAGAGTGGTAATCTGGGAACCTCCTTACTCAGAATACTGCTACCTTCACACTGCCATAAGAATGCAGCTAGTTGAGAGCTGGCTTCTAGGCATGCTTCCCTGGGAGTGCTGAGGACAGGGCAGAACCCACCCGCCTCCTGCCTGACTGTAGGCGCAGCTGCTAACATCCTAATGTTAGTGGCTGAGAGAGGTTGCGGGAAAAGCATGTGTAAGCATTGGGCCTGAACTCCTGTGTATCTGAGTTGAATACAGCGATTTCCAATGGCCTTCTTCAATCAGAGTGTAGCTAGTTTCCAACTCCCATGTCAGAGTGGGTAGCAGACATCTGTCTCCCCTGCATACACACTTCTGAGAGTTGAGCTTAAGGCCTGTACCTCCCCATCCAGCCTGCTGGTTCCTTTCACTTCTAAAAGGCCTAGGCTCGCTGTTTGACGGAAGTGTTGGGAGAGGTAATTGGAATCTCCCGGCACACAAGACTAGGGCCTCCAAGCTCATTCCAGCGATTGCCTAGTAATTCGTGTGGTAGACTGGTGCTACATACTAAGTTCCATACGTGAGAAGGTAGCTGAACGCCTTGTCCAAAAGCATCTTACTTCTGAGAGTTGAGCTCACCCTCAGTCCCTCACAGTTCCACACTGCCTGCAGAGTGAGTTTCGCAGGTCTTCACCAGAGACGTTTGCCACAGGCTTCTGAGACGCAAGTTAACAATGCAGACCTGGAGGGTATCTCCAGGTGCAGTAGAGTGGTAATCTCGGAACCGCCTTACTCAGAATACTGCTACCTTCACACTGTCATAAGAATGCAGCTAGTTGAGAGCTGGCTTCTAGGCATGCTTCCCTGTGAGAGCTGAGGACAGGGCAGAACCCTCCCGCATCCTGCCTGACTGTAGACGTACCTGCTAACCTCCTTATGTTAGTGGCTGGGATAGGTTGTGGGAAAAGCATGTGTTAGCATTGGGCCTGAACTCCCGAGTATCTGAGTTGAATACAGCGATTTCCAACATCCTTCTTCAATAGGAGTATAGCTAGGTTCCAACTCTCATGTCCAAGTGGGTAGCAGACATCTGCCTCCCATGCATACACACTTCTGAGAGTTGAGCTTATGGCCTGTAACCCTACATCGTGCCTGCCGCTACCTTTCGCTTCCAAAAGGCCTAGGCTCGCTGCTTGACGCAAGTGTTGGGAGAGGTAATTGGAATCTCCCGGCACACAAGACGAGTGCTCCAAGCTCAATCAAGCGATTTCCTAGTAATTCCTGGGGTAGACTGGTGCTACATACTAAGTTCCATACGTGAGTAGGTATTTGAACGCCTTGTCCAAAAACATCTTACTGCTGAGAGTTGAGCTGACCCTCAGTCCCTCACAGTTCCACACTGCCTGCAGAGTGAGTTTCGCACGTCTTCACCAGAGACGTTTGCCAGAGGCCTCTGAGACGCAAGTTAACAATGCAGACCTGGAGGGTATCTCCAGGTGCAGTAGAGTGGTAATCTGGGAACCTCCTGTCTCAGAATACTGCTACCTTGACACTGCCATAAGTATGCAGCTAGTTGACCGCTGGCTTCAAGACATGCTTCCCTGTGAGAGCTAAGGACAGGGCACAACCCTCCCGCATCCTTCTTGACTGTAGAAGGAGCTGCTAACGTCCTCATGTTAGTGGCAGGGAAAGGTTGTGAGAAAAGCCTGTGGAATCGTTGTGCCTGAACCCACGTGTATCTGAGTTGAATACAGCGATTTCCAAGGTCCTTTTTCATCAGAGTGTAGTAGGTTCCCACTCGCATGTACGAGTGGGTAGCAGACATCTGCCTCCCATGCATACACACTTCTGAGAGTTGAGCTTATGGCCTGTAACCCTACCTCCTGCCTGCAGCTAGCTTTCGCTTCCAAAAGGCCTAGGCTCGCTGCTTCACCGAAGTGTTGGGAGAGGTAACTGGAATCTCCCGGCAACAAGACTAGTGCCTCCAAGCTCAATCCAGGGATTTCCCAGTAATTCCTTGGGTAGACTGGTGCTACATACTAAGTTCCATACGTGAGTAGGTATTTGAACGCCTTGTCCAAAAACATCTTACTGCTGAGAGTTGAGCTGACCCTCAGTCCCTCACAGTTCCACACTGCCTGCAGAGTGAGTTTCGCAGGTCTTCACCAGAGACGTTTGCCAGAGGCCTCTGAGACGCAAGTTAACAATGCAGACCTGGAGGGTGTCTCCAGGTGCAGTAGAGTGGTAATCTGGGAACCTCCTTACTCAGAATACTGCTACCTTCACACTGTCATAAGAATGCAGCTAGTTGAGAGCTGGCTTCAAGGCATGCTTCCCTGTGAGAGCTGAGGACAGGGCAGGACCCTCCCGCATCCTGCCTGACTGTAGACTTACCTGCTAACCTCCTTCTGTTAGTGGCTGGGATAGTTTGTGGGAAAAGCATGTGTAAGCATTGGGCCTGAACTCCCGTGTGTCTGAGTTGAATACAGCGATTTCCAAAGTCCTTCTTCAATAGGAGTGTAGCTAGGTTCCAACTCCCATGTCCGAGTGGGTAGCAGACATCTGCCACCCATGCATACACACTTCTGAGAGTTGAGCTTATGGCCTGTAACCCAACATCCTGCCTGCCGCTACCTTTCGCTTCCAAAAGGCCTAGGCTCGCTGCTTGACGCAAGTGTTGGGAGAGGTAACTGGAATCTCCCGGCACACAAGACGAGTGCCTCCAAGCTCAATCAAGCGATTTCCTAGTAATTCCTGGGGTAGACTGGTGCTACATACTAAGTTCCATACGTGAGTAGGTAGTTGAACGCCTTGTCCAAAAACATCTTACTTCTGAGAGTTGAGCTCACCCTCAGTCCCTCACAGTTCCACACTGCCTGCAGAGTGAGTTTCGGACGTCTTCACCAGAGACGTTTGCCAGAGGCTTCTGAGACGCAAGTTAACAATGCAGACCTGGAGGGTATCTCCAGGTGCAGTAGAGTGGTAATCTGGGAACCTCCTTACTCAGAATACTGCTACCTTCACACTGCCATAAGAATGCAGCTAGTTGAGAGCTGGCTTCTAGGCATGCTTCCCTGGGAGTGCTGAGGACAGGGCAGAACCCACCCGCATCCTGTCTGACTGTAGGCGCAGCTGCTAACATCCTAATGTTAGTGGCTGAGAGAGGTTGCGTGAAAAGCATGTGTAAGCATTGGGCCTGAACTCCTGTGTATCTGAGTTGAATACAGCGATTTCCAATGGCCTTCTTCAATCAGAGTGTAGGTAGTTTCCAACTCCCATGTCAGAGTGGGTAGCAGACATCTGTCTCCCCTGCATACACACTTCTGAGAGTTGAGCTTAAGGCCTGTACCTCCCCATCCAGCCTGCTGGTTCCTTTCACTTCTAAAAGGCCTAGGCTCGCTGTTTGACGGAAGTGTTGGGAGAGGTAATTGGAATCTCCCGGCACACAAGACTAGGGCCTCCAAGCTCATTCCAGCGATTGCCTAGTAATTCGTGTGGTAGACTGCTGCTACCTACTAAGTTCCATACGTGAGAAGGTAGCTGAACGCCTTGTCCAAAAGCATCTTACTTCTCAGAGTTGAGCTCACCCTCAGTCCCTCACAGTTCCACACTGCCTGCAGAGTGAGTTTCGCAGGTCTTCACCAGAGACGTTTGCCAGAGGCTTCTGAGACGCAAGTTAACAATGCAGACCTGGAGGGTATCTCCAGGTGCAGTAGAGTGGTAATCTGGGAAACTCCTTACTCAGAATACTGCTACCTTCACACTGCCATAAGAATGCAGCTAGTTGAGAGCTGGCTTCTAGGCCTGCTTCCCTGGGAGTGCTGAGGACAGGGCAGAACCCACCCGCATCCTGCCTGACTGTAGGCGCAGCTGCTAACATCCTAATGTTAGTGGCTGAGAGAGGTTGCGGGAAAAGCATGTGTAAGCATTGGGCCTGAACTCCTGTGTATCTGAGTTGAATACAGCGATTTCCAATGGCCTTCTTCAATCAGAGTGTAGGTAGTTTCCAACTCCCATGTCAGAGTGGGTAGCAGACATCTGTCTCCCCTGCATACACACTTCTGAGAGTTGAGCTTAAGGCCTGTACCTCCCCATCCAGCCTGCTGGTTCCTTTCACTTCTAAAAGGCCTAGGCTCGCTGTTTGACGGAAGTGTTGGGAGAGGTAATTGGAATCTCCCGGCACACAAGACTAGTGCCTCCAAGCTCATTCCAGCGATAGCCTAGTAATTCCGGGGGTAGACAGGTGCTACATACTAAGTTCCATACGTGAGAATGTAGCTGAACGCCTTGTCCAAAAGCATCTTACTTCTGAGAGTTGAGCTCACCCTCAGTCCCTCACAGTTCCACACTGCCTGCAGAGTGAGTTTCGCACGTCTTCACCAGAGACGTTTGCCACAGGCTTCTGAGACGCAAGTTAACAATGCAGACCTGGAGGGTGTCTCCAGGTGCAGTAGAGTGGTAATCTCGGAACCGCCTTACTCAGAATACTGCTACCTTCACACTGTCATAAGAATGCAGCTAGTTGAGAGCTGGCTTCTAGGCATTCTTCCCTGTGAGAGCTGAGGACAGGGCAGGACCCTCCCGCATCCTGCCTGACTGTAGACTTACCTGCTAACCTCCTTCTGTTAGTGGCTGGGATAGTTTGTGGGAAAAGCATGTGTAAGCATTGGGCCTGAACTCCCGTGTATCTGAGTTGAATACAGCGATTTCCAAAGTCCTTCTTCAATAGGAGTGTAGCTAGGTTCCAACTCCCATGTCCGAGTGGGTAGCAGACATCTGCCACCCATGCATACACACTTCTGAGAGTTGAGCTTATGGCCTGTAACCCAACATCCTGCCTGCCGCTACCTTTCGCTTCCAAAAGGCCTAGGCTCGCTGCTGGACGCAAGTGTTGGGAGAGGTAACTGGAATCTCCCGGCACACAAGACGAGTGCCTCCAAGCTCAATCAAGCGATTTCCTAGTAATTCCTGGGGTAGACTGGTGCTACATACTAAGTTCCATACGTGAGTAGGTAGTTGAACGCCTTGTCCAAAAACATCTTACTGCTGAGAGTTGAGCTGACCCTCAGTCCCTCACAGTTCCACACTGCCTGCAGAGTGAGTTTCGCACGTCTTCACCAGAGACGTTTGCCAGAGGCCTCTGAGACGCAAGTTAACAATGCAGACCTGGAGGGTATCTCCAGGTGCAGTAGAGTGGTAATCTGGGAACCTCCTGTCTCAGAATACTGCTACCTTGACCCTGCCATAAGTATGCAGCTAGTTGACCGCTGGCTTCAAGACATGCTTCCCTGTGAGAGCTAAGGACAGGGCACAACCCTCCCGCATCCTGCTTGACTGTAGAAGGAGCTGCTAACGTCCTCATGTTAGTGGCAGGGAAAGGTTGTGAGAAAAGCATGTGGAATCGTTGTGCCTGAACCCACGTGTATCTGAGTTGAATACAGCGATTTCCAAAGACCTTTTTCATCAGAGTGTAGCTAGGTTCCCACTCGCATGTACGAGTGGGTAGCAGACATCTGCCTCCCATGCATACACACTTCTGAGAGTAGAGCTTATGGCCTGTATCACTACCTCCTGCCTGCAGCTAGCTTTCGCTTCCAAAAGGCCTAGGCTCGCTGCTTGATGCAAGTGTTGGGAGAGGTAACTGGAATCTCCCGGCACACAAGACGAGTGCCTCCAAGCTCAATCCAGCGATTTCCTAGTAATTCCTGGGGTAGACTGGTGCTACATACTAAGTTCCATACGTGAGTAGGTAGTTGAACGCCTTGTCCAAAAACATCTTACTTCTGAGAGTTGAGCTCACCCTCAGTCCCTCACAGTTCCACACTGCCTGCAGAGTGAGTTTCGGACGTTTTCACCAGAGACGTTTGCCAGAGGCTTCTGAGACGCAAGTTAACAATGCAGACCTGGAGGGTATCTCCAGGTGCAGTAGAGTGGTAATCTGGGAACCTCCTTACTCAGAATACTGCTACCTTCACACTGCCATAAGAATGCAGCTAGTTGAGAGCTGGCTTCTAGGCATGCTTCCCTGGGAGTGCTGAGGACAGGGCAGAACCCACCCGCATCCTGCCTGACTGTAGGCGCAGCTGCTAACATCCTAATGTTAGTGGCTGAGAGAGGTTGCGGGAAAAGCATGTGTAAGCATTGGGCCTGAACTCCTGTGTATCTGAGTTGAATACAGCGATTTCCAATGGCCTTCTTCAATCAGAGTGTAGGTAGTTTCCAACTCCCATGTCAGAGTGGGTAGCAGACATCTGTCTCCCCTGCATACACACTTCTGAGAGTTGAGCTTAAGGCCTGTACCTCCCCATCCAGCCTGCTGGTTCCTTTCACTTCTAAAAGGCCTAGGCTCGCTGTTTGACGGAAGTGTTGGGAGAGGTAATTGGAATCTCCCGGCACACAAGACTAGTGCCTCCAAGCTCATTCCAGCGATAGCCTAGTAATTCCTGGGGTAGACAGGTGCTACATACTAAGTTCCATACGTGAGAATGTAGCTGAACGCCTTGTCCAAAAGCATCTTACTTCTGAGAGTTGAGCTCACCCTCAGTCCCTCACAGTTCCACACTGCCTGCAGAGTGAGTTTCGCAGGTCTTCACCAGAGACGTTTGCCACAGGCTTCTGAGACGCAAGTTAACAATGCAGACCTGGAGGGTATCTCCAGGTGCAGTAGAGTGGTAATCTCGGAACCGCCTTACTCAGAATACTGCTACCTTCACACTGTCATAAGAATGCAGCTAGTTGAGAGCTGGCTTCTAGGCATGCTTCCCTGTGAGAGCTGAGGACAGGGCAGGACCCTCCCGCATCCTGCCTGACTGTAGACTTACCTGCTAACCTCCTTCTCTTAGTGGCTGGGATAGTTTGTGGGAAAAGCATGTGTAAGCATTGGGCCTGAACTCCCGTGTATCTGAGTTGAATACAGCGATTTCCAAAGTCCTTCTTCAATAGGAGTGTAGCTAGGTTCCAACTCCCATGTCCGAGTGGGTAGCAGACATCTGCCACCCATGCATACACACTTCTGAGAGTTGAGCTTATGGCCTGTAACCCAACATCCTGCCTGCCGCTACCTTTCGCTTCCAAAAGGCCTAGGCTCGCTGCTTGACGCAAGTGTTGGGAGAGGTAACTGGAATCTCCCGGCACACAAGACGAGTGCCTCCAAGCTCAATCAAGCGATTTCCTAGTAATTCCTGGGGTAGACTGGTGCTACATACTAAGTTCCATACGTGAGTAGGTAGTTGAACGCCTTGTCCAAAAACATCTTACTTCTGAGAGTTGAGCTCACCCTCAGTCCCTCACAGTTCCACACTGCCTGCAGAGTGAGTTTCGGACGTCTTCACCAGAGACGTTTGCCAGAGGCTTCTGAGACGCAAGTTAACAATGCAGACCTGGAGGGTATCTCCAGGTGCAGTAGAGTGGTAATCTGGGAACCTCCTTACTCAGAATACTGCTACCTTCACACTGCCATAAGAATGCAGCTAGTTGAGAGCTGGCTTCTAGGCATGCTTCCCTGGGAGTGCTGAGGACAGGGCAGAACCCACCCGCATCCTGCCTGACTGTAGGCGCAGCTGCTAACATCCTAATGTTAGTGGCTGAGAGAGGTTGCGGGAAAAGCATGTGTAAGCATTGGGCCTGAACTCCTGTGTATCTGAGTTGAATACAGCGATTTCCAATGGCCTTCTTCAATCAGAGTGTAGGTAGTTTCCAACTCCCATGTCAGAGTGGGTAGCAGACATCTGTCTCCCCTGCATACACACTTCTGAGAGTTGAGCTTAAGGCCTGTACCTCCCCAAACAGCCTGCTGGTTCCTTTCACTTCTAGAAGGCCTAGGCTCGCTGTTTGACGGAAGTGTTGGGAGAGGTAATTGGAATCTCCCGGCACACAAGACTAGGGCCTCCAAGCTCATTCCAGCGATTGCCTAGTAATTCGTGTGGTAGACTGCTGCTACATACTAAGTTCCATACGTGAGAAGGTAGCTGAACGCCTTGTCCAAAAGCATCTTACTTCTGAGAGTTGAGCTCACCCTCAGTCCCTCACAGTTCCACACTGCCTGCAGAGTGAGTTTCGCAGGTCTTCACCAGAGACGTTTGCCACAGGCTTCTGAGACGCAAGTTAACAATGCAGACCTGGAGGGTATCTCCAGGTGCAGTAGAGTGGTAATCTTGGAACCTCCTGACTCAGAATACTGCTACCTTCACACTGCCATAAGAATGCAGCTAGTTGAGAGCTGGCTTCTAGGCATGCTTCCCTGGGAGTGCTGAGGACATGGCAGAACCCACCCGCATCCTGCCTGACTGTAGGCGCAGCTGCTAACATCCTAATGTTAGTGGCTGAGAGAGGTTGCGGGAAAAGCATGTGTAA